>NC_046309.1:25637407-25943425 GCF_004115265.2 Rhinolophus ferrumequinum
CCACTCACATTCAGTGTTGTTATTGGTATATTACTGGTATATTGGACAGAAATATTAGTGACTTTACTTTTGTTTTTTGTATGTCTCATATAGAAAAATCTCTCATAATTTTTCCACCATATTTTAAAGTTCTTTTCTAAGTGGTTGCTCTAGGGCTTACCATATGCATCTCAATTTATAAGAAACTACTTCAGACTTATATTAATTCCAGTGAGATACAGAAACTTTCCTCCTGTATAGCTCTATTCTGTCTTCAGTCTTTTGTACTATTGTTATGCATGTTACATCTGTATATGTTACAAATCAGTGTTATAATTATGTAAGTTTATGTCTATTAAAGAAACAAAAGAAAAGTGATCAACTTTATACTTAACAAAGTATCATAGTTGCATTCTTATTTACCATTTCAGGTTCTCCATTTGTTCCCATGGGTTCAAGTTTCCATCTGGTATTATCTTTATACTCCAATACAACTCGACTCCTACTCACCTCCTTTATGCTGTTATTTTCAAATGTAATACATTTCTATCAGTCATAAGCCCAACAATACAATTATATACATATTCCTTTATACAGTTGCTTTTTACATCATTAAGAGAAGGAAGGAGAAGAAAGATGTATTTATGTTGTCTTTTATAATTACCTTTATCACTGCTTTTTGTTTTTGTGTGTGGATTTAGATTTCCACCTGGGTTTACTTTCTGTCTAAAAACTTTATTTAGTATTTCTTGTAAGGTAAGTCTGCTAGCAATTAAGTCTCTATGTTTTTGTTTTTCTGGAAATCTTTTTTTTTTTTTTTTGCCTTAATTTTTGAAAGAAAGTCTTGATAAGTATGAGATTTTAGGATGACAGTTTCTTTTTTCTCTTTCAGTGCTTTGAATATGCCATCTTACTATTCTCTAGTCTCCATGTTTTTTATGAGAAGTCAGTTGTTGAGCTCATGGGGTTCCTTTGTACATGACAAGCATGACAAGTCATTTTGCTGCTTTCAAGATTTCCTCTTTGTCTTTCAGCATTCTTACTACATGTCTGGGTGTGGATCTCTGAATTTATCCTACTCCATGTTCACTGAGCTTCTTGGATGGGTAGATTAAGATTTTTCATCAGTTGTGGGAAGTTTTCAGGCATTATTTCTTAGAATCTTTTTTCTATTCCTTTTTATCTTCAAGTTCAGTGATTCTTTTTTCTGCCAGTTCAAATCGACTATTGAGTCACTGTAATGAAATTTTTTTAGTTATTCTTTTCAACTCCAGAATTTCCATTTGGTTCTTTTTTTTATGCCTTCTATCTGTTAATATTCTCTATGATGAGACATTTTCTTTATAACTTCCTTCTTTAAGCATAGTTTAGGTTTTTGAATGTATTTATAATGGCTTACTTGAAGTCTTTATTAAATATGACATCTGGTCTCACTATTAGTTTCTGTTTCCTGGTCTTTTTCTTGTGTGTGGGTCACTTTCCTGTTTCTTTGCATGTCATAACTTTTTGTTAAAAAGTGGGTATTTTAGATATGCAGTTTAGCAATTCTGGACAGCGATTCCTCTCTCTCTACGCCCAAGGAATGTTTTTGTTGCTGTTTGCTTGTTTGTTGAATGACTTGGCTGGCCTATTTTAGTAAAGTCTGTTTCCCCCAAAATGTGAACCTCTGATACCGCTCCTCAGAGGCTGCAGTCTTGGGCAAGCACAGAGTCACCCCAGATACAGTGATTTTAGCAAGGCTCTTTTTTAATTGTCTCTTTCTCTGACCTCTCTGATAGGTTTGTCTGCCTCATTTGGTATTACACCCAACCTTTTGATTCTACTAATTACTGATTGATTATTATTTTTGACATTGTTTTGGCATGACTTGCTCAGCAATCTGATAGAGTTCAGTTTGGGCAGGGCTGGTTTTTGAGGCCACCTTTTGAGGTTTATTCTGATCAGGGGAGCCTGCTTCTTAGCTGTCTCTTTTCCTGATTTTCTCTGATAAACTAGCTAACATACAGTTTAGTTTCTTGCTCCTAATTAAGAGGCACTGTGTCTCCGAGTGCACCCTTAGGCTTGATTTTCTTCACCCTGTTTTTCAAATAAAGTCAGTTCCTTTGGGGAGAGCTTTCATGCTCCCCTTTCTCATGAGCTGCTTCTCCCCCTGGAAAATCTCTATGCCACTATTCTGGGCACTGAATGGGGCAGTCACCTCTGATCTGAGTGTACTTCTCACGGTGGTGCCCTGTGAGTGAGCTGGGATGATGGAGGGCAGGGTCGCAGTATTCTGGCCTACCATTCCTGCGGTATCAGTGGAAGGATGGAGCCCTCCATTCTCAGCCCCAGTCACCAGAATTTAGCCATGTGAGCTTGGAGTTGGAGAGGATATGAAATGCTGGCAGCTTGCCCTTCAGATGAGATATGAAAACCCCTGTTTGGGAGCTGAGGGAAGAGGGAGCCCCATCTTCTTGGTCAAATTATGTCCAGAGTGGAGTTTCTGTCAAGCCAAGATGACCTGGGGTTGGAGTTGCGGGGTGGGTGGCAAGGGAGGGAAGGGGTCCTGGCTCAGTGTTAGCAGATTTTCTTGAATAATTGTTTCTTCATTTGTTCTGAGCTCTTACGACTCTTTCCAGAGACTTTCCATAAAGGTTGTATTTTTATAGTTTTCTCTAGCTTTGCTTGTTTCTCTGGGGAGTACATCCATGGAGCTCTTCACACTTCCATCCTGGCAGTGAAACTCCTTAAGCAATATTTCTAGGGTATCTGCTGTGTGCTTAGTGTACAAATAGAGCTTGGCCCAGAACAGTGTGCAAGATTTTTTTTTTAAGTCGGAAACATTAGGTAAATATTTTTCACATAAGCTTTACTTAGCTCTAGGTTAATATAGGATGCTGAAACTTCTCAGGTTATCTAAAGTCTATTAGAAGTGAAAGGCAATGAGCGCCTAGGTTTGACCAGCATATATTAGGACTAGATATGTGATGGGTAAAGCAAAGCTACATTCTCAATTTTTGAAGATTTTCTGTGGAAGGTGTTTCAGCTAATACCTAATTTCCACTAATTATCAAATATGGGAAACAGGGTATTTAAAAGTTTAAAAGGATGTCATTCAGAAATGAAACCAGCTACAACTTCAAGCACCAGAATCAAAACTGAGGTATTTTTTGTTTGTTTGTTTTTAATAGGGTGTTTTTATTAGTACCAACCTTTTTTTTTTTTTATCTTAACACTGAAAGTGAATTTAGAGAATAAGGATAACCATGAGGACTAATGTTTGCACTGCAAGTCACTGACTACTTAATAATTAATCATTTGTAGCTCTGTGGGGGTGGGAATAGGGTGGGGATTTTCCTCTTGGCACATCCACCAGTGAGTAATACATTTATTTCAAGTGCCAATGAAAATGTTATACTGGACTTATGTGACACATTTGTTAGTTATTAGACATACTAATTCTAAACCATTTGAGCAATGCTCTATTATATTTCTCTACCTGTAAGTTCAGATTATTTTATCAGTATTTCAAACAAAATGAACACGTTTTTAATACGTGTTCATAACATTTTTGGAGGGAGAGTAAAAGAAGGACATTAGTCAGGAGTGGCACCATCTCTGGACTTAGTAAGATAGTAGTCACCTTTTCTTCTCAACTGGTCTTCCATAATTGTTTCTCTGAACTTCCTTCCTTCCTGGAATCTTCCTAACACTTTAATCTTTTTTTTTCCTTTTGAAGTCCACGTCTACTGTTACATGCTGCCTCTTCCCTCAAGCCCTAACCTGCCCTTTACCTTTCCACTGACAGATAGCAGCAGGTAGCCTCGGTTCTAGCCTTGTGGTCAATAGCTCGTACATTCTCTGAGTTTGGTTTCCTCATCTGCAACATAGAATATCTCTCAGACTAAATCAGAATAATGCCATCCTCAGAAATGGATCCAATTTGGATATCTGAAATTAGAACAAAACCTTAGGGGCTTTATGTATGAGAATCAATGCTTACTAGACAAATGTAATCCCTCATTAATTGGTTTTGCTTTTATCTCACATTCAGAGATCTGATATGAGAATTGTTCTTAATGTTCAGTCAATGCCAATATTTTATATTTTGGAAAAACTAGTAATGACATTTCAATTCATTAAACTATTATTGATTGCTTAGTATGTTTAAGGACTATACCCTTACATTATATATTTTACATGAGATCAGAAAACCTAAATATTGTTGCTACTATTGAGAGAGAGAATGGGATTCTTGTCGTTTTAAAGATGTAAACTTTTTTTAAAAGAAACCACTTTGTGAGACTTTTATGGGAAAGGGTGTGGTTGAGCATTTTTTTAAATTTCCACAGTTGAGAGTGTGGTGATAGATTCACTTCTCTTTCCTTGTGGGAATAGGTCTTAACCTCAACCAATGCCCTCCTACCAAACAAAAAAATAAAAGCTACAAAGGGAAAATCTACAAAGTTCCTAATGTGTGAAATCTTGTAGAAGAGATTTAGACCAAATTTAATGTAAACTTCTACTCATCATGGAATCAAAGTTTATTAGTGTTAAACCAATTTTTGGGATTGCACATATACAATTTCTCCTGCCCCCAACATAAGGTATTAAAATAAGACATCTAGAATCTTTAGTACTAATATTGTGCCTATCCAGTCAGTGGTAATATTGCAATTAACTATTATGTTAGTGGTTATATTACCATCAATTGTTATGTTAGTGGCAATATTACAATAATATGGTTACCTGTGGCTTACCAAGATTGGATTTAAAATGTGGCAATGAAAGATTAGAGTTACTATTGCAAAGTCCTTAAATCAGTTTCTGGCTAAAATAGGAATAATATCATAGAATAAAATTAAAATTGGGGATTTTGTTCTTAGTATGGTTTCATATCCTCAAGTGGATGCTGTGTGTGGCTCTTAGATCTCCCTTCAGGAATAGAGGACTTACTCCCACAGCTTCTGGAAGTACGCAGACAGCCCTCTTTGTGACTTTTGTCTGCTGAAGGAAACTGCTTTCCCCAAAGCATGCCCTCTCCCAGGAGTGACTAATCAACACGGGGACTTAACAGCCCCAATTTCAGGGGCCTCCTCCCAACTCAGGATAACTGGAAGGCGCCCCGTCTTCACGGAGACTGTGTCACAGCCCAGCTTCTCCCCTGCGCAGTCCACGCTCTTCTCTCCCCTTGCATAGCAGTTGCTCTCCAGAGCGTTCCTAACAAATGTCCTGTATGCTCATCTCCACCTCAGTTTTTGTTTCCCAGGGAAGCAGCAGTGCCTTGCAAAAGTCATGAAATACATGATTATTATTAATTATTTTCTCTGAAACTTAGTCTCATAATCTGAGAAATAAAAATCATCCTGAGCCAGGGTTATGGTCAGAGTGTTAAAGGTGATGACATTGAAATGGTTCCAGTTTTATAATTTATGCAAGACTTGTGGCCAGACAGACCCAAGTTCCAATTTTAGCTCTGCTGCTTATTAGCTGTGCGACTTTTAGACCTAAGCCCTCCAAGTCTCTGCCTCTTCACCTAGAATATGACAATAACAGTGATAATCATACTAAAAATAATTATCTTTAGTTGGGCATTTACTATGCCAGTCATTTACTTCAACAAAACCTACATTTTCATAAACCAATTTAATTAAACCTGTAAGTTTGTTACAATGATTAAGTGTACTAAGGCATATAAAGAGCTTTCTATCATGCCTGGTATATGGCATACACTGAATAAATCGTAGCCAGCATAATTTCTGTTGTTAATCTATCATCAAGCGTTTATTAAAGTGCCTTGCACCAAAAAATGATACTCTACATGAGAAAAAAACCTCAGATTTTTTCTAATCGCCAGGACCATATTTCAGTTTGAGAGAAATACTTTCTAACGTGTCATGACATAATTAAAGATGCTTAAATTCTCGTTAACTGACCCAGGTGTATTCACAATCTACAAGATAAGGGTTAATAGGTCAAGCAGATAGATACCTGATGAGACTCCCTCTATTTTCTGTCTCTCTTTTTAACAGAGTGCCATATTCACATACAGTCAGCTACAGGTTAGAAGCAGAACCCACTTGTCTATAGAGCCAAACTTGTTAAAACCTCTTGTGATAGTGGAGAGAGCTAGAGTTTGTATTCTTGCTGTTCCATCGATAAAGGCCGGTGGTGGGGTGAGGAGGCGTGTGCCTCGGGCTCTGTTGGACTCTGTTCCATCCTACCCTGATACCCACCCTCTCACCTCAGGTCACAAGAGGAAGGCATCTCCCTGAAACAGTTTACACGTGGGGCACCTGAATTCATCCACCTGAGACGTACACATTTCCTCAGCTTTTTATTCATTAAATTCACCTGATTGAAAGAATACCCACTTCATGTCTACCTGAAAACTAATACTAAAATCATGGATGGAAAGTCCGAGTCTACTGAATTGCTAAATAACATGAAGTGATTCACTTTTAAGCACAGAAAGGGGGCTGCTCCGAAATCCCTGGAAGCCATAAGATGGAGCCATACACCACCAACAGTGAAGAAATCCTGCGTGTTTATTTCTTGGAGCAGCTTTCCCGGCTCTGGATGATCTAACTCTGTGGTGTGAGAAAAACAACCCCCTATTTTATTTAAACCACTGTGGTTGGGTTTCTGTTTATGGTGCCAAAGGCATTCCCAGCTAATACGGAGTTATGTCGCCTCGCTCTGCAATTCTCTCTTTCCATCAATACTGTTTTCAGATGCATCCACTTTAAAAAGTGAAGATGTCATTCATTTTTGTTAACTGCTCTATAATATTCCATCATAAGTCTATCCCACATTTTACCTAGATTTTGACTTATTTCTGACATTCTTCTCAATAATATTGCACTGTATATACCTGTACATGTGTCCTCATGAATCTGTAGCAATGCTTCTTTTAACTACATTTAGCAGTAGAATAGCTGGTTGTAGGGCACAAATATTTTCAATTTCATTAACAACTGATCTTGCTAGATAGTTCTGTTTGACCCCCAGATCCTCTCTCCACCCGCCCCTCCCTGGGAAGTTGACTCCCTGGAAAGCTCCTGATTGGGTTTATCCAACAGGGTACCCCAGCAGGAGACCTGAGGGAGAGTGAGGTGCGGGTGTTTACTCATCTGGGTCTACTCCCTGCAAGATGGGATCTGTATCCCTCAGCTGACGGACACTGCTCCTCTCAAGGCAGCCTCTAAAAGATTTGCTCCTGGGTGCCAGGAACCGGCAGTTCCCACCCTCAGTCCCTTCCAGGCTGGAGGTTGTAGCAGCTCCTTTGCCCACACCTCTCAAAATAGTCTCTGTGAATAAATCAAACCTCCTGAATTACCTGCCATCTTTCTCCAGGTGACAGCCTGACGGTGTCACTGCTATCCTGCTCTTCTTCAAGCAGGCTACTCGTATATTAATTCACAGACCTGTCAGCAGTGCGTGAGTTCGTGATCCCACAGCTATCCAAATGCTTAATATTAACTGATGTACATTTTCTCCTGTCTGATGGATTCAGTCGAGTTGATTGTTTCTATTTTGTACTTCTATGATTACTAGTAAAACTGATCATCTCTTTATAGTCCACTTTTTCTCTCTATAAATTGTTTTTCATTATCATTTCCCTATTTTCCTACTGGATCATCTTTTTCTTGTTACCTTTAGTCCTTTAATTAGTTGAAATTCTAATGCTTTATCTGTATAATGCTGGACTATGTCCGACCTACTGTTTATCTTTTGTCTAGGTGTTCTCTGCTGCCCAAACATTTAAAAAATCTATCTATAATTTCTCGTTATGAAGTTTTACTTTTCATATTTTGGTCTTTAATATACCTGAAAATTGTTTTTGTACACAGTGTGAAATAGGAGTCTAATAGCATTTTCTTTCCTTATCGTGAACCAATTTTCACAACACTATTATTGAACCATCTATCTTTTTTTTTTTTCTGGATCCATCTTGGAAGAGGCTTGTCCATTTTGTTAATCTTTTCACAGACTTAGCATGATTTTCTTGAAACTTTCTAATGAATCTATGTTTCGTATTTCACTAATTTCTGTTCTTTTTTATTTTCTTCTTTCTGCTTTCCTGAGTTAATTCTTTTTCTAATTTGAGGGCATGTATACAGTTCATTACTTACCATCATTTTCTTTTATAGTATAAGCACGTA
This sequence comes from Rhinolophus ferrumequinum, assembly GCF_004115265.2. Lineage (NCBI taxonomy): Eukaryota > Metazoa > Chordata > Mammalia > Chiroptera > Rhinolophidae > Rhinolophus > Rhinolophus ferrumequinum. The sequence goes on from NC_046309.1 coordinate 25,645,531, forward strand.
AAGCTAAAATTTTCATCTAAATATCACTTTAGCTACATCCCATAAATTATGTCATAGTGTTTCTGTTATTTCATTCAAAATATTTTCTAATTCCTATTAATTTTTTTTGATTAATGAATTATTTAAAAACATTTTTAAATCTCTACACATGTCCTTGGGAAATAGAGCTTATTGAATTTTGATCTGAAAATTAGGTTTATAAAAGAGCAGTTCTTCATTTTTTGCTGAAATTAGTTTTGGAACTTTGTGATGAATTTTTGTAAGTGTGTCATATTTGTTTTAAAAGATTTGGTATTTTTAAATCGTGGAGTACAAGTTTTGCATATATCAATCATATAAAACTTCTGTATTGTTCAAATCTTGCAGCCTTACTTTAATTTTATTTGTCTTCTTGCTCTATTAATGTATAGATTGTAAAAATAGCCACAAAATCTATTCTTCCCTACATTCATGCCCTTGTAATGGGACAGTGTGTCCATCAAAAAAGTAGAATCTCTTCCCTAACCCAGATCTGCCGTGTGACTTTTTTTGCCCAATGGGACAAGAGAAACATGTTGCAAGCAAAGATTTGAATAATGCTTGTGCATTAGGGTTTGCTCTCTTGCTGCTTTTCTGATCTACTGTCACATGAACAAGTTCAGGATAATTTAATAGATGATGAGATAAACAAGGACCAGTTATCCCTCCTTTCAGCATACGCATGTGAGTGAGGCCATTAAATGCGTGACCCCGATTGAGAAAAATTACCCAGCTGAACGCCGTTTAAAATAGTGGGCTACTACTCATACATGGCCGTTATTTTAAGTGTCTAAATTTTGGTTGTTGTTTTAAGCTATGTGTTACATAGCAAAAGCAAACTTAATAATTACTGAGAGAGATGGGTTCTAATCTCAAAGATTATGGATTTGTCAGTTTAAACTAGTGTTTCTGTTCATTTTTGCTATGAAGATTTGAGAATATATTGTTAGGCAAATTTAAACAAAATTATTGTCTGCCATGTGGGTTGTATCTTGTATCATTATGTAATCAACCTTTTTATCTCTACTAATGTTTCTGCCTTACAATCTAACTTGCCTGGTACTAATATAGGTATAATTTTAAAAGTACATTATTTGCCTGGTGTGCCCTTTACCATCATTATAGTTTCATTTTTTCTGTATCCTAAAAGGAAATCTACCTGCCAACCCCTATCTTTAAACAGAGATGGAAGAGTCTAAAAAAGAAAAAAAATGTCGAGAGAGGACCCAAGATGGTGAAGTAGATAAACACTGTGCTTGCCTCCTCTAACGACCACAATCAAATTACAACTAAATTTTAGGACAGTCAACCTGGAGAACCATCTGAGGGCTCTAGCTGAACAGAAGTTTTATAACTAGGATATAAAGAAGAAACAACATTAAGACTGGTTGGAGGGGCAGAGATGTGTAACAGGTGGCCACAAACTTGTGTGTAGCAGTTGAGAACTAGAGGATTCTCTCAGCTGTGGATGTCCCCCCGGAAGGAACAAGCAACCCCAGCCCCACTCTGGGCTCCTCAGCCCCAAGTACCAGTGACAGGAAGAGGAGCCCCTGCAACAACTGTATGTGAAAAACAGTAGGAATTCTGACTGTCCAAGGGGGACAGAGGTTGTGGGAAACCCATACATCCTCTTAAACGGCCCCTGCACACACTCACTTGCTCACAGGCACTGACCCTGGACTCTGGCAGAGTGACAGTGACTTGGGAGGCATCAGAGGAATACAGGGAGAGACTAAGTTGTGTGTCTTCAGGGCAAGGACTGGAGGGATAGTAACTGTTTTCCCTGTGTAGAACCTTCCTCCTGTGTAGCTGACAGGGAAGTGTCTTCTTTCTAGTGTTAAGTCCTATCCCACACTGCCAAATCTGAATTTGTATTGGCCTAGTGAACCCTGCTCATTCCATCCTTGTGACACCAGGACCCCACCCCACGCAACCCATTCAACACCTGAGGCACTTTCTTGGGGAGCAGGAGCTCCACACAAATTACATTCTTTCTTGGACAACTCAGGGATCCATGGGCACCAGGTGGGTGGTGGCTGGCCTTGGTGACCCCTGAGAATTTTGCTGAGTAGCTTCAGGCTCAGCACTGGCACCAAGCCAGAATCTACATTAACTCGGTGAACACTAGTCCAACCTTAGTGACTCCCTGAGACCCTGCCTCACCCAACTTGCATGCTTCATGAGACTGTATCAGCAGCTGAGCCTTACAGAAGCTGGCAGGTGGCAGCAGACCTTGAGGTATCCTGGGCTTCTGCCAGCAGTACCCCAGGCCTGGTACTGTTGGCAGACATCCTCAGTTCACAGTATGGCCTCTCCCACGTGCTTCCAGGTCCAGCACAGGCAGCGGCCAACTGTGGATTGCTTTGTAGCTCCTACCAAGTACGCCCCAGCCAATCACAGGCAGTGGCTGACCTGCACCAGAACCCCGCCCAAGAGGCCCCAGAACCAACATACCTAGAGATTGGTATCAGATCACAAATAGACATTTCTCCAAAGAGGACATACAGATGGGCAATAAACATGAAAAGATGCTTAGCACCACTAATCATCAGGGAAATGCAAATAAAACCACAATAAAATATCTCAATAAATCAACAAACAAGTGTTGGCGAGGATGTGGAGAAAAGGGAACCCTCGTTCACTGTTGGTGGGATTGTAAATTGGTGGAGCCACTATGGAAAACAGTATGGAGGTTCCTTTAAAGTTTTAAAATAGAATTACCTTATGACCCAGCAATTCCACTTCTCAGTGTTTATCCAAAGAAATCCAAAACACTAATTCGAAAAAATATATGCACCCCTATGTTCCTTGCAGCATTATTTATAATAGTCAAGATATGGAAGCAACCCAAGTGCCCATCAGTAGACGACTGGATAAAGAAGTGGTACATATATACAACAGAATATTACTTGGTCATAAAAAAGAATGAAATCGTAACCATTTGAGACAACATGGATGGACCTAGAGGGTATTATGCTAAATGAAGTAAGTCACAGAAAGACAAGTACCATATTATCTCACTTATATGTGGAATCTAAAGAACAAAATAAATGAACAAACAAAACAGACTCAGACTCATAGATACAGAGAACAAACTGATGGCTTCCAGAAGGGAAAAGAGTTGGGGGATTTGGTGAAAAAGGTGAAGGGATTAAGAAATACAAATTGGTAGTTACGAAATAGTTATGGGGATGTAAAGTACAGCATAGAGAATATAATCAGTATAGTTGCAGCAACTATGTATAGTGCCAGGGGTGTACTAGATTACTCAGGGCATTACTGCATAAGTTATATAAATATCTAACCACTATGCTGTACATATGAAACTAATATAATGTTGAATGTCAACTGTAACTGAAAAAATAAATCATTTTTAAAAACATGGAAAACAGTACATTTACATTTATTGTGTTATTGCTATATTTGTACAATCCCTTATGCTTTTTTAGTGTTTCTCCTTTCTAACTTCCATTGAATTTATGAAGTTTGTTTTTTAATCCGCATTTTCCCTACCAGATTTTAAATTATACATCCTTTTTTATTCTTTTTAGTAATTATCATTAAATTTTTAACATAATGTCACATGGAAATTCTAAAGAGAACCAATAGTTCTCTCTTTCCCTTAAAACTGGAATCCAGAAAACTTTAAGTCTGATTATTCTCCTTTGTTTTTACTTGGCCTTGTTCATATACTTATTAGACATTTGGATATTCATTTTTTGTGTGAAATGACTATTCAAGTGTTTACCCATTTTATAATTGAATTGTCTACCTTTTTCCTTTTTGACTAGTAGGAACTCTTTAAACATTCAGGATAAAGTTCCTTATTGACTATATGTATTGCAAATATCTTCTCACAGACTAGTGTTTACTATTTTACTTACTTAATGGTGTGTTTTGGTGAACAGAAGTTCTTAAGTGCAATATGTTTCTCTTTTTCTTCACAGTGCTTCTTATGTTCTGTGTAAGAAATCTTTGCTTTGACTCAGGGTAGTCCTTAACTGGCATGGCAACTTTTACTTCTTCTGAGTTGGAGCCTTAAGCCAGCATGAAAAAAGCCCAGGTCACATAGAGGATCACAGAGCTGCCAGATATGTGAGTTAAAAAGCCATATGGGACCTCATTCCCAGTTAATCTTTCAGATGAATCCAGTCCCAGCTGATGTCTGATTGCAAGCACTGCAACTATATGAAAGATCCCAGGCATGAACAACCAGCCTAAGTCCAGTCCACAGAACTGTGAAAGATAATAATAAATTGATGTTTTAAAACACTAAGTTTTGGGTGGTTTCTGGTTAAAGATGGTATTGTAGGAGGCTCCTGAGCTCTCCTCCCGAGAGCATACTGAATCTAAAGTTACATATGGAACAATTCCTTCTGAAAGAAATCCATAAACTACCTGAGTAGCTCCTACACCTCAGATAAATGATAAAAAAAAAAAAAAACACATCAAAACAGGTAGGAGAGGCTGAGACACAATCTCACCATAAACCTCACCAATGACACAGCAGCACGCAATCAGGAGGTAACTAACAACTCCCAACTTCTCCCGAGGAATGAAGGGTTTGGAACCCACATATCATGCCTCAACTTTTAAGGCCTGCACCCGAGAGCTGGGCCCCCAAAACATCTAGCTTTGAAAGCCAATGGGGCTTGTGTCCGTGAGATTTACGAGGCTTTAGTAAACTAAGAGATGGTTCTTTTTTTAAAGGATAATTAAAAATAACTTTCTTTTTACACCATAGTGGTTAGACATTTATATAACTTAGCAAGTGATCTCTCCAATAAGTCTAGTACCCCCTTGACACTATATGTACTTATTACAATATGATTGACTATATTTCCTATGCTGTACTTTATGTTCCCGTGACTATTTTGTAATAGCCAATGTGTATCTCTTAATCCCTTCACTCTTTTCATCAAGACCCCCAACATCTGTTCCACCTGACAGCCATCAGTTTGTTATCTGAATCTATGAATTTGTATCTGTTTTGTACATTTGTTTATTTCGTTTTTAGATTCCACATATAAGTGAACTCATGTGGTATTTGTCTTTCTAAAAGACAGTTCTTTAAGGGTTAACATGGTCTCATTGTAGCTAACCTCTCAGAACCCAGAGCAGAAGCAGCACTCTGAAATGCCATTCTTTCCCTAAAAGAAGATTATTTGTTTATCTTAAAAGCTTCAGCCTTTAGGGCAAGTTTCTATTAATCCAATCAGACGAGCACAAAGAAAAAAATGAAAAATACTGAGATAGCTTAAGGGACTTGAAGAACAACATCAAGGAAACAAATATTCATATTATAGGCATCTGAGAAGTAAAAAGACAGAATGGGGCAAAAGACTTTTTGAAGAAATATTGGCTGAAAACTTCCTTAACCTGCGGAAGGAAACACACATCAAGATACAAGAAGCCCAGAGTGTTCCAAATAAGAGGACTGCAAAGAGTCTCACACCAAGACATATTATAATTGAATTGTCAAAAGTTAAAGACAAGGAGAGATTCTTAAAATCAGCAAGAGAGAAATGATGTGTTACATGCAAGGGAACTTTCATAAGAGTATAAGAAGAATTTTCAGCAGGAACTTTGAAGGCCAGAAGGAAGCGGCATAATATATTCAGTGCTGAAAGAAAAACATTGCCAACCAAAAATACTATACCCAGCAAAGTTGTCCTTCAGAATTGGACGAGGTATAAAGTTTTTCAGACAAGCAAAAGCTGAAGGAATGCAGCACTACTAGACTGGCCTTACAAGAAATTAAAAAAAAAACACAAAAAACATCTTAAGCTGAAATAAAAAGGTGCTAATTAGTAACAGAAAAGTATATGAAAATATAAATATCACTGGTAGAGGTAAATATACAGCTAAATTCAGAATATAAGTATGGTTGTGGGTTTAGTTACAAATCTAGTATGAGGGTTAAAAAAAATAAAAGTCAAACTGAAAGAAGTCCTATAATTAAGGACATACAGAAGAAGCTGCCTCAAGACTGGTAGGAGGGGCAGAGATGCCGAATAGGCTGATCCTACATACACATATGGGAATTTAAAATTGGGAGGGATATCTCAGCTGTTCCCCCAGAGGAATAAAGAGTCTCAGCCCCACACCAGGCTCCCTAGCTCAGTGCTCCAGTGCTGGGAAGAGAAGCCCCCACAATAATTGCCTATGAAAATCAGAGGACATTGTGGCTGAGTGAGATGGAGGGCTGCTGTAGTCCCAGCTGTTCCTCTTAAAGGGCCCTTGCACAGACTTACTCACTTACTTTGAGCTCCAGTGCTGGGGAAGCAGCTCAGAAGACACCAGGGATATACAAGGAAAAACTGAATTGTCTGGCTTCAAGGTGAGGGCTGGAAGGCCCGCTTTCTCCAAGGCAAAAGTGTTGGCAGAGGCCATTGTTCCTTTGTTGAGCCCTCCCCCAATCCTGAGTCTGCAGACTCAGACTCAGGAGGCCACCATATCTGAGTATCCTGGCTAACACTCTTCACCCTGCCCTAGTGATTCCCTGAGACCCTGTTGTACCCAACTTGCCATTTCACCCGAGCTGTTTCCACTGGCTTTTCCATACAAATGGCATGTCTTGACTCATGATGCAGATTTTCCTAAAATCTCTCAAAGGTTCACAAAGCACCAAAAGCAATATCTGGCCTCAGCATGCCCCATACCTCTTGCTAAGCAGCTCCAAGCCCAACACTAGCAACAGCTGGCCTTGGTTTGCAGGCCACTCTACTAAGACTGGGAGACATAGCAGCTATACCTAATACATAGAAACAAACACAGGGAGGCAACCACAATGGAGAGACAAACTTGTTCCAGAAAAAGAATTCAACAAAATGGAGACAAGCATTCTACCAGATGTAGAGTTCAAGATACTAATTATAATGATGACCAATGATCTCAGGCAGAATTTCAACAAATAAATAGGAAACATAAAAATGGAGATAGAAAACGTAAGAAAGAATCAGTCAGAAATGAAGAATACAATAACAAATGAAGAATACATTGGAAGGAATCAACAGTAGATTAGATGAAGCAGAGGATCAAATCAGCAATTTGGAAGACAAGGTAGCAGGAAACACCCAAAAAGAATGGCAAAGAAAAGAGAATTTTTGAAAATGAGGGTAGTTTAAGTGACCTTTGGGACAACATCAAGCATACCAGCATTCACATAATAGGGGTACCAGAAGGAGAAGAGAGAGCGCAAGGAATTGAAAACCAAGTTGAAGAAATAATGATGGAAAACTTTCCTAACCTGGTAAAGGAAATAGATATATAAGAATAAAAGAAACTCAGGAATCACAGAGAGTTCCAAACAATACGAACCCAAAGAGCCCCACACCAACACACATCATAATTTTAAAAAGCCAAATATTAAAGACAAAGAGAGAATCTTAAAAGCAGCAAGAGAAATGAATATAAGGGAGCTCCCATAAGACTGTCAACTGATTTCTCAACAGAAACTTTGCAGCTAGAAGGGATTAGCATGAAATATTCAAAGTGATGAAAAGTAAGGACCTATAACCAAGGTTATTCTACTCAGCAAAGCTATCATTTAGAATTGAAGGACCAAGAAAGAGCTTCCCAGACATGAAAAGGCTAAAGGAGTTCATCACCACCAAACCAGTATTATAAGGAATGTGAAAGGGACTTTTCTAAGAAGAAAAAAAAAAAGATAAAAACGATGAATAACAAAATGGTATTAACTACATATCTATCTACAATTACTTTAAATGTAAATGGATAAATGCTCCAAACAAAAGACTTAGGGTGGCTGAATGGATAAGAAAACAAGTCCTTACATATGCTGCCTACAAGAGACTCACTCCAGATCGAAAAACACACACAGTCTCAAAGTAAAGGGAAAAACATATTTCATGAAAAGAGAAGCAAAAAATATTAACCCCTTATCAGGTTGGTAACCAAAATATATAAAGGACTTATACAACTCAATAGGAAAAAATCTGATTAGTAAATGGGAAAGGTACCTGAATAGGCATTTTTCCAAAGAAAACATATAAATGGCCAACAGGTATAGGAAAAGTTTCTCAATACCACTAATCAGGAGAATGCAAATCTAAACCACAATATCACCTCACACCTATTAGAATTGCTGTTATAAAAAAAATAACAAGGGTTACTGAGAATGGAGAAAATGGAACATTTGTGCACTGTTGATTAGAATGTAAATTGGTGCAGCCACTATTGAAAATAGTACAAAGGTTCCTCAAAAAATTAAAAATTGAACTGCCATATGATCCAGTAGTTCCAATTCTGAGCATTTATCTGAAGGAAATGAAATAATTATCTCAAAAAGATGTCTGTACCCCCATGTGCACTGTAGCATTATTCACAATATCCAAGACATGGAAACAACCAGAGTGCCCATTGACAGAAGAATTAATAAGGAAAATGTGACACACACATCACACACACACACACACACACAAACACACACACACACACACTCTGGAATATTATTCAGCCAGAAAAAAGGAAATCCTGTCTTTTGTGACAACATGGATGGGCATTGAAGGCATTATGCTAAGTAAAACAAATCAGGCAGAGAAAGACCAATACTGTATGCTCATTATATGTGAAATCTAAAACAAACAAACAAAAAACAAACCAAAAAAACCTTCATAGATACAGAGGACAAATTAGGGGCTGCCAGTGGTAGGGGTGGGGAGTGGGTGAAATGAGTGAAAGTGGTCAAAAGGTACAAAGTTCCAGTTATAAGATAAATAAGTCCTGAGAATGTAGTATATAGCATGGTGACTATAGTTAACCATACTGTATTGTATATATTAAAGTTGCTAATACAGTAAATCTCAAAAGTTCTCATCACAAGAAAACAAAAATTGTAACTACCATGTTTCCCGAAAGATAAGGCCAGGTTTATATTTATTTTTGCTTCAAAAGGCACATTAGGGCTTATGTTCAAGGGATGTCATCCTGAAAAATCATGCCAGGGCTTATTTTCCGATTAGGTCTTACCGGGGAAACACAGTATGTGTGGTAATGGATGTTTACTAAACTAATTGTAATTATTTCTATATGTATATAGAAATTATTTCTATATACATATAGAAATAATTTCTATATGTATATATATCAGATCATTACAGGCATACTTCATTTTATTGTGCTTAGTTTTATTACACTTCACAGGTATTTTGTTTTTTGGTTTTTTACAAATTTAAGGCTTGTTGGCAACCCTGCATTGAGAAAATTGAAAGCCTTCTGGAAAAGATTCATCTAGATGCCCTAAGAATGTTTGTGATTCATTAGGACTGTATTTCTTCTTGGTGAATTGACCCTTTTATCATTATGTCACGTACCTTATTTCAGGTAAATGTTTTTGCTCAGATACCTATTTTGATATTGACATATCTACTGCAGCTTTTTAAAAATTGTTTGCACAATATATATTTTTCTATTCTTCTTTTACCTACCTTTATTATATTTGAAGTGAGTTTTCTTGTCGACAGCATATAGTTGCATCTTATGGTTTTATTCATTCATTCAATCTTTATTTTTAAAATTTTGTGTTTGGACCACATATATTTCATGTAATTGTTGATATGTTTTGATTTATGTCTACCCTTTAATTATTAATTTCCTGTTTATTCTGTTTTGCATTCTTCTGGTTTCCTTTTCTTGCCTTCTTTTTGAGTATTTGAACATTTTTTATTTTAATGTATTATGTTTTTTGCTATATCTCTTTGTACAGTTTTCTTTAGTCTTGCTATATGGATTCTATTATATACTCATAACTTTTTACAGTATACTTAGAATCAACGTTTTATGAATTCAAGTGGAATGTAGAAAGCTATCACCATATAAGTTCCCTTTACTCTTCCTGCTTGATATAGTTTCTTATGCACTACCTCTACATACAATGAAAACACTATCAGACATTGTTACCGTTTTTGCCATCAGCCATCAAACATATTTTAAATAACTGGAGAGAAGTGGAAGTTTCTTACATTTACCATTTATTTTGCCTTTCCTTTATTTAAGATTTTCCAAGTTTCCTTCTGGTATCATTTCCCTTTTGTCTTAAGAACTTCTTTTAGCATTTCTTTTAGAAGAGGTCTGACAATGACTTCTCTTCGTTTTCCTTCATCTGAGAGTGTCTTTATTTCACTTTCATTGATGACAGATATTTTCACTGGATATAGAATTCTGGGCTGAGGATTATTTTCTTTCAGAGCTTTAAAAAATACTGTTTCTTCCCCTTCTGCTTTCATAATTTCTGATGAGAAATATGTAGTCCTTCAAATCATCATTCTCCTTTGTTCCCCACAAGTGATGTCCCATATTTTGCCATGTATAACGCACACCCATGTTTTTGGCCCAAACTCTCAGGGAAAAAAATCTTTCCTTTTATCTTTTTAATTCAAATTTTTATTTGTTTACATTTAAGTATTTGTTTTTTGTATTATAAAGGAATTGTAGCATTTATTTTTTAACATATTATGGTACAAGAAATTTTATGTAACAAATAATTACAAAACACAAGAACAGATACAAGGTATAAGAAATGTTATGTACCTGTAACAAATTTGTGATATTTACACAGCATAGAAGGCCAGAACTCTTCATCGTTGCAAGTTCCTGGTAAATTAAAAAAAGCCGATTATCATATTCCAGGGTATTATTTTGCATACGGATATCATTATTGGTGTCTAGAGTTACACTTTTAACTCATAAGTATAAATAAAAGAATTAAAAACTCTTATATAGATATGAAATTAGTACTACCCATGTATAATGCATATCCTTATTTTTCCCTCACAAATTTAGGCCAAAAAATGTGCATTGTATACAGCAAAATCCAGTATCACCTGTCTCTGTGAGCTTATCAGACTCTGCCTCTGCCTTTAGCTTCCAGCACTTTTATGATAATGTACCTTGCATGGATTTCTTCAGGTTTATCCTGTATGGAGTTTGCTGGACTTATAGAATTTCTAGGTTTATGCCTCAGACAAAATTTAGGAAGGTTTTAGCCATTATTTCTGCAAATGTTTTTTTGTTGCAATGGACTGTTTCTCGTGCCTTTCTAGGATTCCATGAAACAATGTTACACCTTGTAGAACTGTTCCAGAGATCTCTGAGACTTTGTTCATTTCCTTTCAAAATTTTCTTTTCTTCTGTTGTTAGGACTGGATAATTTTTTTTTAATCTGTCTTCAAGTTCACTCACACTTTCCTCTGTCATCTCCTTTTTGAAATTGGTCTTATCCAGTGACATGAATATTTCATGATTTCACTGTGAAGATAGTGCATACATTTTTCAGTTCTAAAATTTCTGTGTGGTTCTTTCCATTTTATATTTCTTTTCTTACATTTTCTATTATTCATGTGTTTCAAAAATGTTCACCCTTATTTCTTGGAGCATTTTCAAAATAGATGCTTTAAAAGTCTTTGTCTGATCATTTCAACATCTGTGTCACCTAGAAATTAGTGTCTATAGGTTGTCTTGTCCTACTTGAGTTGATATTTTTCTGGTTCTTTGTATGCCAGGTAATTTTGATTCTATCCTGGACATTTTGAGTGGAATGTTAAGAGACCCTGGGTCTTGTTTAAATCCTATGGAGAATGTTGGTGTTCTTATTTTAGCACACAATCAACGCAGTCAGGCCAAGAATTCTGACCAGCTTTCTGTGAGTTGTTGTTCTGATGTTGTTTCAATTTTCAAGAACTTTGCAATGTTGTACATGCCTGCTTTAAAGTGTAAACCCAGAGGTTTGTCTGGGACCGAGGAAGTGGTCTATCCCACAGTTCAGTTCTCAAAGTCTTTGGTATGATCTTTAGAGTCACATCTACATGTGAAAAGCTTGAGGGATGGGTAGGAACAGTAGTTCACATATAACTTCATGGGAACACTTTTCTCAAGCTCTTCATTTTTCATGACATCCTAGATATTTTCTGGTTCTCAAGGACTCCCATTTTTGGTCCTCTGACCAGAAATTGTGGCTTTAGTTATCTCACTCTGCCACGTATTTTGTGACTGCACCTATGTCTGGAGCCACAAAGCAGCAGAGAAAGAGAAAGAAAGCAGTAGAGGTTTGTCCCACGTTCTTGGGACCCCAGTTCCTCTCTGTTTGGAGAGGAATTGTTCCATCTCTCAAAAGTTTTAGGCATATGTGGGCTCTCACTTCTGCCAGTGTCACTACTGCCAACATTAACACAGGACTTCCCAGGGAACTGAGGTATAAGAGAAACAGAGGGGGGCAGAACCAAGGGGATTTTCCCACTCTGAGGACGTTTGGAGTCCCTTTCATGCTCCTTGAATGAAAACTACATGGCATTTCTGCAGACTTTTCCTGTAGGTCTTTCTCTCCATGCAAAGTTCCCACTTCAAGGTTTTGACTGCCTGTGTCCGGGCTTCAGAATACCAGAGGAGATACAAAATAAGAAACTCATCATCATTTAGTGATACTTAAAATCTTGGTCTTCCTCAATCTACCTGCCACCATTTACTTTTCAGAGTCCTCAAATAGCTTTCCAATGCATTCATTCCAAGTTGTATGACCATATTCAGACAGAGAGACAGGATAGAGTATACTTACTCCATCTTACGTGGAATCAGAGTCCCCTCCTGTTTTCTGTGCTAGTGATGTCATATATTTTCCTTCTATATGTTTTAAACCTCACAAGATGTAATAATCATTGTTTTAACAGTCAATATTATTTTATGTTTTCCTACAACTTTACCCTCCCCAGTATTCATTCCTTACTGCAATTTCACAATACCATTTGGTATAATTTTCCTTCAGCATAAAAAACTGGCTTAATAATTATTTTCTTAGCTTTTGTTTGAAGGCATCTTTGTCTTCATTTTTTAAGGAACTTTACAATGATTATAGAATTCCAGTTAAAGATGTTGTTCTACTGTCCCAGTTTTAATAACTTCTGTTTAAAAGTAAGCTGTATCCTATGGTTTCTCCCATGAAGCTAGTGTGTCTATCCTTTGTGCAGCTTTAATATTTTCTCCTTGTCTGTGTTTCTTATGGCTTCTATTCCTCTACTGAGATCCTCCATCCATGTGTCCACTTGAGCATATTTTCTTTAAATACTTGAACATAGTTAATGTTCAATACATAAGAGCTACTTTAAAAAATCTTTCCTGCCAATTCCTACATCTGGACCATCTCAGAGTCAGTTTCTTTTGACTGCTTTCTCTCAAGTATGGGTCACATTTTTCAGGTTTTTCACTTGCCTATTAGTTTTTTATTGTAAGCTTGAGATTGTAAATGATACATTGTTGTCTTCCTTTAATGAATGTTTGTTTTATTCTTACAAATTCCCCTTTGTGTCTTTGTTTTTATACTTTGTTAGAGCTTGGGATATGGAGAAACAAAATTTTGATTTTTTTTGTCCCAAGACATGCTTTTGAGACTAAGGCATGACCCTTACTTTAAAAGGATGGCCTTTCTAGCATCTCAACTGAATGTCTAAAGTGTTTAAAGAGGCCCCTCCACCCAGCTAAGCTGGAACTCCAAAGTCCCTCAACACTGCATGACATGCAGCACCCTGCTAGGCCTCACAGAGTCCTGTCATATCTATATTCAGTCCAGCTCTTGGCCAAAGACCCATGGTGCATCTTCATGTAGACTTGTGGGGCCCCCCTTTTCACAGCTACCTATTTTCAGATATGCTACTCCGCCAATTTCAGCTGCTTCAACAACACAAAACTCTAACCTCTTCCTCCTGAACTGAGTCTGTTGCTCTGCTTGGGTTCCACTTTCTTGCACCCCAGAAAAAGTGCCCTTCAGTAGAAAACCAGAACAATTATGGTATAATTGTGGGGCACACCTCATGTGTTTCCCTCCTAGCAGGGGTCACAGCTGTGTGCTGCCTATTGTCTAATCCCTGAAAAAAAAAATTGCCTCATCTAATTTTGTCCAGTCTTAGAGTTTTGTTGTTGTTGTTGTTGTTATTGTTTGTTGTTTTGTTTTGTTTTTGTTTTTGTTTTGTTTTGTTTTTAGTAGGAGAATAAGTCAGGTACCTATTTCTCTCTCATGGCCGGAAACAAGCTTTTGGTGCACGTTAATTTAAATGCACATTGATATTTAAATCACTAATATAAAAACTTTCCCTAAAAGCAATTTGTGACAAAGAATAGGTAGGTGTGCTTAGTAAAAATTTTAGGAGGGACTAAAGGGGAAAGGGAGCAGTATTTTAAGCGCACTACAGACAAACTTTGAATTTCAAACTTAACCTAACCTATGGTGTTATGTATATAATACTCTTCGTTGGATAAATTCAGTAACTAAAAAAGTTTAAATGCTACATATTCTATGTTATTTGACATATAACCTATGCTGAGTATATGATACTCAGATTAGTAAAATAAGAAAGATACATATATTTTTCTTTCCCATCCTTGACCTGTCCTGTTACTACACAACATTCTCTCTTAAGGTCAGAGAATCTAAGTTGGTGATAGACCTTTGAGTCTTTGGTTAGAGTAGCTAAATTAGGAGACAAGAAGAAGCCAGTTCAGACTGAAAGACAAATGACTATTTGGTTTTAGAAGTAATTCCCCATTTTTAAAGGGTGGAGATGGTTTAGTAGTAAATTAGTTCTCTCTCTCTGCCCTGGGAGATTAGACAAACAATGGATCTAACTAAGAAAATAGACTGACTCACTTGGCTACAATGCTATACTGAAGTTACAAGCAAAGTAACATTAATCTCCAGAAAGAGAATTGGGTTCTGTATACTGTAAATGAGTTTTACAGTCAATTCTGAGATTTCTCCGTGAAGAAACCAAAACTCAGACCTTCACTTCATAGAGCTAAAGGCACTGGGAACCCTATCCTTCCTTACCTCATCATCTGCTATAGCAAGGTTGAAGTCATGTGAAGTTTATGTCATTATGTATTAACTCTTCTTTAGGATGGTAGTTATGGCAAGAGAAGTGCGGTTTGCAATGACCTTCTTCTAATTTTCTTGATCATTTCCGAAGTTCTACTGGTGGACACTTTATCTTCAAAGTGCAAGTGTCCATCAAGAGAACAGGTAAGGATGAAAGAGGAAAGTCAGACCTGTTGGGAAGGAAGAGCAGTTGTACAGGGCTATTCATGGGTCATAAATGATCAGGGGTGGAGAATGGGAGAGAAATTCAGTCACAGATCTGGAAGGGACAGTCATCTGGTTTAGACTGCCTCTAGACAGGTCAGGAAGGGGTGTTTGGGTGGACCTTTTTTCACATCTGGATTTAGCTTCTCAAACTTTTTCAGCCTTTTGCCTTTCACCAAGTCTGATTTCTTCTCTGCAAGTGGTGTGGTACTTCTCCTCCTGCCCCAGGATGAAGTCCTTTGGGGTGGATTTAATTCGTTTGGGGGATGGTGCATTCTTTTTCCTGGAGGTCTGTTTCAGGTTTAGGTCATTCCATTGGCCTCACCAGCAACTAAAGGGCAGATCTCCTGGGCACTCACTGATTCCCTGGGCGGAGAGAAAGGGCTTCTAAGCCAACGGTCACACTCCATGTATTTCTAATTCCTCTTAGCTGTGAGGACACGATCTGCTAAGGTGGGTGGAACTTTGAGTTGAGTTTTTTACGTGGTTTCAGGTCTCCTTGTCTGTGAGAGAAACTACAACTGCCTGCCTTTTCCAACATACACATCCACACCTCTACATTATTTGCTGGTACAAGTGAAATTTGGTCAGCTCATCGTTCCTCTGGGGCCACCTATCTCTCTTACATGTCCCAAGTGTCTGGATTTACTGTAGGAGACTGTGGACAAAGAAGAGTGGAATTAAATTTTAGCTTATTCTTCGGCTTCACCCAGGAAAGAGTTTTGTGAGCATAAGCTTAGAGGTAAATGGGATACTTGTTGCTGTTTGGGGCCTATCACATCACCTCCCACCCCTGCCTCTCCACTCAGCACCACCAGTGTGTGCTCACACTGTGAGCAGAAACGCAACCGCCCCTCCCTCGCGACCGGCACAGACCGACCAGAACTTCCCCTGGGTCGTGGCCCAGCGATACGGAGCAGCCCTGGCTCGGAGCCCTGCTCTTCCCGAGTCGTGGGTGGCGCGGTGCTTGTTTCCCTCCCCTCCCTTTCCGGACCCAAACGGGGATGTATCTGGGTCAGCCTGGGAGGGGCTGGACCTGCCAGGGACCGGCGGGGGGAAGGGGGTGGCGATGACAGCATCTGTCAGGTTTTTGGCGTTTCTGAACTTCGCCCCGTCCAGCCTCTCACCGCTCTCGCGCCCGGCGGGGCTGCGGCTCTCGCCCGAGGACTGGGTGGGGGAAGAGCGGTTTCTTCTGCTCTGGACCGCCACTCCTCCACGCCCTGCGAATAATGCGGCGCCCACCCCCACCCCCACCAAGCACACACATTCCGGGATCCCCAAGGCTTGCTTCTCAGGCGGGCGGCGGGTCCCCCCGCCCCAGGAAAAGAGCAGTGGAATAGTTCACGGCCGCCGCGAGTTCCTGGTCTTCCTTCCTTTCCGGTGATAAACGGCGGGGCTACGAGCCAATTGCTGCTCAAGATGTTCCACCCGCTGGCCCGAGCCCCTCTCCCTTGGCTCTGCGAGGGCCGAGATCCAGGCCGGAGAGGGTCCCTTTACCTCCGCAAAGCTCAAAGGCTGAGCGCCAGGGCGGCGGGAAGCGCGACCCCCGGCAGGCTGCTCGCTGCCTCGTTCCCTCCCTCTGTGATCTGTTGCGCTGCACAGCGCCAGGGAGGAGCTGGGTGTGCGTCAACACCGCATCTTCCCCGACACTTTGGCCGGGGACGCCTGGGTGAGGTCCGGAGGTCACGGACCTTCCCGGGTCCCCTCCCTGCGAGCCCTGTATGTTAGCCCAGCACCGAGGAATCAAGGCCACAGGTCTTCGTTTCCCTGAGGCCCGGCCCCGCCCTCCCCAGCCCTGCCCTGCACAGACTCGGCCGCTCCAAATTTACAAGTGCTCGCTCTCACTCTCGGCGTTAGAGAAAGAAGCGGAGCCATGACTTGAACATCTCTGGATTCCTGCATCTTGCACACAGTTCTCTCCTTATCCTCTCCCTCGATTCCCCACATCGCACGCTCCAGGAATTCTGTTTGCGGGCGAGCAGCCTCGCCTGTCCAGAACGCGCGTCCCTGTGGCCGGAGCCCGCTGACGCTCTGGCTGGGAGCCTCCCGAAAGGTGCCTTCCTCCGCGGGGGTTCGAGGCTCCGCAGAGGTGTTCCTCCTTCCTCCCTCACCTCGCGCGCAGACATCCTTGCCATCATTGCATCCCCCCCTGTATAACCCCGCGCCCCTCCCCGCGGGCGCCGGGCGCAGCGCCCCCTCCTTCGGCTGCGCCCCGGCGGGCGGGCGGCGGCGGAGCGGACGGGGCGCGCGGAAGGTGCGCGGAGCCCTCCGGCCGCCGCGCTCGCGCGCCTGGGGAGTTGGGCTGGGGCGAGGCGGCCCGGACTGGCCTTTATCGCTCGCCCCGCTGGTCCTTTGAAACTTTATCAGCGAGTCTCGCCACTCTCCGCCGACCAAGCGCGGGGGGGGGGGGGTGACGGGGGCGGGGGCGCGGCGCGGCGCCGGCGGCGGTGACGAGGCGCTCCAGGCGCTGAGCGCTTCTGCTCCGGGCACGCATGGCGCCCGCACACGGAGTCTGACCTAATGTGGACGCAAGGGGGTTAATATGAACGCCCCTGTCGGTGGAATCTGGCTCTGGCTCCCTCTGCTCCTGACCTGGCTCAGCCCCGAGGTCAGCTCTTCATGGTGGTAAGTCCACGAGCACCGGCGCGGGGGGATTTTCGAGATGCGAATGGGGACGGCACTGGCCACGGACACCCTTCCCGGCCGCGCTTCCCTGCGGCCCCGCAGCCGCGATTCCAGCCGGAACCCTGGCTGCCGCCCTCCCTTATCTGAAGATCATTTCAGCTTTGACAACTCTAAAAAAAAAAAAAGAAAAGAACCCCCAAATTACCCCTCAAACGAGAGCTCTGATGTTTGGTTTATTTGGATCCAACTGAGCGAAAGCAAAATCAGCCAATTTCTTATCCCATTGAGAGACGCGCTAGCCGGGTCTCTAGTTCAGTGTGTGTGTGTGTGTGTGTGTGTGTGTGTGTGTGTGTGTGTGTTCACTTTCAAAACTACAATCGTCCTCTCTCGTCCTCTCCCCACCCCCCAAAAAAAACCTCAAGATAAACCAAGGGGCCAAATCAAGCAGTCAGAAGCTGTAGAACCCAAAGCGAGTGATTTTTGCACTATTTCCCGTCCTTCCACATTCCTAATGCTTCACCCCAGTGGGGCGGAAGGAAGAACGTTGTGATGCCTCAGGTAGAGACTACACCGTAACGCAAAGCTCCAGAGCAGGGGGCTCCAAGATGATACTCTGTTCAAAACCAGTCCCCCCAAAGAGTAACTTTGCTGCTGTCTTTTGTATGTCGATCAGCGATTTACGTGTTTGTTTTGCATAGTGAACGGTCTTAGCATCGTTATAGGTTTCAATGCGAGATTCTCTCCCCACCCAGAAACTCTTCTGTATCCTGACCTAATGATCTTGAAAAGAGAGGGAGTTGAGAGCTCTGACTTCCTTGCACCTAAAAGTTTTCGAACAGATATTGCAATACTGATTCAGAAGGACCTGTTACCGTAGGGTGTATTTTCAAGCATTTGACAAAAGTAAAGAGTCTCAGCCAAATGCAAGACCAGAGCTGGGCACTTCAGGAGGACACTGGAGCTCTTCAAAGGAGCAGTCAGAGCACTGATGGGAGGAGGGGTTCGAGTCCTTGAAGCCACATTGAACAGGAAGGCGGTTCGCCCTCGCGTTGCTGACACAGCATCAAAGATTGATTTATCAGAATGACCATTTTTCAATAAAATGACTATTTCTGTTTCCATGGGTGTATAAACATTATTTATTGCTGAGGCTTTTTGTCACATTGTCTCTCAGCTGTCACTTAAATATATTTTTTGGAAGTCACAGCTGTAACGATTTTATGATCATATAAAATAATGAAAATACAAGAAAAAGACATTCTCCTTGTTTGATCGCTTCAAAAGACACCTATGGCAGCTTGGGTTATATAAAAGGTACCTTTCTAAACATTTCACAACTAATAGAGAACATCTGGGCAGAGATGATGATGTAATTTTTTGTTAAAGTTTCTTTTCAAAAGTACTTTATGGAGCTATAACACTGTTTGATTCTTCCAAACATTTAGTGTCCTTAATAACAATAGAAAGAATTTTTTCCAAAGGTTCTCTGTAAAAGCCAAGAAGAGTTGGAAAATGGAAATATTTAAAGGATTCTTTAGTAAGGAAAGAACAGCCTGTCTGTGAGGAGAGTGTAACATCAGATACCAGCAGGTGTCGGTTAGACAGACACAGACAGTTTCTTAACACACTTAAACATTAGGTCAAATAAATGGGAGGGCAGAGCTTCTAAAGGTCGGCTTCCCCCAAAGCCAAGTCCAGACACACTGTGTCACTGAGATCAGAGCCTTCTTGGGAACAGCCTTTGACGGTTCCTCCCCACACAGGCTGCCCCTCACCCTCATTCTGTTCCCTGACTGCAGACCCTGCCTCTCCCACCTTGTCCAGAGCATCAGATGGCCAGCCTGGCTTCACGTCCAAGAGACAGTCATCACTCCCTTTGGGGGCGGCTTCTACCAGATCACTCGCCATGCCTACCATGCCGTTTCTCATTGCACTAAAAGAAATAACCTTTGCTTCCTGATATCCCCCGAAGCATAAGGAATTCATATTTGACATGTGCTTTGAACTTTTCAGTCTCCCAGGAAACACGGCCCCGGGCCTCACAGTTCAGTGTTCTCACCTCTGTGTTGGTCTTTCCCAGGTACATGAAAGCTACAGGCGGCTCTTCCAGGGTGATGTGTGACAATGTGCCAGGCCTGGTGAGCCGCCAGCGGCAGCTGTGCCACCGACACCCCGACGTGATGCGTGCCATTGGCCTGGGTGTGGCCGAGTGGACAGCTGAGTGCCAGCACCAGTTCCGCCAGCACCGCTGGAACTGCAACACCCTCGACCGCGACCACAGCCTCTTCGGCAGGGTCCTGCTCCGAAGTAAGTCTCCTGCGTTCTGGCAGCTCCTGGGCTCTCCTCACTCATGTCTCCCAATATCGGGTCATCCAAGTCCCCGCTCATCTTTTGTTGCATTTTATTCAGTCAGAAGCTTCTTCTGTTGGTGGTGGTGATGAGGGGACATTGTCTCTGTTTTGCGGATGAGGACTTGATAAGTCAATGAGCCTGTCTAAAATACTATAGGCCAGTTATAGGTTAGTACGTATGTAGACCCCAGGCTGGTGTCTTTTTACTTTTCGCTCTGTCCATCTGCGTCATGTCACAGCGCTGCCTGTCCCTTCAGGTTCAGATCTTGTCCTTAGGAGAAAAGGCAGCAGCCACAGGGCTTTCTTTTTTGACTGTGTGACTCTTATTTGGTGGACTTGAACCTTTCAGAAGGATTTAAGCAGAAGATGAGAATGGAATGCCCAAATCAAGTATTGTCCACGGATGGTCATTATTATAATAACACGTAACTGCTGTTGAGAAGCAGAGAGAGATCTCTGCTCACCACCTTTGACCTCCATTCAGCTACTCATCTTTGGGCCACACTGTGTCTAAATTAAACATTTTTTTTCAGCAGACTATAAATTCTATAAGGCAGGAACAAGCCTGCCTTCCCTATACCTCGCTTGGTGCCTTTTGTGTTGCAGGCACCATTCATCCGTTGAATGGTGAATGAATAGTCACCATTAACTTGTAGTGAATGCCTGTTACTTTCCAAGTGCATTTTAGGCAGAAGGATATTGATGGAGGGAAGGGGTGGGAACTATGAATACATACTTGTTTTTGTTTTTTGGTTTTTTTTTTACCTAGAAGGATTATTAAACATGACCTATTTACATAATACACTTTGTGAACGTTCGGAATGTGGAAAGCAGCTCACTAGCTGATATACAATCAGAGAACATTAAGTGAGAATCCGATTTTAATTTCAAGAAATATCCATTCCTTAACCTGCTGTTATTAGCATTCTCCAAGATATAGCATGGCCCATTTGCTACTGGGAAATCTGACTGAAAACACAACAGTTTATGTGTGAACCCCAGAAACAGGAAACTGTACACTTGTTTTTGCCTGCCCCCCCATTCCTAAGAAAATCGTCCAGGCTGTGCACTTGGTAATGCTTAACAGAGGGTGTTTCTATCATGTAATCATCACAGCCCTAGGGTTTTATGAGGCCAAATGCATAACTGAATGTCTCCAAAATCCCCCAAGGGCGTAGTGCACTCACTCAGAGTATCCCTGAAGTGAACTTATTGCCATATTCTGCAACTTTATTCTCCAGTTTCAGAACTATATTCTTCTGCATTCCTTTTGGAGTATTGGTATGAGAGCGCAAATTTTTGAAAGGTTCATAATAAATTTCAGTAACAGGGCATTTTCAGACTTCACCTAGATTAGCTCACCAGTGAATCAATTAAAGTGCTGGCCCTTGTCAGAGAGTTTGCAGATATCTGTACAAGCCATCTTTGGACCTTTGGATATATTTATACATGCTGTCAGTGTTTGGGATGCATCGAGACTTTCCCTTTTCAAAGTGCTCACGACCACTGTCCAGTGACAACAGATTAAATGTACTTCTCATTTAAAATGATCACCTCTAAATTCTGTCTATGGAAATCTGTTAAGATGTCTCCATGTTGAAAAAAAAAAAAAAACCACCTTTAGATCACAGATTAAAGGGAGTCCTTTGACCACTGATCCTGAACATCTGCCAAAGCTAGGAATTCATTCATAAAATACTTTAACTTAACCTTGGCAATATTGGTTTTTTAGAGCTACAGAGTTGCTGAGAAGGAAGGGTTGGAACTAGTCTTAGTCTAAGGCCTCAGGTAAATACGAGAGTCTGACTTGTACTCCCTTCAGAGTTCTTTCAGATGGAGCTGAATGCTTTGCCAGAGTACTCAAAAACTTAAAACACACATGCTACACAATTTCTTTTCATTCTTCACAGAAGGCCAGATTTCTTCGTGGACATTTATGTAAACTCCTGTGACTGTCAGTGATAATTTTGTGTTGGTTCTGGGAGGGCTGAATTTGGCCTAAGGTAGCTTATCCTGGAAATAATCATGAAATTCCAGTGAAGCTATCCAAAGATTTTTACAATTAATTGCTTGGAGGGAAATTCACATCTTAGAGTTGTGAAGAACTCTCCTTTGGAAACCTAAATGTCTTTATAGATGACTAGGCAACGCCATTTATAGGAAGAACATAAAAGTGACTGACATATCCCATGATCACAGAGAAATGGAGAACATTCGCCTCTTTTGCTTCAGAAAGCTTAGAGTGAGAGAGCAATTTTTAGGAACATTTGTAATTCACTCATCTGATAGACTGTTACAATCAGTCACAGGCAGAGAAGTTTAAACCCACAAATATTCCTGCAAGAATACAATATACTTCTAGAATTTTAGAATAAGCCTTATACAAAAATGTGATTAGGTCTTATCCTTGTAAATGTTTTAAAAAAAAAAAAGCAAGCATTTTAAAAGAGAGCTGAATAACCCATAACCTTCCAGAAAGCCTGTCTGCTAGTGTTGTGCCCTCCGACGTAACAATCTCCCGCCCCAAACAAAAACTATGCCTATGCACTAAGCAGACACTGCTTGACTTATCTCAATCCAAAAATAAGAGAAACTTCAACAATAACACATCGGGAAGTCGAAATATCACTATTTAGATTTGGATTTTGTTTCATATTGTGATGGCTTTAAAAAGAATCCATTTTTCTAACAAGAGTCCCAAGATCAAAATTTGTTTTGTTACAAAGCCAACTCTTGAAATGTGCTACTATTTCACACATAGCATTTTAGTGATTCATCTAAGACACTTAACTGAAAACATCTTAAGGCCACGTCTACATGATACCAAGACATCTGGAGGTAAAGTGAAAAGTCAGTCCAAGTGCTAATATTTTTATTTAAAATAAACAAACATCTAGCTGTTTAGTAATGTGTTTGAATAATAAGGGACAAATATTTAGAAAGGTGATATTTTCGTTTTGGAAATTATTTCTACAATACTGCGGATTTTAAGTGATTTTCTTTTTCTTTCAGCCAACAAGTCAATGTAATTGTTTGCACGTTAAGCCAGGATAAATGCTTTGCCTACACAATTTATTTCTCTACTACTTTCAAAATACTGTCTGGTCACTGACATACTATCATTCACATCTTCCATATCTTTCCTCTAAAAAAATCACCTTATGAAATTTCTCTTCCTTCTCCTTAAAAAATAAGACTAGTGAGAAGTACATTAAGCATTTGTGAATTTTCCATCTATGTGATATCTCTAAATGTGGACACTGAACTCCAAAGCCAAAACCAGGCGTTAGCAGCTCAAAGGGGTAACTGCGGACAAGACATTTTCCTAAACTGTAAAGTGGGTATAATAAGAATCTCACTTATCTGAGAGCTACCACCTGAATTTTAAGCCACATTAGCATCTATTAGTCATCATCTTTTAGAAAACATCTCAATTCCACTTAGAAAATCTGTGATCCTTATAATATAATCTGGGACTCTAAAACAGCTCCTATGACCATCACATTTCTCTCTGGAGAGCGCTACCTGCTACCTATGGCAAATATTCATATAATTGATTTTACCTAACTACAGGGCATGATTGATTCCTTTTTATGATGGTTAGAGGTTTCGAGGGAGATATTTTTTGAAGGCTGAGGTAAGTGCCATTTAATATGGTGTAGATATGTTTTCCTGATTTTTAATAATGAGACTAGCAGAGCAAATATTGCAAGGGGTGTATAATAAATTTTAGCACTGAATGACAAACGGAACCAAGCAGGGCTTCGATGCGAAAAGGTGGTTTGTTCTCCCAGCTGTGTGGTTCAAAAAGTCACACTCGTCTTGACATATTGAATCACCAAATGGCTCTCCGTTCTCTGCCTCGCGTTGGCATGAGGTTATTCAGCTTCTATTTTGATTGTTAATGTATTTGCTGCAGCAACCATTAATAAAAAGGCCTGCTAATAACAATGAAATACAGCTCCACTTGAAAAATGAGGTGCGCACGGACCCTAAAGAGCCTTATATCTGTCACTGTACCACAACACCGTGTTATGAGTTACTACAGATTATTAAAATAATTTAATGTAGTTATTGCACTGAAATATGTACCTTTCAGCCTGTAAGTGAAAGGAGCCTATGCACTAATAAAGAACAATTCTAAGAAAGCACCCCAAAGGGTTCTTGCCCAAGTCTAATTATAGGCGGTAAATTTGTTTCCTTCCAAAAAACCAAAGAAAAGCTTTCCACTGTCTTTTACCCAATACCAGTGATTAGTGCAGGTGTTTCAGAAGAAAGTAAATTCACCTTAATAGTTAGACATAGTGTGTAACTCTAGGATATTGCATAGTGCCTTCAACAATCGCTCGATTACTTGTGAAAGTTGATGCCAAGCCAACACTCTCTCTCCAGTGTTAGTGCGGGCGCTGCTTGCTGCCTTGAATTCTCTTTCCACCTCAGCCCCTGGATTTCTTTGAATTTAGTATTTCAGTCTCGATCATGTAAATGCCTATGAGTGTCCTCAGTGGCGCCTGGAGGCTTGGGAGGCCTTTCCAAAGGGAGCTGTTGTAGCAGGAATACCAAAATACCCCATGAAATGATACAATTATAGAACTCGGACTGTTACAGCAGAAAGGGAGGCTCAGAGATGTTCTGCTCCTCTTTCTAAGATGTGCACCAGTCTAGATTAAAGCAAGCACGTGCATGAGACGAATGTGAAGCCAGGGCAGGACGAGGCAGGCTTTAGCGGCATTTTCCAAAGTATAAGTCTATTTATTATAAGGATAGTTGTCATACAGGTTATCTCAATTGACAACAGCTTGTATTGGCTGGCGATGCTTTGTATTAAAGAAAGAGCCTGGGCTCTAGAGAAGACTCCTTCCGTAGCTTTTTGCCTAGTCTCCAAGTACCTCAGAGGCAGCCCAAGTGTCAAGCAGCCATCATGTGAAAGTTGTTCGGTGCTAGCAACTCCAGAGCACTTTTAAGCAAAGCATTTTCGTTTCAGGTAGTCGGGAATCTGCCTTTGTTTACGCCATCTCCTCAGCTGGAGTTGTATTTGCCGTCACCAGGGCCTGTAGCCAAGGAGAATTAAAATCCTGTTCCTGTGATCCCAAGAAGAAGGGGACCGCCAAGGACAGCAAGGGCACTTTCGACTGGGGCGGCTGCAGTGACAACATTGACTATGGGATCAAGTTTGCGCGGGCGTTCGTGGACGCCAAGGAGCGGAAGGGCAAGGACGCCAGAGCGCTGATGAACGTGCACAACAACAGAGCCGGCCGGAAGGTAGGGCGCACGGCACCCGTTCTGCACGCGCCGCCTTAGCTGAGCTTCTCTCCCTTTCCTAGAGTCCAAAAAATGCCATGTACTCACACCTTCCCCCGTCCCCCAGCCCCTTGCTGTTTGCTCTAAAGAACACCACCAACTGGGTTGAAATGTTCCCACCCGCACTCCACCTTCCTTCCCACAGCTGAAATGCAGGAGTCCACCCATTGCTTTTGGCCTTGTGTAGAGTCAAATGTTTTATGGTCCCTCTGGGTACTGTATCATCTAGACGGAAGATATAATCTGTGGGATGAGGCTAGTGCCTCATCCCACATACCAATAGGACGTTGAATGTTTGTATCTAAGGGATATCAAGGCCCGGAAGGTCTTCTCTCAAACTTATCACGAAAGCAACTCACCAGGCATGGCTTACTGGCTTCTTCTAGATTCAGGGGTGCTCTTTTTAGAACCATGCACAACTTGGGGCTTCTGGTACTGGATGAGTAAGTGGACCAGGGGAAGACATGGCCCCAAAGGGGTGCTCTAGCTCCTTATCCTGTAGTCCTGACTAACCTCCTGGGCCGTGGGCACCTGGTCAGTATTCACTCTCTTCCCCCTCCCCCATTAATTAGATAAGGAAATAAGCCCTCAGGTGTTCAAGGTCACATGGAAAGTCAGTAGAAAAGTCAGGATTAGACCTCAGGTTTCAACTCCAGGGGTGCTGTGGCCTAGGAGTAAACCATTTCAGTGACTGTTTATATCCATTGATGAGCCATGTCTGTGCATGGTGGCATGACCAGAATAACTAGAGAATCTGAATGCTGCACATTATGCCTTGGTAAAAAGCATACACTGGCTGGGCTAATCAAATATTTGGTTAGAATGATTCCAGAATAATCTAATTGCCAATGAGAAGAGATAACCATAATTTGTCTTTTGTCAACACAAAACTAAAATGTGCTTGATATTAATATATAAAGATCAATAAAATCTTTATAAGGGGGCTTTGATATGAAAAAGAATAGAAAACAATGCAGATCTGTTTGGATGAAAACTCTATTACTAGGTTCATGGAGAGACAAAATCGTATTTAACGGAAGTTAGAAGGAAAGAACTCTTGCTTAGCACATGGAATAAGATGAGTGTGACCTGAACTGTTTACAAATAGTACCTTTCCTGAACTTTAAAAATCAACATTCCTTATTTTCATGAATTTATGAATTTATAGTGACTACTGCCAAGAATATAGACTTCAGTTGTGCAATCCTACAACTATTGGTAATTACTGTTTGTACAATAGTTTGGATAAAGGAAAATTTACATTGACCTTTATTTTGACATTGATACTACTTGCATAAGTTATAAAATGTGGTGTCTTTGATAGAAATGTGCTGCTTAATTATTCAAGCAGGAAATATAGTTAGATCTCTCAGATTATTTGTAAAGATAAAGGCATATGGTCATACATTGCATCCAAAAGAATGATGACTCATCAAAATAAATGTTACTTTTGCTAAATAGGTCATTAGATATTGAATGTTTCAACTCTTCAAGGCAACAGATCTTAGCTATTATCTTGTAGGCTCTGAATAAACATGACTTGTAATGTAAATCACATGATTCCTCACTGTGTAGAGCTGTCAGGCCTCAGATATTCTCCTGCCTACTCTGCAAAACCAACGAGGCTACTTTTCATTGGAATAGAAGTGCACGCACTGACTTTTTAAAATGTGGCTTTAATTAATGGTGGGTGGGCAGACTTTTTCAAGGAGATGCATGATGTCAGTGAATATGAACTTTAATGAGAGTAAATGTATTGAGATAAACATGCGTCTCTAATTCTCTTCTTGCGGTCATTAGACCCCCAGTCTCTACTCCCCCTTCAAACAAGCAGAAGGTCTGTGGAATCAAAATGAGAACAGGCTGGGCTTGTGTTTGAAGGCAGGTCTCCTGAGCTAAGCCTCCAACTGGCCTGGCTCTAGAAAACCCCAGCCTCCCAGGGCTGACAGCAACATTAGTTCATTTTTATTTCTTCTTTGTGCTTCACAGTATTTCCCAAATTTTCCAATATGACTATCTACTTTTTAAAATGGTGGTGATGATGGGGACCAATACATTTTATTAAAAAGAAAAAAACATCTATTCCAAAATTCTTCTATTTGACCAATGCTATAAATTGGAATTCAACACTGCCATTCACAAAAGTTCTTAATTTTTTCCTAATATTCAAGCAGTTTAATTCATTTATTATAGCAGCTGGTTAGAGCACCCTCATGTGTCTCTGCATGGTAATATCATTTTAGATCTCCTGTGCTGTTATATCATTTTATTTTAATCAGCTTTAGCAGAATTTGTGATGATGTTTCTTTCCTTCATGTTTACTCGAAACTCATCCTTGATTAAGACTGGTTTTCTAGCTCCAAATAGGACTATTCATAAGCCCTATAAAGATAAATCTACCTTGTTTAATTCAACCACTCTATCAAGAAAGACATTCTACAGCTTCTCTCAGCAGTTCTTTCTTAGGTCTAAAGGAGGCATGCTATGAAACTTCTAAATTATATTTTAAGACAGGTTTAGGTAAATTACAAACAAAAAGTACTTGGTTGATATCCACCATTTGTTCCCTTTCAGGGGCTTGAAAATGGCTTTTAAATTAGTCTACTCTTTTCTCTAGATGAAATAATCACTACAACTTCTTTTACCTTTCCTAAGAGAATCTATGTCAAAATAATCCATGTATCCAAACAAACACTGCCATTCCATTACTGGAAATTCCATAGTAAGAATGAAAGGAATTAAATTAAAAACAAAACAAAACAAAACAAAAAAGATAAAAAAACAACTTTCCCCAAAAGGGACCTCTTACTTTAGTAAACACAGCACATGGGATTTGAACTGAGACCCACCTTAGTTTTAATCTTGTGATTCCAGTGGCTTTGCTCATTGAATTTAGGTTCTGTCATATGTAAAAGGGTGCGATGGGAAGACAAATGTAAGGCAGATCGCAGGGAACCTGGCAGGTAGTTGGTGCTCAGTAAAAGTCAATTCCTTTCCCTTTAGTGAAGTAAAAGTCATCTGTACCTTAGGTAATAGGGCTAGGCACAAATCCAAATTGAACTATTACTTAGGATTCAATCTGATTGCTCTGTGTATCCATAGACTCATCTTTGGTACAGTTTAACATACTAATAAAAACCAGGCATATAGTATTTGCTAATGTGCAAAATACTGTCAAATGTTTTGTAATCTGGTCTTCCAAAACCTCATATAGGAATAAAAAAGCAGTATTAGTATTCCTATTTTTCAGATGAGAAACTGGGCCTCAGAGAGATGAAGGGCCTAACCCAGGGTCACACAGTCATGAAGTGCTAAGTTTGGGGGTTCAAACCCACTTGTGTTCACCCTTACATCCTGATCTACCTTTCCATAGGACAAGTTGTCTCTGTTGAGAATTTCTGACACACACACACACACACACACACACAGTATTTGTATTTAGAAGAAAAAAAAAAAGCAGCAGAACAGCCACCACCCTTGGAAAGTAATTTACCAATGACTTTTTTCCCTTTGTGTGTGTCTTTATTTCACAAGCTTTCCAAAAAGAATATGTATTATTTTTTTAAACAACGAGGAAAATGTTGTTTTAAATGTCAAGAACATAACCGGTAGTCACTGTGAGCTGCCCAAAGCAACAGTCTTTCTCGGTAGATTCACAGTATTTCAAGGAATGGCACTGTAAGTTTGAGAACACTATTCCTATGTACTATTGGGCTAAATTTGTCTTAATAGATAATTTATTATGGAAATTATGTGGGAAAAGTACTGTTGTAGGTACTAAGTTATACATAGAAAAGAATAAGACAAAGAAGCCCCTGATCACAAGAAACTAAATTTTAGGGAGACTAGTGAAATATAACTAACGGTGAGGCAAGCTCTATGTGAGGTGGTGTGATAGGAAAATCAGCCAAAGGGCTAGTGAGCTGAGAGAAAGGATGTGTCATAAAACAACTGGGTGTTTGAATGGAAGATAAAGATTTCCCAGGGTTGAGATAGGGAAAAAACTTTCCACAATGAAGGGACTATAAGACTAAGAAACATACTGAAATGGAAAGAATATCTGGGTGGGGCTCATGACTGAGAAGTACTAGGAGCTGAGGCTGCAAACCCAAGTCTCAGCAGATCTGGAGAGCCTGAAATGCCATGCTAAGATACTTGGATGTCGCTGTGGAACAATAGGCAAATATTGAACAAAGAGGAAGAAATTAAATACCTAAGTTCCATTGTTATGCATTGCTAATTTCTCTAGAGTCCACTTTGAAAGAGTGATAGATTTCAAAGTTCAAATATTCTGTGATATGTTTGAATTAATGACTTTAAAAAATAGACTTACTAGAATTATGAGAAATTTCTACTTCCCTGAATTTGATTTTCAGCCTTAAATAAACATAGAAGGGCAGATATAGATAGTAAGCTTCCTGGTGTTTATTAATAAAAAATTGGCATATGGCAAGTATGTTGATATCTTTAACATAATGTTTACATTATTGCTGGCTACTTTACTCATGGGTCCTTAGCTATCGACGTCATCTCCGTGAGGCAATATGGAGGCTGGAGCTCTGGAATCAGAACACTCGCTCTAATACTCGAGCATCATCTTGGACAAGTTACCTAACAAGGGTTGCTACTTAAAATAAAACATATACACATATGCACCATGTTTTAAGCAAGCCTAAGAGGTAGGGAGCATTATTATCCACATTTTACATATGAAGAATCTATAGTAGGGTGACCAGAATTAGCAAACAAATTCAATTTATTTGCTCGCTGAACTTCAATCTTTACTTGACATCCTGTATTTTATATGAGAGAAGTTCAGAGGGCGAAAGGATCCAGAGTTTCTTGCTCCACACCCTGCCCAACCCAGCACCACTCAAGGTCAGTGCTGTGGAACACCAGGGCGCCCAGACAAAGCAGATACATCTAAGTTCTGTCTAAAGGAAATGCCTCCAAAGTCAACAGGAATGGATTTTGTACAAGACATAAACACAGCCTTAAAAGCATGTAAATCTAGGGCTAATAAAGCTTCCGAGAATAGATCCTATGATGCCATTTAAGATAAATAATAAATAATGGGTCTGAACCAAGAGAACTGGTTAGGATTCAAAAGAAATCACTCTCAAAAAGTAAGGAATATCAATAGAAAAGAAAATGATAAAGCTGAGCTACAGAGCCAGATTGCTTTAACCTCCTATTCATCCTAACCCTTTTTAAACAATGTTCAGCGTCCTTATGAGGCACAACCTTCACTGAGTAAGTGTTTGTTTTCTGATTGGTCCCTTTAGTTCATAAAATTAAATGCATTCTGAAAAATGAGATCAGTTCTGCTAGCCTCACATCTGTCTTTTTGGACCCAAAAGTAATATATCCTTGATATTGTAGGTACTTATATAGCATGTGAATCAAAAACTAACCAGAATTAAAGCACCAAAGCAGAGAATTACTCTTAACAAAATTGTTACAGCTCCGTGTAAAGTTCTATTATTCATAGAAAAATGCTTTTTAGACTGGCCTTATTAGTCAATAAGAATTATTATATAAAGAGGAAATCAAAATGGCAGAGTACATAAACACTGTGCCTGCTTCTTTCCATGAACACATTAAAATTACAGCTAAATTATAGCACAACCAACCTGGAGAACCATCTGAAGTCTGGTTGAACAGTAGTTTTATAACTAAGGATAAAGAAGAAGCCACATCCAGACTGGTAGGAGAAGTAGAGACGCGAAATGGGCCCCAAACCTCCGTGTGGTGGTTGAGAACTGGGAGGGATATCTCGTCCATGGAGTTTCCCCCTGGAGGAGCAAGAGACCCCAGCTCCACATCGGCCTCCCCAGCCCAGAGTACTGGTGCTGGGAAGAGGAGACCCCCACAACATCTGGCTGTGAAAAACAGTGGGGATTCTGACCATATGGGTGAGTCGGAAACCCAGGCATCCTCTTAAACAGCCCACGCACAGATTCACTCGCTCATAGGCACTCACCTTGGGCTCCAGTGGAGGGACAGCAACTTGGGGGGCGTTGGAGACATACGGGGGGCACACTGAACTGTGTGGCTTCAAGATGAGTGCTGGAGGACAGTTGGCATTTTCCTGGTGAGAGATCCTCCTTCCATACAGTCAGGCACCATCTTTCCTGTGTTGAGCCCGCCCCCTCTGGCCAAATCTGAATCTGATTGGTCTAGTGAACTCTGCTGCTCCACCCTGCTGACTCACTGGGACCATGCCCCATTCAACTCCTGAACTGCTGGAAGCACTTTCTCCAATAGCAGCCAGCCCCACCCACATTGCACTCTTTCTTGAAAACCTATCAGAGTCCAAAGGTCGCAGGCAGGTGGCAACTGGCCTCGATGTGCTCTGAGACTTTTGCTGAGTAGCTCCAGGCTCAGCACTGGCAGCAAACCAGAGTCTACATTAACCTAGTGACCACAACTCTTCCCTAAGACCCTGCCTCACCCAACTCACATACCACATGAGACTTTATCAGTGGCTGAACTTCAAGGAAACCGACAGGTGGCAGCAGACCTTGGGGTGTCCTGGCATCCCAGATCCGGTAATGGTGGCAGCCACCGTCAGTTCATAGCATGGCCTCTCCCATGCACCTTCAGGGTTAGCACAGACATTGTAAAATAAACCACGGAACAATTTGCAGTTCTTACCAAGTAGCCCCTGACTTGTCACAGGCAGTGGGTGACTTAGGCCTGCACTGAAGCCCATCCCAAGAAGCCCCAGAACCAACATACCTGGAGGTTGGCTTCAGACTACAGCAGAGCACCACCCAAATAACCCCACAAGTGGCACACACAAAGGACAGTCTCAAAAGCACCAAAGCCCACTGGGGCAAATCCCAGTCAATGGGGTAAGCCTCCCGCATAGCATCCTGTAAGCTGTAGACGTGGAAAAACCCCACAGACAGTCAACCTGAGGGTCAATCCTACCTACTGATGTGTCAATACCAATCAAAGCCCAACTATAACAGGAGGACACACACAACCGCCACAAAGGACACTCCTAGAGCACCTGACACAGGTGACCAGGGAGACTGTGCCACAGGGCACCTACCTGGCCAACACTGGGAGACATAGCAGATCTACCTAATACATAGAAACAAACACAGAGAGGCAGCAAAAATGAGGAAACAAAGAAATATGTCCCAAATGAAAGAATAGGTGAAAACTCCAGAAACAGAACTAAACAAAATGAGGCAAGCAACCTACCAGATACAGAGTTCAAAACAACGGTTCTAGGGATGCTCAAGGAACTTAGTAAGAATTCCAACAAAGAGATAGCAAACATAAAAAAGACATAGAAACCAAAACAAAAAACCAGTCCGAAGTGAAGAACACAATAACTGAAATGAAGAATGCACTAGAATTAACAGCAGACTTAGATGAAGCAGAGGATCAAATCAGCGATTTGGAAAAGAACAGCAAAAAGAGAAAAAGAATCCCCCCCCCAAAAAAAAAAAATGAGGACAGTTTAAGAGACCTCTGGGACAACATCAAGTGTACCAACATTCACATCATAAGGGTACCAGAAGGAGAAGAGACAAAGCAAGGGATTGAGAACCTATTTGAAGAAATAATGACTGAAAACTTCCCTAACCTGGTAAAGAAAATACACATACAAGTCCAGAAAGTGCAGAGTCCCAAACAAGATGAACCCAAACAGGCCCATATCTAGACACATTATAATTAAAATGGCAAAGGTTAAAGACAAAGAGGGAATCCTAAAAGCAGCATGAGAAAGGCAAGTAGTAACTTATAGGGGAGTTCCCATAAGATTTCAGCTGATTTCTCAACAGAAACTTTGCAGGCCAGAAGGGATTGGCACAAAATATTCAACACAACCAAGAGTACCCTATCCAGCAAACCTATCATTTACAATTGAAGGACAGATTAAGAGCTTCCTAGTCAAGAAAAAGTTAAAGAGTTCATCACCACCAAATCAGTATTACAAGGAATGTTAGAGGGACTTTTTTAAGATAAAAAAAATAAAATTAAAATTATGA
This sequence comes from Rhinolophus ferrumequinum, assembly GCF_004115265.2. Classification (NCBI taxonomy): domain Eukaryota; kingdom Metazoa; phylum Chordata; class Mammalia; order Chiroptera; family Rhinolophidae; genus Rhinolophus; species Rhinolophus ferrumequinum. Next base: position 25,678,920 of record NC_046309.1, read on the forward strand.
ATAATAAAATGGCAATAGCTGCATATCTATCAACAATTACTTTCAATGTAAATGGATTAAATACTCCACTCAAAAGACATAGGGCTGAATGGATAAGAAAATAAAACCCTTACATTTGCTGCCTACAAGAGAATCACTTCAGATTGAAAAACACACACATATGGAAAGTAAAGGGATGGAAAAAAAATTTCACGAAAATGGAAAACAGCAGGAAAAAAAAAAAAAACCAGGGATAGCAATACTTATACCAGACAAAATAGACTTTAAAACAAACTTTGTCACTGTAACAAGTGCCATAGAAGGACCCAGTAATCTCACTTCTGGGTATTTATCTGAAGACACCCAAACACTACTCCACTTGTTGTACACACAAGGGGACATGTACATCCATATGTTCACTAAGGCATTGTCTACAATGGCCAAGATGTGGAGGCAGCCTGGGTGCCCATTGATGGATGAATGGATAAAAAGTAGGTGGTACATATATACAATGGAATATTGCTCGGTCATGGGAGGGAATGGGTTTTTGCCATCTGAGGCAGCACGGAGGGACCTGGGGATATTGTGTTGAGTGAAGTATGTCAGATAGTGAAAGACAGATGCAATGTGATTTTCCTTATGTGTGAAATCTAAAGAGCAGCATAAACAAACAAACAAAACAGAAACAAACTCATAGATACAGAGAACATATTGATGGTTGCCAGATGGGAAGGAGTTTGAGGGTGAGTGAAAGAGAGGTAGGAGTTAAGAAGTGCAAATTGGTTGTTACAAAGTATTCATGGGGATGTAGGATATAGCATTAGGAATATAGTGAATAATATTATACTATGTACAGTGTCAGATGGGTACCAGATTTATTGGGGTGATAGATGCGAAGGGTTTGGGAGGCAGGCAGAAAAAGATGAAAGGATTAAGAAGCACAAATTGGTAGTTACAAAATAGTCATGGTGATGTAAAATAAAGCATAGGGAATATAGTCAATAATATAGTAATACGAGTAACTATGTATAGTGCCAAGTGGATACTAGACTAGTCAGGGGGACCATTTCTTAAATTGTACAAATGTCTAACCACTATGCTGTACACCTGAAATTAATATAAAATAATATTGAATGTCAACTGTAATTGAAAAATTAAAAAGAGGGGAAGGTGAAGGGGAATAAGAGGTTCAAATTTCAGGTATAAAACAAGTAAGTCATGGGGATGTAATGTACAGCGTGGGGAATATAGTCAATAACATTGTGATAGCGTGGGACGGTGTCAGATGGTTGCTGGACTTATCATGGTGATCACTTCTTTAGGTATGTAAATGTGAATAACTATGGTGTACCCCTGAGACTAATATAACACTGTATATTAGCTGTATTTTAATAAAAATATTTTTTAAAGTTTTAAAAAGAATTATTATATGTATTAGTCAATGGTAATGTTTTTGAATTCCACAAATATAAATTCCACACCTTATAATTCCTAGTTAAGCCCACCGTAGTCACTGTTTTTAAAGAATGACTGTGCTCAAGAAATCATAATGTCTTATTAAAGTTAATAAAAGATTGCATAAGCAAATCAACTGCACAGTCTGCTAATAAATATTCCTTCTTTTCCTAGTTCCAGATATGTTTGTTTGAAATATATAAGTTGATCTGATTTCTATGTTTGAAAGATGTAAGTTGGTCTGATTTTCAGTAACTCTTTGAGACGTGGACCTGTCAAAAGGATTTAATTGTTAATAAATGTACTTGGCTTTAAGCCAGCATCTGAAAATTAAATAATATGTTTTTAATGTATGTTTTCATCAGAAAAAACTGATATAAGACCAAAAATATGTTAGTTACTTTATGGCATACACCCAGCTAAAAAATGAAGTACTAACACTTTTTTGAATCCTCAAGTTAATTAAATCTGTTAGGAAACCAAAGCATCTAATAGCCTAAAATAAATTCTGAGTAGGATTTCTAAGGCAAGCTCAGTTGGTAAGTTGGCATAACCTTCCTACAGGTGGATTGCCCTTTTTTTGAAAGGAGGAGTATCCACATGGCATGATACACAGGTCATAAACTTAGTAAAATGTAGGTACTTACAAGACAAAAATTCTCATGTAAGAAGTCTTACGAAGACACACTAGCATTGCTTGGGTTGAGTCTTTAGAAAAGCTGACTTAAGAAACCAAAATTTCATTCTCCTTGGGAGAAGTTTGTCTTTATAACTGGCAAATCAATTCTTTGTAGACTAATTAGATATGAAAACACTAAGTGTAAAAACTTTTGTAGAACCCACTGAATCCAGAAAATAAGAACCCTGGGGGCTGGTAAGCCCCAGTGTGAGAAACACTGGCAGTTATTTAAGGTGTGGAATTGATGTCAGATGGGCTTGGGTTAGATCCCGTCTCAGCCACACTGGCTGTGAGACTGAGGGCAAGGTCCTCAGCTTCTAGGTGTCTGAATATCCTCATCTGTAAAATGGGATAAAAATAGTATATATCTTAATGCTTGTGTATATTAAGTAAAATAGTGAATATTAAGTGCTTACCATGGTTTGACGTATAGTAAGAGCCTAATGAATGTTATGCATCATTATTATGCGCTGACAATAAGTTGGGGCAGATAAATAAAAAATAGGGTTGTTCTAGCCTGAACAGTGCATGTATTTCCTTCTTAGATAGTTTTTTTTTCTTCAGATTTCTGTCTCTGTGGTATAGAATGGTAATATTTATAAGTTTCTTAAATTCTAAGAGTAGAGAATAGCCTCGGCAGACCTGAAGGCTTAAAATGTTCAAATTCAAAGATTCAAACGCCATCAAAAATCTGCTAAGTAAGATTTTAGCACTGAAGCAATCATGAACTTATTGAATAATTTTTTTTAATTGGGGAATATTGGGGAACAGTGTGTTTTTCCAGGACTCATCAGGCCCATGTCAAGTAATTGTTTTCAGTCTAGTTACAGAGGGTGCAGCTCAGCTTGAGGTCAAGTCATTGTTTTTTTCAATCTAGTCATGGAGGTCGCAGCTCACTGGCTCATGTGGGAATCGAACCAGCATCCTTGGTGTCATGAGTACTGTGCTCCAACCACTGAGCAAACCGGCCGCCCCTGAAGATTTTATGGAGAAAAGTTATATATTAAGCTAAAACTGGTTTCCATAAGGCTAACCACTAAAAGAGTCCTTAGCAGTCAAATTTATTTGTCTTTTTTAAAGTAGCAGTGTCAAATGAGCAAGTATTTTTTGACAGGATGCCACAGAGCAACCATTAGATGGGATAAGCAAATGGTGAGGGGAGAGTGGTTGATGAAGAATTGTGCTGGCCAAGATGGTGATATAAAAAGCCATGAGGTTCTGTCATTTGTGACAATATAATGGATCTTGAGATTATTATGCTAAGCAAAATAAATCAGACAGAAATAGTCAAGAACCATATGCTCTCACTCGTATGTGGGATATAAAACTAAGAGCAACAAATAAACAAGACAAAAACTCATAGACACAGATAACAGTTTAGTGGTTACCAGAGGGAAAGGGGTTGGGGAGTGGTAAGAGAGGGTAAAGGGGATCAAATGTATGGTGATGGAAGGAGAACTGACTCAGGGTGGTGAGCACACAATACAATATACAGATGATGGCTTATAGAATTGCACACTTGAAACCTATATAATTTTATTAACCAATGTCATCCCAATACATTTAATAAATTTTTTAAAAAGCTGTGAGAATGTGAAGAGAGGAGAATAAGAAAGGACTGAAAATGGAATCCTGACAGCAGCCTGCTTTAAGAATCAAAGAAAAAGAAAGTAGAACAAGAGACCCTTTAGAAAAGATTTAACAGACAAAATAGAAAAATGGGACCTAACTGTGTCACAGGGCTGTGGCCTGAGTTCTGGAAAAAGTGATCAGCATCACTCACTGAAGAGAGAAAGCAAGTCATTATAATGGATTCTTTCTTGTGTTTTTTTTTCTTTTTGTTGTAAAAACAATACTTGCACAAACAGAAGTAAAGATATAAAGTAAAGATATAGTAATGGAGTAAAAATGGTTTAAATCAACAGTAAAGGGTAGTCAAAGAAATGGGCGAGCTCAACAGATTTCTGGAGAGTGGAAAGCAAATGAAGAAATTGTAACTGATAAAGAGGGATGGAGAAGCCACAGCAAATGGCGGAAAAGAAAAAGCAGATGGGGCAATAACCACCATGGGAATCAAGATGCCGAGAAAATTTCAGATACGAATGATAACTGGAGAGAAGCACAGGACTGCAAGTTGGGATTAACTGAAAAACCCATAGATGGAATAGTGAACCCCGCCCCCTCCTCTCCACCCATGAACAGAACTCCCAGAAGTCGGGTGTAACCTCCCAGGCTATGTGGAGTTAGTCTCCAGCATAATAGCCAGTGTCGTACTTGCTCACCAGAAAGCTAACCTCTCTGCCCCACAAGCTCCACCTATATAAAAAAGCCCCACCTTTTATGACTTCATTCTTAGATATGAAGAGACTGTCCAAGGATTATCATATATTTGATTAAATTCAGCAGCATGAAAGAAAAAGACTAAAAATTGCAGGAAAAATGGCCCCAAGAAGAAAACTCAATAAATCAGGGATGAGAAGAGAATTTTTTAAAAGCCTAGTCTTCTCACAGAGATTCAAGAGAGAGTCACATCCATAAACAACAAGAATGGATGCTTGAAAAAGTGACAACTAGAGAACAGGAAAGTACTTGGAAGAGAAAGCCAAAGAAATCTCCCAGAAAGTAAAACAAGAAGCTCAAAAGACAAATGGAATTTAAAGAGATCTATAAACAACACCCATCTTTCCCACTTAAATTTGAAACCAGCTGAAAAATGGACAAGTGAGACAGATGGATGGAGTAAACATGACTGTTGCAATCCCGAAAAAAAAAGTTGTACTGGAGGATGTAGCTTTGAAGCGCTTCCTAGCACTGTACCCCCGAACTGGGCAGATTTACCCTCTCACCAGCTGGATGCTGGGGCCCCTGAAAGGGAACCCCTTGCTGGAGGGTAGGAGCTGATTTTAACTCATCCTCTCCACAGGCTGGCAGATGCCCAAAGAGAAGGAACCCAGGCACAGAAGCTCTGCTCCTTCCTCTAAACCCACCAGTTGGACAAGTCACTTCTCCCCTGGGGAAAATGAATAAGGGGGTGGAGAGAGCCAAGAGTGTTATTCTAATGGAATTTCTTCCTCAACAAGCCAGGAAATAAGTATTAAAAATATTAAAGAGAAAATATAAGAGACATGGAGGATGGACTCAGAAGGTTCAGCAACTGAGTAATCACAATGCCATAAAGAGAGACTAAAAAGGGGAGGAAAATATTAAGAGAATGTCTCAGTGCTGAAGGGCATGAGTTTCTGGATTGAAAGGGCCCACTGAGTGCTGAGCAGAATTAATTTTTTTTTTAATCCTAAATATATCATTATAACATTTCAGAACACCAAAGATAATTAAAAGTTTCTAGAACCTTTCATGTAGAAAAAAAATACAAAGTGAAATGAAAACATAAATCAGTTGCCAAAGTATTAGCCAGACATTGACAACACTAGAATTCTCATCCACAATACTAGAGGCCAAAGCCTGTGGAACAATACCACCACAGTTTTCAGGGAAAAATATTTTCAACCCAGAATTCTATACTCAGCCAAAGTATTAATCAAGTTTTAAGGCTGAATAAAGACATCGTAGATATGCAAGAATTCAGAAAATATATTCTTTGTGCACCTGGAAGGAGTTATTCAAGAAGGCGCCTCAGCAAAGGAATAAATGAGGAAAACAAAGACAAAACATGGCATCTCGCAGAGTGTGCCAATCTAGGAGAGCATGGTGTTCAGTCTCAGCTGTGTAGCCAGGCCAGGTTGGAATAAAAAAATGGAGGACTGTGGAGCCCCCCAAGGGAATAAGGAGAAGTGATGGAGTAGGTGGAATGATTGTGAGAATAGAAAACATTAAGTTATAATAAATGCAATTGGTATCAAGTAAAATGAAAAAACACCAAACTTCACTTCAGGAACATTCTTCTTTGGCACAGAGACTGTGATATCAGATCATAGATTTTAAAATGCGGTCCTGGCATTTTGATGGTTGTGCAGTTAACAGTGTTACATAGGTGTTTGTTGTTTACAACTTTTAGAATCTAGTTCTAGACATATTGTGGGAGACTTACAAAACAGAACTTTAATGCTATCATCTTTGTCACTCTAAAAGGACAGACAGCTGACTGAGACTGGGAAGTAGAAGGGGAGGAGGGACCGCAATACCCTCATAAGTCATAGCACTGATGACTTTTGGAACAAGAAAAGGAGGTGAAAGATTGTTCCTTGAATTTACAGAGATCACCAGAATCATGATACAACCATGTTGGTAGTTGGGGTGAGGGAAGTGAGGGCTGAGTGAAATTCTCACTCTGCATAATGAGAAGACTATTAGGAAATACGGAACATTGATTGGTAAGTAAATAAACAGTGACGTGCAGAGCTGTCACATTCAGCTGTGCCAACTTTGAATTGCACCCCTCCAGAGGGCTCAAGTCACCTCTGTTGTTGCAGATTTGTTTGGTTATGATGGCTATGTTCTGGCAGAGGTCCATAAAATACCTTGAGAGTGGGATACCTTTTTCTATTTCTCACAAAGTTGGAGGTTAGCAACAGAACTGGTTGGATAAGCCTTTAGGTAGTAACCACCAGAAGGACTAAAAGCAGAATTATTTACAAGTGATGGCTTCTGGGGCTGGGCTGTGCAGACAGGGAGGATAGTAAGGACAGGAGAGAAGAGGAGAAGGGTACAGAGAGGGCTCTTGCTGTTCACCCTGATCTTTCCTGGGCTATTGATTTTTTTAAAGTCACGGGCACACATTTCCTGAATTAACAAATTTGGAAGTAATAATTAAAAACTAACACAAAAAGCCTCAGACTATCTGGCAGTCCCTGGGATGTCCCCAGGTCCTCCTTTTTTCACTACTTCCTTTATGGAGCAAATAAAATGTCTGCAGCCTCTCCATCAAGGGCCCACGTAGAGGGCCACCAGCCCCTCACCCAGAGCCTCTGGAGATTCCTGGGGGGGAGGGTTTGGAGCATGTCCTTTCAGGCTGGACCCTCCTCTGCAGCCTTTCCTCCAAACACTTGGCTTTTCTCCACTGGTCACCCCCATCCTTCATTCCCCTCAAAGCATCACTAGGGCAACTTGTTGCTTCAGGCAAATTTTTTCTGGAGGTGAGGACATTTTGGAGACATAGGGTAGAACACAACTTTTAATTCAATAATCAAACACCCCTGTTCCCGGAACCGTAATGCTGCCCCTTCTATGGGAATGGCTCACCTGCTCCCCTCCACCCTTACCCCCACCTCCCTCACCCCTGGCCTCTACCCTTCCCGGTAGGCCCAGGACCCCAGGTGGTGCTGCAGCTTCTCTAGTCCTCCGTGGCTTTCCTGGGTTTGGACGAGATTCTCAACCCTTATTCTGTATAAGAAGCACCTGAGACCGGAAGTACAGAAGTACCGGCAAGACCAGGCCCCACCCCCAGCCCACATTCTGATTTATTCAGGCCAGGGAGAAACCCTCATCTGCGGGCAGGGAGAAATCGCCAGGTGATTCTAATGTGTAGCCAGAATGAGAACCACTGCTCTGCTCTCCATGTGCCAGGGGACACCCCCCAAATTCCTGTATTTTACTGTGCAGATAGTTGGACTCTTTTTGTTTCCTCCCTGCTTTGTTTCCAGACCACGCAACCTCTCAGATTGCAGCCAGATTATAAAAGAGCATTCTTTCCCTTCCTCTTCTTTAAAAGTGGATCGTATGCAGTCCTTTAAAAGTGGATCGTATGCAGTCCTTTAAAAGTGGATCGTGCCACATATATTGTTCTGCATTTTACTTCTATCACTTGACTTCCTTTTATGCTTGTAAGACTGACCTACCTCATTATTCAAAGACCACGTAATATTCCATTATTAAGCATATACCATGATGTGCTTAACCATTTTCCCAGTGATGTCATCTGGGATTTTTCCTAATATTTCGTTATTGCTAATTATGCTGTAATGGACATCCATATGGGTGTGTATCCTTCAAAACTTGTGCAAATATTTCAAGAGTGGAATCACCAAAGTCAAAGTATACATACATTTAAAATTTTTACAGGTATTGCAAAAATGCTCTCTATTTAAACGGTGTATCAATTTACTCTCCCAACAGTTTGTTAAAGCATTTCCTTCCCCATACTCTTACCAACACCAGATATTACCATCAATGTTTTTACTACTTGCTAATCTGTTACGGGGGGAAAATGGTGCTCCATTGTTGCAGTTTGCATGTCTGATTGCTAGTGACGTTGAACATTTTTTAAAATATTTTTGTTAGTACTTTGTATTCTGTGAATGGCCTGTGTAATAGATTTTTGATGAGTATTAATTTGGAAGGTGCAATGTAATCCCCCCTTATTTCTCCCTCTATGTCTTTTTCCCTATTATAATAAGTCTATAATATTATCCAGTTAATTCTTGATTTATTCAAAAGAATGGAAGGTAGCAGAGTAAGCATAATTCAAAAGTTGAGACAAACACAATGCATCTTATATTAGGATTTTAAATGTGTTCTTAAGGAGTGAAGAAATCTTTCTTACAAGTCCCCAGACAGATTACTCCTGACATCATATTAGCCCAGTTCGAATCATCATATGCCCTCTGATGAAAAAAACTTGGTAACAGGACAATGAAATTACTATTATTGATTTGGGCTGCTCTGAGGTCAGAGAGAGACCTGGCCACCTCTGAAACATGTGGCTGCCCAACACCTGAGCAAAACTGAGGAAGGAAGAGAGGAATGGCCTTTGCCATTCAATAGTGATGAATGATGATAACCAACAGTGTGTACCACTGCCACGTGTATTTTTTCATCTTAAAGATTTTTATTAAAACATAGCAAACATACAATATTATATTAGTTTCAGGTGTACACCACAGTTATTCAACATTTATATACCTAAAGAAGTGATCACCATGATAAGTCCAGCCACCATCTGACTTCAAACAATGCTATCACAATATTATTGACTATATACCCTATGCTGTACGTCACATCCCCATGACTTATTTATTTTATACCTGAAATTTGAACCTGTTATTCCCCTTCACGTTTCCCCCCTTTTTTAATTTTTCAATTACAGTTGACATTTGATATTGTTTTATATTAATTTCAGGTGTACAGCATAGTGGTTAGACATTTGTATAATTTAAGAAGTGATCCCCCTGAGTAGTGTAGTACTCACCTAGCATTATACATAATTATTACCATATTATTGACTCTATTCCCTATGCTTTACATGACTATTTTGTGACTACCAATTTGTATTTCTTAGTCCTTTCACCTTTTTCACCATGTCCCCCAATCCCCTCCCATCCAGCACCCCAATAAATCTAGTACCCTTCTGACACCATACATAGTTAGCACAATATGCTTGACTATATTCCTTATGCTACTAGTCATCCCCATGACTACTTTGTAACAACCAATTTGTACTTCTTAATCCCTTCCCCCTTTTTACCCATCCCCAACCCCATTCCCATCAGGCAACCATCAGAATGTTCTCTGTACCTATGGGTTTGTTTCTGTTTTATTTGTTTGTTTATGTTGTTTGTTAAATTCCACATATAAAAGAAATTACATTGCATCTGCCTTTCACTGTCTGACATTCTTCACTCTTATATATGTGCCAGGGTTGCCAAAAAAATGTATCCAAGTGGATACTTTGGTCAACATTGCTCAAACACTAGTTTGCCATAATCAGAAGTGTTTGGACGCTGATGGTAACCACTTTGAGCACCTCTTGTCATTGCAGAAGTCCAACATGACTTGTATTTAACTTTTGTTATCAGTCTATATTATTACAATTTTAATACAGTTTTCTTTTCTTAAAATATGTATAATTTTTTTCATATTAAAGAATTCCCTCTAAGGTTTCTTGTAATACTAGTTTGGAGGTGATGAACGTTTTTAGATTTTCTTCTCTGGGAAGCTCTTTATCTGTCCTACAGTTCTGGATGATGGCTTTGCTGCGTAGAGTAATCTTGGTTGTAGGTCCTTTACTTTTCACCACTGTGAATATTTTGTGCCAATCCCTTCTGGCCTGCAAAGTTTCTGATGAGAAATCAGCTGACAGTCTTATGGGAGCTCCTTTGTAGGTAATTAACTGCTTTTCTTTTGCTGCTTTTAAGACTTTCTCTTTGTCTTCCTTTGGCATTTTAATTATGATGTGTCTTGGTGTGGGCCTGTTTGGGTTCATCTTGTTTGGTACTCTCTGTGCTTCCTGGGCTTGCATATATATTTCCTTCGCCAAGTTTCTGAGCTTGTATATTTATTTCCTTCACCAAGTTATGGAAGTTTTCCTTCATTATTTCTTCCAAAAGGTTTTCAATTCCTTGCTCTCTCTCTTCTCCTTCTGGTACCCCTATGATGTGAATGTGGGTATACTTGATGTTGGTCTGGAGGCCCTTAAACTATCCTCGTTTTTTATGGATTCATTTCTCTTTCTGTTGTTCTGATTGGATGTTTTCTGCTATCTTATCTTCTAAATCGCTGATTCAGTCCTCTGTTTCATCTAATCTAATGTTCCCTTCATTTCAATTATTGTGTTCTTTATTTCTGACTGGTTCTTTTTCATGTTTTCTGTCTCCATTTTTCTGTTTTCTGTCTCTTTGTTGAAGTTCTCACTGAAATCATTGAGCATCCTTATAACCAGGGTTTAGGACTCTGAATCTGGTGGATTGCTTGTCTGCATTTTGATCAGTTCTTCTTTTGGACCTTGATTCTGTTTGTGTGTGTGTGTGTGTGTGTGTGTGTTTTGGGGGGAGGTAGAGGACATGTTTCTTTGTCTCCCCATTTTAGCTGCCTCCCTATGTTTGTTTCTATGTCTCCCTGTGTTTGTTTCTATGTCTCCCATCTTAGTAGAGTGGCCTTATGTAGTAGGAGTGCTGTGGGGCTCAGTGGCACAGTCTTCTTGGTCACCTGAGCTGGGTGCTCCAGGTGTGTCACTTGGTGGGTTCTGTGTGCCTATTGTAGTTGAGTCTTTGTTGCTGTTTGCATTTCAATGGGAGGGATTGACTGTCGGGCTCATTGATTGTGAGGACTGACTATGAATACAATGGAGGAGTTGTGGTGCAAGGGTGACCCTCCAGAGCAGGATTCACTATAACAGGGCTTCGGTTCCTGCCTAGTGTGCTCTTTGGGTGTTCTGGCTGGGTCTGAAACTGGCCACTCGGCATGCCAGTCCTGGGGCTTCCTGGGAGGGTCCCACCCCAGGCTAAGTTCAGCTGCACACTATGCCCTGCCCAAAGCTACCTGGCATGAGCCACAAACCGATCCACAGATGGCCACCACCCATGCTGGGCTTGGAGGTGCCTCAAGAGGCTAAGCCACAAACCAAGGCCAGCTGTTGCTAGTGCTGGGCTTAGGGCTGCTCAGCCACAGGGACAGGGCATGCTGAAGCCAGATGCTTCTTGTTTGGGTTTTGTGAACCTTTGAGAGATTTTAAGAAAGTCCGCAGCATGAGCCAAGACAAGCTGTTTATACGGAAAAGCCACCGAATATGGTTTGGGTAGGCCCAAAAGTTGAATGGGGCAGGGTCTCAAGGAATCAAGGCAAATGAATGGTGTTAGCCAGGTTGATAGAGACTCAGATATGGCAGCTGCCTGGATCTGCATGCCACAAGGGGGATGGACTCAACTAAGGAAAAATGGCTTCCGTCAGCTTTTCTATCCAGGAGAAAGTTGCCCCTCCAGCCCTCATCCTGAAGCCAGACAACTCAGTTCCTCTCTGTATGTCCCTGGTGCCTTTCAAGCTGCCACCCCAGTGCTGGATCTAGAGTGAGTGAGTTCGCCAGCAAGTAAGTCTGTGTGCTGGCACTTTGAGACGAGCACCTGGGAATTCAGCCACCCTCATCTCACTCTGCCACAATTTCCACTGGTTTTCACAGCCAGAAGTTCTGGAGACTTCTCTCTCCAACACTGAAACCCAAGGCTATGGAAACTGGTGTGGGGCTGGGACCCCTCACTCCTCCAGGAAGGGGGAAATCTCGGCAGACAAGATATCCTTCCTGATTTTTAATGGTCACATGGATGTGAGATCATCCAGTTCCACATCTCCACCCCTCCTACCAGTCTCCAGGTGGCTTCTTCTATATGTCCTTAGTTATAGGACTTCTGTTCAGCTAGACTTCAGGCAATTCTCCATGATAGTCATTCTATAGTTTAGTTGTAAATGTGATATGGTCATGAGAGGTGATAAGCACAGGTTTTACCTACTCTGCCATCTTGACCAGTATATCTTGCCACATCTATTTTTAAGGATTCGTAAGATGTATCATGAAGATCCAATCTTAAATTAATATGCAAATCCTTCAGTCAATCATGTAAAAATACCAAGTTTGAGGTTTTCGATCTGGGAGCTTAGCATTACAAAGGGAAGGCAATAATATTACCTATCACTTTTTAAGCTAGGAGTATTACTTATGAGTAAATAACTCAGCTGTGAAAGGAATAAGCTGTAAAGAATGAGCATTCATAATCTATTCCCAAGCTCAAGGGAGATCACAACTGATAATTAGAGGCTTCCCCTATCAGGTACCCAAAGCAATGTGACACAAAGAAGGGCTGTGGGGATGATCAACTGTGGGAGGTCTCCTCAAGACCATGGCTTTGGTCCTTGGCTCAGTCACAGAGCAGAGGAGGAGAACACCTCCCCCTCACGCTGAGAGTCTCAATCCTTAGTTTGCATCCCCAAGACAGAGGGTATCTGGGGTAGGAGGCATAGACAGAGGGGCAGGGAACCCCCTTAATGATATTCTCCAAAGTACTCTGAACAAAATTCATAAGGTAACACAGAGAGAACTATTTCTAAGAAGTTGGAGGTGGTAGTTGCAACCTGCTCTGCCCACTTCCTGAGATTCTGGTATAATTGGTATCAGTCTAGGTTGTGGGTGTATGGTTCCAGCATGCAGCCAGGTGGGGCTCCCACAGCACTCATGCTCACCCCTCCCCCACTCACCCTAAACACACATAGATACCAATAGTCCAGACTGCTTCTCCCCGGGGAGTCACCCCAGGTAACTTAACCCAGGTGCTCCAACCTCATTTGCCTCGTCCACAAATTCAGTTTCTGACCAAGGCTCTAGTGGAATCAAGTGTGCAGAAATGTTCTTCATTTCAGAAAGTCAGTTGCAATTTATTCACATGCCTGGAAATGTGTCAAAAGTATGCTAAAACTGAAGGAGCCAAGACATCATGGTGGCCCTACAGCTATTAATTCACGCACACCCTTCCCACGTTGGGCCTGGACAACTGGATGTGTCCTGCTGAGCTTGTCATAGCGGATGGAGCACTGGTACATTTGGGATCTGTCCTCGTTCACATAAGCCAGCTTTGGAGTGCAAGGACAGAGAAGTGAGCAGGACAAATGTCCTTAGTTTGGTCTTCCATGTCGCAGGGACTTGGGCATCTTTAAAGGATGTCAGGTTGAGCTCCTTTTCTGCAACCACACTCCCCCCTGTGCCCCCACCCCCATATCTTTATATTCTGTGTGTTTGGTATGAGACTTACTGGGTGACCAGGGTGGCAGCCGTCCTCCACAGACACAGCCCTCAGAGGGCCACCTTGGTCCCCCGCTCTGCCCCATTTGGGTCTCACCTGCCCAGGCACTTTCCCTCTTAAGATGTGAAAAGTAAGTACAGTATGGTAGCAGGGGATTGTTGTGAAGATTAAGTCATTGAGAGAGAGTGTAGAAAGCATGAGCACAATACCCAGAGCATGGAGAGAACCCCATAAGTATAATAGTAACAATCACTATTATTGATTTATTAAAAGATGTGGATTTAGCAATTACTTTGTGCACGTAATTTGAGTAATAGTATACATTTTTAATATAATAAAGCTATATTTATTTAGAAAATACTCTAATTTCCTTACTCTTCAAACCCTATTAAATTCAAATCAGTGAGGTTTTTGTTATAGAGATAGTGTAATGGGGTTCACAGTCAGGCACCGTTCCCTACTCTCTGTCCACCTCCCCACGTGCTGTAGTCAGTGTATGTGGCTGAAGTGACCAGCAAGTGACCTCGGACATGCCCCTGTCCTAAGCCCCCGGGTCCTATGTCTTCAGTTACTTCTTGGTCACTCGGAAAGTTGCAGTATGTGTCAAGGACTTGAGCCTACCTCCACTGAACTGCCCATCTTTTCCGGCAGGCTGTGAAGCGCTTCCTGAAACAAGAGTGCAAGTGTCATGGCGTGAGTGGCTCATGTACGCTGAGGACCTGCTGGCTGGCCATGGCTGACTTCAGGAAAACGGGCGATTATCTGTGGAGGAGGTACAACGGCGCCATCCAGGTCGTCATGAATCAGGATGGCACTGGTTTCACTGTGGCTAACAAGAGGTTTAAGAAACCAACAAAAAACGACCTCGTATATTTTGAGAATTCTCCAGACTACTGTATCAGGGACCGAGATGCAGGTAAGTTCAAAACACTTTAGTCACAGCCCCTAAATCTGATGATCGATACTCTCAAATTTAAATGCAGTTCTGTATTTCCAGCCTGCCAATTCTGTAAGTGCAGCCTGCTGCTTTCACGTTCAAAGGTCATGTTCTTATAATTCATATTTGAAGTGCACAGAGAGCTCTCCTAAGATTCTGGAGAAAAGGGAACCCAACAAGAATGTCTGTGGCAAAAAGTCAAAATATGCAGATTAGCAAAATTCTTCAGCCTGGACAAAACTCGAATTAGTGGACTGATGTACACTATGTTTAGCAGCTCAGCACCGTTCCTGTGATCCAGAAACTGAGAGGAGGATAGTTTTGCAGTGTATCTTCCTCTTTACAAATCCCACCTCTGTGACAACAGAAGAGGCTCCCAGGGCTTGAAAGTTCACCTGTTTTGAAATCTACCACACTGCACACTCCCTTGTTCTTTCCAATATGCTCAGAAGTTGCCAAACACTGGAAAGTAAGAATTCATCCCTACTAGTTTGGTTGTCGATGGGCAGTCACTGAGGGCTGTGTAAGTGTCACTTCATGTATTAAAACCTGCTCTCGCACACGGCACCTTCTCTGTCTTGAGCTCACTCAGGAGCAGCTCCGTCAGCCTCAGCACAGCCATTTCCACATCTGTGTCTTGTACCTGTGCTGGTCTCTGCCTCGCACCGTCCTGGTCAGCAGTGAACTCCAGCCTTAGCACACAGTCTTTGCAAAGACTCTGGTACAAAATGAGTACAAGTCTCAGTGGATAAAAGGTGATGGGGAGCCCACAGACTTTGGCTCAAGCCAACACCTCAGACCTAGTAGAAAGCAAAGGAATTCATTATCAGGAAAAAGCATCCTCAAATTTAAATTCTGAGCTTGTTTTTCATTCCAAAGTAATTGCAAAGGAACCAATAAAACAATGTGGACGGCAGCCAGTTGCTAACACTGGACTGACCAAGAGGCAGGATGACCAGGGAGTATCACAGACGTCTAAAGCCTCTTCTTTGTCTCTAGTGGCTGAGTTTCCTTTGTGGTTGATGAGCTAATTCTTCACTTGAGCAGGTTTGTACACGCAGCCTGTGGATTGCTAATGACCAAGTAAAGGGGCCAGACGGCTGCATTCCTGGCATGCTCTGGGACCTCTAACAAGCCATCCTCCCTGTGAGGCCAAAGTTTCGATGGGATCCACGTGGAACCTGTGCTTTGGTACAGGATTGTCCCAAGGATTGGGTCCCTTCCTGCCATTAACTAGCGCTTAACCTCAGGCTCCTCAGACAGGACATGGAGACCATAATATCAGGATCATTTTAGGAACTACGTGTTGATTCCTGTGGGCTAGGTGCCGGGCTAAGGTCATTGCACACGGGACTTGATTTAATCCTTAGAGATGCCTTATGACATCAGTGCATTGGACCTGGTTACTGGGGAAAAGAGAAGGCGGAGGAGGAGAAGGAGAAGGAGAAGGAGAAGGAGAAGGAGGAGGAGAAGGAGGGAATGGAGAAGGAGAAAGGGAAGGGGAAGAAGAAGAAGAAGAGGGTGGCTCCTTATTGGTCAACACAAACCAAGAACCAAACATCTTATGTTTTGAAGCCAGATAAGCAGTCCTGAATGTCTTCATCCCAATCCTACGGGTGAGACAATTGAATGACCAGCTCAAGATCTCATTGGTCCTGGAGGGGAGAGATGTCTGGCTCTCTGACCCCATGACCTGTGCTCTTGACCTTGATGCTACAGTAGTGTGTTCCTACGTGTGCAGAGCCGTGTGAAGCAAAAACCTCCTTTCAAATGGAAGTGGACCTCCTTACCTGGAATGTCTTTTGTAGTGCTTTTTGGTTTGTTTTTTTTTTTTTTTTTTTTGATTGAAGCAGTGTGAAGCAAACAGTTACGCTTGATGATCATTTAATCGCCTCCATGAAATAAAGACCTTATTTTCTCACAGAGGAGATTCGGAGTCTAACCCCTGAGGCATCTTCAGGATACTAAGTGATTCTTGCACACTTTGCTTTTTCTACTCCCTGTATTAGGACACAATTCTGTTTCTTGATCCTAAAATAGCAAACACATTTGCGGTAACCGCCGCGTGTTAGGACTCACTGGTTCTCACTGGTTCTCGCAGAAGTCTATAAGGTGGGCATGCTATGATGCCATTCTATGGGAGAGGATACTGAGGCCCTGACAGACAGGTTATGGATTTTGCCCAAGGACTCTCAGTTTGTAAGAGGCAGAGCAGGGACTTGAACCTGAGTCTGTCCATTCTTTTAAGCACTTTACTCTGTCTCCAAATGTGCCAGCTACAAGGCACACCACCACAGGTGTGGACTTTCTGAGGGAACCTAAGTAATTTATTTATTCTCCTAATTCATTTCTCTTCTTCCTAAGGCTCATTGTAGCTTCTCTGCCTTGAAAAGATGTGAATGGTTGGTGTTGATTAACCAGGAGCCATTTTGTTACTCTTTTTTGTTGTTGTTTCTAAGTAGCCAGTTCCAATGCATTAGATCAGATTTCCACTAAGACTCCTAGGTTATTCATAAATCACCTAAAGCAGATTTAATGCCCTGTTTAGCTGAGCCTAAGAAAATGCCAACATCATGCATGCAAACTTTGCAATACTTTTTTAAAATTCTGTTGACCGTCAGATGATCACGTTAGTGAAAATATGGTTCAGGGTGTTTGGCATCATGGAAGCCAAAGTTCAGATTTCTGACAGAGTATATGTTTCATTGTTCATATTTGGAGTCGCTTGCTAACATGGCTACATGTATGAGATGCGGATTTTCCCTGCGAAAGCCTGCTTCAGCCCACATAGCTGCTGAGGGCCTTACGCCCGTCTGTGCAGTCCATGGCCTTCTGAGACGAGGCTTTATCCTGGCCACCATGTGCATTCTACCAAGTCAGACAAAACAGCTGTGGAAGTGTGTGGTTCAGAAACAGCCTGGAGTAGCTGCTAACTCTGTCTGTGGAGGCGGGGAGATGTGACTGAATCCGAGACCTGCCAGAAGGGGAGATTCCTGCATCTAACTCACACTGGCATTTCTGTTCTGAGTTCTGCTGCCTCATGGTGAAAGCAAGGTGTTAGGTCAATGCTAACAGCCTCTCCACAGGCACACATCACTGTGGGACCCTTTCCTTCTCTAGAATCACACTGTGTAGGAATGGCCTGTTTCCTGCTAAATGAAGCTCCCACGTGTTCGAAATGGGTTACCATCAGAGTATCCAGGCTCTAAAATAAGTCAGAAGTTTGTAGTACATTTTAAAGCAAATTATATATATTCTTTTTCATTTTCTCTATTAAAATGGACATAATGTTCCCCTAGAGTACAACTCATACCACCAAATCTGCTTTGTTGTGGTCATATTGTTTCTTTTTTTTTTTTATGTCATGCACATTTAATACTCAACTTATTGGGCACCTTCTACTTGCCAGCACTGGAAAAGCAATGGTGGTAAGCAGATTGAATATTGTCGATAGATACTTGAACTGACTGCCTTTTCTCTCGCTAGTCGGCATCTGTTTCCTGTTCACATTAACTCAGGATTTGCCTGATGTGAGCTGGCTTATTTTGTCTGTTCAGTTTGTGGAGTGCATCAAGTCTACATGGCTAGTCTACTATTTGCCAAAATGAGGACCCCATGGAACAAAATCTCAGGGGTTTGGGCCTGAGATTCTATATGTATTTCAAACTTAAACAAATCAAAGTTTGAAAAACCAACGTTTTAGGTAATCCAGGATTCCAGATTTTTCCATAAGTATTCGGTTAGAAAAAATCCAGGGAGAAATTATTTTGAAGGGATACCTGATCTCTTACAAAGGAAAAAAAGTTCTTTATTTGAGGGTCTCTAAATAAATGTCACCCCAAAAATATACCCTACCTTGGCTTGCCCAGTATAGAGGGTATTCTTTCACATTTAAACCCTGCATTCTCAGAAACCCTCTTTTACTGTGAATAAGCACATTAAAATGATTTCAGCCATCAAAGCTTCCCCTGGAATTAGTTTGACTGAGGTTCTCAAGTCAGCCTTGTAATGAAGTCCTGACGTAATGAAACCAGGACACATTTCGATGAAAATTGCAGAAGGGTGAGTCAAGACCCTGAGGTCCTCCTGGGTGAGGACAGAACCCCACCCCAGGTGGACGATGGGACGATTGGGTGAATTCCTATTAAGAGTCAGGCACCTTCTGTGCATTTTCTCTGAATCTTCACAGCAATACCCTCTACTTATAGAGAAGGAAACTGAGGCTCTAAGAAGCTCCTTAACTTGCCCAAGATTTTGTGATCCGTAAGCAGTAAACCAAACAAAATAAATACAAATCAAAAGAGAAACCCTTACTTCTCTCATTGCACTACTTTACTTCCTGAAATTTGGGAGGGAGGGGAGATCTGTGTCCTAAAGAGGCAGCATGAGGACATGAGAACATAACGGGATGAGGTGTCCGCCACTAGGGGGTAGAAAGTGGTCAGACCCAACCTTGACCCATGTTTGGCTCAGGTTGCCTTGATGCCCATTCAACTACAAGCCCTTCAAAGTTTCAAGAGTGTTAATGTTCATTGTTCTTAAGAAATGATAAGCTCAAAAAACAATGAAGGAAGAAATTCTTATGGCAACAACAACAAAAGATATTTTCCTTTAGTCTTCAGTTGAAGAAAGAGAATGCTCTGATATTCAACTATAAATACTCTGCAGATTCGAAGAGTCCATACAACCATGTGACACTGTGCATGTGACACTCCACAGGCCAAATTGGAGCTAGCTGTAGGAAGCCGGGCTTTCTGGGATGGCTATTCTGGCAGCTCTGTGGTTATCTACTCTGCTTATTGCCCCAGCAGCCATAAATCAAAGAAACCCTTAAGTTAGAGATAGGTTCATCTCTAACGAAGGAATGCTGCTATCCTCTCCAGAGGAGTGTCTGCACCTAATCACAGGCCACTTTCACTGGTTATGATGTAAAAGCCCTGACCTGTGCCAGAGGTCACCCTGAGGTCTCCTCATCAACTGGAGGAAACAAGCAACTCTCCACCCCTTCTCCAGTCAAGTTCAGAAAACAAATGGAGTCCAGCAGTTGTTTAACTTGTTGCCTGTTGAAAGCCCAATACCTGGCTGACAGCTGCAGGCTGTGAATGGTGTAAGCGCTCAGGTATCACGGGTTTTTTCCATGAAAATCATGTTTGGCAAACAGCTCAGAACCCATGGGAACACAATCCCAACCATGGTTTACAGAGATTGGTGCTCTAGACAAGCCCTGCGGTGTGGGGCCAGGTTTGCAGAACCTCTGCACGCTGTGACTGCGGCCTGGTTGGAAACAAGGCAGCGACGTGTGAGCAAATAGCAATGGATGATGTTGATACTAAACGTACAGTTCCCACCAGTACATCTTCAGTCCCTTGTTTCTTCCCAGCACAGATGTTTATTGAGCCCCTTCTCTATGCCAAACACTATGATAAGCTCCCGGAATGCAAAGAGGGGAAGACGAGCTGGGTCTCCGTACATGAGCCAGGTTGGCAGACGATGGGACCCAGCCCTCAAGTCCGGAAAGGAAAGTGGCTTTAGATTTCTTAGATTTCAGTCCTCACTCCATTGCTCTATTACAAGGTCTTACCTTCCATTTGTCATTTTGAAAAAGTTACTCTTTCTGCTTTGAAACTTATTATAGACATTCATGAGTTGATATATAAAAATTGCTAAGACAGCTAGACCAGAAGAGAACAATATGAAAAACATATTTTTGAGGCTTATAAGTCACCATTTTCATAGGAAATTAATTGATTATCTTATAAAATTAATATTAATTATTATCCAGTGGACCGTCTTTTCGAACTCTTATGTGGCATATAACGCAGTTGGCCTGTCCTTCCTTCCTAAAACACTCTGTTTCCTTGTTCTCTGTAAGTAGCACATTCTCCTGAGTTTCGTCCTGCCCCAATAGCTGGTCTTTCTCAATTTCAGTTGCTAGTTCCTCCTCTTCTACTTCTAAAGTCTGAAGATCTTCAGGATTCTGTCCTGGCTCACTTCTCTCTGTACTGACTCCCTGGGCGATCTCTTCCATTTAACTGCTGTTTTCAGTCTTCCTCTGTGGCCTCTCCCCTCGTCTTGAATCCAACTTCCTGCCAAACAGCTCCACTCGGATTGCTCCCATTTCTATCAACCTGCTTCTGTTCACAGCTGAGCGCTTGATTTGTCCCACTTCCGAAACCTGTTTTCCTCCGGCTTCCCCTTCCCACAAAACAGCGCAGCCATCCACTCCATGGTTCAAGCCAAAAACCTGCAAGTCAGTTGTTACGTGACTTTCTCATTTCCACATCTGGTCCATCACCGGTCCTCTTAGAGTGTATCAAGGATCTATCTGCTTCTCCATCTCAGAAAACCTTGTTCTTTCATTCAAAGCATGTGCCACAAGTTAATTTCTTTAAATATTTGTTTGTTACCGGTCTGTCCCACTGGACTCTGATTCCATAATGGCAGGAACTATATCTGTCTGTTTACCAGTGGATCCCCAGCAACTACCACATAAACATGGGTTGAATTGAATTGAATGGCAAGAAATAAACAACATAAAGTGCATTCATCACATTAGCTCAATTCTTAGTTATGTGGGTGCAGTGTCATAGCTTAAACATAACTTGATTTCTTCAAGAGGTAATTACTAAGCAGGTCTTCTCTCATCACTGATTGTAATACACAGCTTATGAAAATTCCTGTTGAAGCTTAAGTGCTAAGTGGAATTTTCCCTCATATTCAAATGCATTAGTGGAGCATTGACAGAGCTGAAGATGTCACTGGTTGCCCATTTCCCTGGGTGAGATAACACCTCTCCAGTGCAACAGCAGACCATCGCTATTGCTTTTAGCAGCCACCAAATACTCAATTCTTTGATTCTTTGGGAGGACTTTTTCAGTGGGATTACTGGGTAGTTCACCTATTTTCATGGTTAACATGTGTGAAAATATTTTTACATCCAATTCTATTTTGTTATAAACATGATCTGTAATTCTGCGTTACTTTTCAGAATATAGGCTTGCTAGAATTACTATACTCTAAAAATATACTAAAAAGTGCCATAATTTGAATTAATTGAAAGTGGCAATCCGATTGAATTTGTGAAAATTAAAATAAAAAAAAACTTTCGAAACAAAGAAAATTTCAAAAAAAAATAGAAACAAAATTTTCATTTTATTTTGAATTCTGATGTTATTTCAACTACTAACAACAAAGACTTTATCAAATAGGTATCTTTTTTGTGGAAACAGAGAAAAAGTCATTTCTAATTACCATATTGATGTGTTGCAAACAAAAGAATGATGTCAAATTACTTTAAAGTGATGTATTTGCTTAATTCACCTAAGTTTTTCCCATGAAACCTATTTGGTGCTGATGTGGGTAAATCTGCTCTTTAAAATATGCATATTTCACATTCCTTGTGAAACATCCTGCACTAGGGAACTTTGGGGCCACCTAATGCTGCCTAGTGCTATTTCTACTGAAACTAATTGGGTTACCATGGACAAGTTTACTTCTCTGGGTCTCTTAAGATATGTGTTCCACCTAGGAATTCCTAAGGTTCCTATGATTCAATCAATGAATGATAAATTGTTAATTAATTTTACTCTGTTTGCAATAACAGAACTTGAATTTGATGCCAAAAACTAAGTTGCCATTTTGAATTTCTATCATTTAAAAATGGCCACACTTATTGTATTTGTGCTCTACATATCAAGTGAGATAATTTGAATAGAAGCAGGCTTTTAGCTAGTCTGCTCTCACCTTAGTGCCCAAAGAGTAGATGACTGCTCTGTGAAGAAATGTGCTCTCATTTGTCAAGGGAAGGCTGATCTTAACTTTTAACAAATTGCTTTAAATTTAATATTTAATGAGTCAGGAAATATATGTTGGCCACCTCAGCACAATGCAGTATATAGAAGAAATATAAAACCTAACCCCTGTCCTTGGGGAGACAAGATACATGAGAAATCAACAAACATTTCAAAACAGCATATGAGCCCTATTGCATGACATGTTAGAGGACCTAAGAAGGAAGTCAGCTGTCCTTGGAGCAGACAGGCAGAGATCTGTGGAGGGTAGTAGGCCTGAATCTTGAAGGATGGGAAGATTTTCAATCTAAAGGAGGGAGATAAAAGTCCAGAGCAGCAGCTGAGAGTAACTCCTATGAACAGTGTACAGGTCTGTGATATCAGAAAGTCACTTCAGTGGGACAGTGAGGAGATGGCCTGATTACAGGGTCCAGCTGGGCAGCAGCAGGGAATAAAGGTGACTAGGCTAGTTAGTGCCAGATATGGAAAGCCTTGAAGACACCTCAACAACTTGAATTCTGTGACGGGGTTTTGCTAATTTAATGGGACGTGCTTTCCTGTGCCAGTCAAACTTTTCCTAGTTTTACAAAAACATTGAATAAGACCATCGGAGATAAGTAGAGACATTGGCTTTCCCAGCTTTAGCTTTGCAGTTCTTAATGCAAGGAAGGGGCAAGCCAAGCAACTAGATGGATGTGAGGTCTCTAACATTTGCTCTTTAGCATTCTTTTCTTCCCTCGATAAATCTGTGTCATTAATGACAACGTGTAAGTCAAGCAGAGGAGAAACAGCCTATTGGATGACGGGCTTAAGTGAATCTTGCTTTAGGCCCTAATGGTCAACATATGGGCTTCTGTCAGCCTGGAGTGGCAGGAATTTCCAAAGACACAGGCCCATCCACAGAGAGAGAGCGCGCAAGACAGCGCCCTTCCTCCAGGTCCCGGAGGTGTGGGTCTGGGAACTATTAGCAACAGCCCTCCGTCCTCCTCTGCTGTCAGGAAGATGCATGTCGGTGGAGACAGAAATGTTTTTGCCCTGGGAACCCTGACTCCATTATTAATTTTATAGCTCAGGGGATGGGATGCTTCATTCTGTAAAGTTTCCTCAGCATTGCCTACAGAAATTGCATTATGTGGTCCCAAACTTGCGTGAATTTAGAAATTCTGATTCTTCATCCTCCTTTTTCCTGTGACTGTGTGAGCTTTTGTGCAAGTTGGGTGAGGACAGCACCTAAGGGGAGGAGACGGGCAGCTGTGGCTGGAACCTTCACCTTCCTATGGCATAGACGTTACAGGCTGCCTGGATCTTACAGACTCCGAGTCTAGGCAATGACGTCATAACAGTGTGGTGTGAAGATGACAGGAGAAGGTTGGGCTTGCTGAACCGGAGTCTGCAGCACTCTGTCTGGGCACTGCGATGTGTACCCAGGCAGACCGCACATCTGCACACACTTCACAAACATAAAGCAAAAGGATGTCAGAGAAAAGAGCTTCCAACTTGTCACTTTTCTTAAGTGAACTGAGTAAATCAAAGTGCAGTAAGAGATAACATTTTTAAGCAATACAAGTGATTTTTTACATAAACATATTAAACGTGAAACATCTAAATATGTGTTTATCTTTTAACATGTCACTTTGGGAGACAAATGATAGGGCCATTACTCAACAGTATTTTTAAAATTCCTCCTTGGAAATATTTTTAGAGCCAGCCATACATGCTTTTGGTAGATACCATACAACGCAAATATTTGACCTATATAAAGATCACTGGTTTTTGAAATGGCTCAGAGAATCTTAGAATGAAATCTGGAGGACAGGAGGATAAGTGATCAGGCGATGTCATTCCAGTTCTGGTGAGATACAAATTAGTACTGTGGGTTTTCCTGAACCAGAAAGTTCTGCTTGGAGACGGTTCTTCCCAAAGTCTTCGGCTGTGGCCACATTAGTGACACGGTCAAGCCACCTTGAGGGCACACATTTGGAGCTGTCACCTTGGCATTGAAAGTAATTAGTCTCATTCTTCAAAAATGTGACAGGAATATCAGCGCAGGAAAAAGGCAGTGTAAGCTACTGAGACCATGTTAACTTGTCTTGTTCGCTTTCTCACGTAACTTTAGGTGTCTCGATTGTCTATGGCATATCATGCACTGGAGAAAAAATTCCTCTCTAAAACAGTTACCTATCAGGACCTTTGCAAGTTCTTCGTTTGATATAATAATGAAGGGAAAGAGCAGGCAATGTGCTAAGCACTGGTCCTGTCCTGGGGCTGGCAGGGCAGCAGGCGGAGCTCTGCTGAGAGACCGAATATCACCATGGCCACGAGCTCCAGCTCTGGAGTCAGACAAGGATGGATTCCGATCCTGACCGTGCCAACCTGCCGGCTGTGTGACCGTGGGCAAGTTTCCCAAGCTCCCTGACCCTCCATTTCCTCATTTCCAAAATGGTGACAATAGTAATACCTATTTTATAAGTGAGAATTAAATGAGATAATGCTTATCACAGGGTCTCGTCCATGTCGGTGCTCCAATACCGATTGGCCCCAATTACAAACAGAAAGAAGAGAAAGGATGAAAAAGAAGGTAGAGAAGGAAGAAAGAAGGAGAATGGGGGGGGGGTAAAGAAGATGAAAAGAAAGGATGGATATACCTCAGCTCTATTGGGCTTTGAAAAGGTGAAAACTGTCCCTTCTGGACTCAGGGCTGATGGGTGTGACTGCTTTGTTTCTCAGGAGCTCTTGTTGCGGCCCAGGCAGGGGTGAAGGACTCATAACAAGTTGGTATATTATTTAGAAAAAAGATCTGAAAATATATGTCCCAAATGTTCAAAACTAAACAAGTGGGCAGATCATAAAATTCAGTGGCTCCCTTTCATAAAGAGCACACACAAACGCACACGCACACACACGCACATGCACATGCACACACATGTGTGCCCACGCGCACACACATGCAAACATGTGCACACATGCTCACACACACACGTACGCACACACGCTCACGTGTACACGCACGTGCACACGTGCACACATGCACATCACACACCACACACATGCACATACACACACACACTCGCGCACACATGCACACACATGCATGCATATCCACACACCATACACACATATACACACACGCACATGTGCACACACGCACACACGCACAAACACATGCACACACACGCACACGCATACACGCACAAATGCATAGTCTTGATTCTTTTATTTTAAGAATAGTGGTGATGGTTTAGTTTTGGAACAACTAATGGAAGGATCCTGAGACAGTATAACCCTATTGCTACCAATAATAATGAGTCCTTGTTATAATTCCAATAAAGGAAAGCAATACCAACACATTTTGTAAAGCTCTGCACTCTGGAAATGCTCTTGCGGGGTTTTGATGAAATGGCTGTATATTCTGCTCCAATGACAGCCAGTGTCAGAGCTGCCCTGTGCCCTACAGTCTGCCATTAGCCTAATGAGATCCAAACCCCACAGCAGGGCCAACTCGTAGTCCATTGCTTCACAGCTTATCCTCTCCCTGGACTTCAGAGCTGTGCTGCCCTCTCGGGTGGCCCGTTCCTGGGTGCCACTGATACCTCAGAGGGGCCCCCTATAGCTCCAGGCTGCAGCTCCCCTCTGTCCTCACATCAGTGGCTCTCTACCTTCACGTAGCCCTCTGACCGTCCTGCTTCTGGGCCTCTTTGTGCCGTTAGGGCAGCCAGTGGGAGTGCTGTGTTCAGATTAGTCATGTTTTCCTGCATCTGTAACTGAACGTGGAACTACTGACAGCTCACGGCCGGAGACTTTGTCTCCTTTATTGAAACGACTTCGGGGTGAATTAAGCTCTTGTCAGTGGCCGTCGCTTTGTCTGCTCCTCCCAGAACTTTGATGAGGTTGAGGCCACTTCACTGAGCAATCCTACTCTTCTGTTTTCTGCATTTGGGGGACAAACACCACCATGACCATGGCTCATGGCTGAGTGAAGCCACCATTCAGATCTCCGCAGGCTTCTAGCCACTGGGCAGAGACCACTGGGTTCAGTGTCGGTAAAAGGCCCACAGCCTGATTCAGGAATGAGACCTCTATCTTCGCACCCTGGTCCCCCAGCCCCAAGTGGGGGAAAGAATTCTAATTGGCGGGAATGTACTCATATTTCGATAATGCATTTCAGTAGAAATGAAGAATGTTATTGCTGTGGAGGGCTTATGAAAAAAACACAAAAAGGTGAAAATTCAGCCACCTCTTGGATGGCAGGTGAGAGTGCTTTTTGCAACCACTGGGGGTCTCATTCACACCCATGGCTTCAGCCACCACTTCTGGGCAAAAGATGTCCTCACCTGCATCTCCGTCCTGATCTCTCCCCTGAGTCCCAGAGAGCCTTTGCAGTGAGCATGTCTACGTGGATGACACCCAGTGACAGCAAAGCGAACATGTTCAAAACCAAACCTTCTCTCAAAGCCTGCTCCTCCCCAGGTGGTCCCCACCTCCGTGAGTGTCATCAGTCACTCAAGCCAGACACCTGGCTGGCTTGAGTACTTCTTGACTCCTGTCATCCTCTCTGCCATCCGTCCAATCGGTCACCACACCCTGAAGGTGCCACCTTAACTTCTCTCGAGCCTGTTAGCCTCTCCCACTCCCATGACCATCGTCTCTATCCCGTCCATGCCGCGTCCTGCCCGGAGCACTTTATGGTCTCTGACTTGTCTCTTTGCCTTTACTCGGGCCCCCTTCCATCCATTTGACCCCGGCACCCATAGTGATTCTTCTCAAACACAAATCAAATCATGTTGCCCTTTTGTGTAAAAACTCTGAATAGCATTGCGGTGGCCTTGGGTTAGAATGTAACCCCTTCACCTATCCCACAAGGCCTTTCACCGTGCAGCTTTTCCCCACCTCAGCAGCTCTCCTTCTCCTTTGAACGTCACATCCCAGCCATGCTCTACACCTTTCTGCTCCTCACACATTTCCAGGTCTTTGCAAATGTGGCCGCCCTCTCCCCCCTTCTCCTCTTCTTCTTGTTATTGAAATGTAAAATGCATGCAGCAAAGTGCACATATCACATGTGTACAACTCGGAGAATGGTCTCAAATGTGCACACCCATATGACATTCCCTGATCAAGAACCCGAAAGGACCAATATTCCAAAAGCCTCCTTCATGCCTCTTTTCACTAACCCCCACCCAAGAGAAATCACTACCCTGACGTCTAAGAGCATATACTAGTTTTTCCCACTTTTGTACTTTATATAAATGAAAGCCTACATAATGTGTCAGATCTCCTGCTATATAACAAGATGTTGACAAACTTAATGGTCTAAAGTAACCTTAAAAGTCCCATGTTAAGTCTCACCTCATCAGTCCTTGCAGCTATGCTCTTTCATCCACTCCATCACCAAGCTTCTTGAAAACTGCCTCCACTCAGTGTCCACCTGTCCTTTCTGCTCACTCACTTTTCAGTCCACTGCTTCCATCCTTGTCGTTCCGCAGAAGCTGCTCTCATCAAAGGGTACCAGTTACCTCCGTATTGTTGAGCCAAATTAACAATGTTCAGTCTTTTCTTACTTCATGTCCCCCACCACCCGTCCCCTAATCAGTGAGTCACCAAATCCTAGTGATTCTCCCTCTTTAACCCATTGTGCGTTTGTCCTACCTCTGTCTCCACTCATTATCTCTTGCCTGGACTAAGCCCCAAGCCACTCTTCCAGACTTATCATTCCAACAGGATTTTCCCCGATTAAAAATCTGAACTAGCTCACCATGCACCATGGGATGAAATCCAAACTGTAGCAAGACAGCAAGACTTTTTAACCTGTTGCTCTAACCTCCCTTTCCATGTTCTTTGCCTAAAACACACTCGTGTCTCAGCCACAATGGATCTGCAGTTTCGTGAACTTGACCTCTGAATTTCTGCAGGGAGGTTTTCTCTCTCTCTCTCTCTATTTTTGTTTTAAATTAAAGTTTATTGGGCTGACAATGGTTAGTAAAGTTACATAGGTTTCAGGTGTACAATTCTGTACTACATCATCTATAAATCCCATTGTGTGTTCACCACCCGGAGTCAGTTCTCCTTCCATTACCATATATTTGGTCCCATTTACCCTCAAGAGAGGGAAGTTCTCTCTTGTCTGGAATACCTGTCAGCCCATTTTCTCCTGTAAACCTATTCATTCTTCATGTCATATCTTGAATGCTACCTCCTCCATAAAACCATGCTGTTACCAGCTCCTTTTCTGATTCTGTTTGCTACTATTAGTATTAAGGTCAATGAATATATTATTATAATATGCTTGGCTCATTTCCTCTAGAACATAAGCTTCTTGGGACAATACTTTGTTTTGTTCACTGATATGTCCCGAGCTCCAGAACTATGTCTAACACACAGCAGGCACTCAATAAACTCATGGTAAGTGAATGAATGCTTAACATTTATTGAGCACTTATACCAGGCACTTTCACATTCCATCCTCACTACAGCCCTATGAGGAAGGGACCGTATTTGCCCCAATTTTGCATGGGAGAAAACTGAAGCTTAATGAGATTAAGTAACTTGCCCAAGATCGCACAGCGGTACATGACAAAGCTGGGATTTGAACCCTGATTTGTTCCAGCCCTAAATAACCTCACTGTATCACCTTTGAGCTTCATCTACAGTGGTAGGTTAAACAGTGGCTTTGCGTCAAAGTCTACTGTAGGTTATAGTAAGTTTTCAGCAAATGGACTGTTCTTGAAGTAGTGGAAATATTGCTTTACATGTTTGTTTCTTCATTGTTTTCTGAGTTCCCTGAGAATAGCAACCGAATCCTAATTACTTTATTTCCCCACCACCACTACCCAAGTCTCCAAGCAGCCAGCATAGTGTCTTACATGAGTTTGTGTTCACTGTTTATGGAATTAAATAAATGGATGTGCTGCCGCATTTGGCACAGAGTCCTTTGTGCACAATCAGTAATTCTGAGCACACTCCTGATGGATGCTGCCTCTTCTGACCCTTTTTGCCTCCTCAGCACGACGCAGGCTCAGGGCCACCCCTGGCTGACCCGCCCGCCACCCTCACCCCGGCCCTCTGCCATCCTTCCTGTCCACGTGAAATCCCCTGCCTGTCTTCCTGCTGTCGGTGGCCCGGACACGCAGAGCATGTTCTGTCCCTCCCTCTCCTCTCCGTGACCCCACACCATGCTTGAACCTGGCTGCTTTGGTCATTCTTGACAGTCAGGGCAACATGACATTTATATAGATGATTGGAACACAGTGCAGATGGTGATAAACAGAGAGTCATGAGGCATTGTAGGAGCTCTGAAGAGGCAGAAGTTCCTAACTAAATGATGGAGGGTGGAAAATGAATTAAGTCATTGTCTTTTTCATTCTGATAAAGTGTTTTTCAAATAGTTTAGCTTTTTCTAGTTTTATTTAAGATTATCGATTGCAAGTAATAGAAACTGGAATGGTTGAAGCTTTATTGTAAGGGGAAATTTATTATAAGGATACAGAGTCTCTAGGAACCCAAAGCTTGGAATGCAGCCCGACCTCAGGGAGAGATGGAAGCAGGACTAGAAAATAGTCCAGGATCTGGGCAGCATTCTTTTCCCAGGTCTTATCCTCTCTGTCTCTGTACATCTGCCTTGTTCTTGTTTCTCTGTGGACCTCCCCTATTCTACAAACCTCATTGTGGTGCATGGCTGCCATTGGCTACTGAGTTTATACTTGGCAAGACTATCTCCATGAAAATCACAAATCCGCAGGGAAATACACCTGATTGGCCCAGTGCCCACCCTGGTCCAATCACCTGCTACCAACAGTACAGGGAAATGTTGTTCAGTTATGACCACCAGGCACCCATCTCTGTTCATAAGCAAGAAGCAGAAAGGATCATTGTAAGCTGAGCAGATGCTCTTAAAAGTGTGCACTACCCTTGATTCTGTTGTCTGACAATAACCTTGTGAAAGAATTTTGGGTGCTTCTCCAGAAATGGAACAAATTAAGGGGCTTCCTATCTTGGGGGTTCTTTTTCAGAAACAAATAAATAAATATGAATTGCCACTTAGCAAACATCACTCTAATTACCTAAGACAATGTTCCACAGATTGTTCTTAACAAGTTTTTTATGCCAATTTTGTTCATCAAAAGCCTGGAATCTTGGCTTCCACCAGGCATCTCGCACACAGCTAGATGGCCTTCCAGACCTCAGCCCAGAAGCAAACCACCCTGGGCGTGGCTCCATCCGCAAAGTCTTACAGAACCGATACCCACACCTCCCCTTCGGCAACCAGAGCACTCTCCACTTTCTAATAAGCCAGTGGAATCCGTCTGGGGAGACAGAATCCCCTTCTTCTGAGGGCTCCATACCCCGACGAATTCCGAGACAGCTAACTTTGGCCATTGCTTCCTTAATGTGGTTTCAGGTCAGGAGAGGGGATAGATCCTGCTTTCATTCTGATCTGGCCTTGCCCACTCAGTGATCCATCAGTCCAAAGCTAGGTGAGGATAATCTGAAAAGTTTGTCTAACTCGGAAGTGGGAACGCTGGAGTCAGGTGGCCCAAAGCAGATCCAAAGCTCACTCACATCCGTCCCTCCCAGATGTGGCCCCTCGACCCCATGATGCTCCCTGCTGCTGGACCCCAGGGGTGGCACATGCTCCGTGGGCCTCAGAATTGAAGGCACAGCCCCAGGTTGTGGTGAGGTGGGGTCAGGGCCTGTCCTGGAGGATGACCTTGTAACTCTTCTCCTCCCGAGGCCAGATGCAGTCTACCTACACCTTTCCAGTGACCCCTCTTTGGCTTGTCTTCCAGGCTCCCTGGGTACAGCAGGACGTGTGTGCAACCTGACCTCCCGAGGCATGGACAGCTGTGAAGTCATGTGCTGCGGGAGAGGCTACGACACGTCCCGCGTCACGAGGATGACCAAGTGTGAGTGTAAGTTCCACTGGTGCTGTGCTGTGCGTTGTCAGGACTGCCTGGAGGCCCTGGACGTACACACATGCAAGGCTCCGAAGAGTGCCGACTGGGCAGCTCCCACATGACCCCAGCCGAAGTCACCATCCACCTTCCCTCCTGCAAGGACTCCATCGGATCTGCAAGGACACTGGGCCTTCGACTTCTCTCGGGCACATGTTTCCTAAGGCACGTGGCCTTTGTCTCAGCAGAAGGCCCAGGGCAGGCCTCATGCTGCCCACAGGGCGTGCCCTCCTCTCTCCACTTCCAGCATCTGGGGCACATCTCTCCCTGGTTGTGACAGGCTGTGAGAGGGGACGGGGCGGGGGCCCAGATCACTGTCCCCATCCACCTACATGGCTCCTCTCGAGAGCGAGAGGGAGAAAGAGTGCCTCAAAGGAGCTTTCTCTGTGTTTTCCAACAAATGCTCACAGTTAAATTCCATACTTCTCTCTGGAGGGTAAAGAAAGCAGAATCCACTACCACTGAATTAGCTTTAATTCTTGAACAGACCAAGCAAGGCTTTTGCCTGATCAAGTGATTTTCATAGCCACCATCTCTAGGGCTCATTGGCAATTACCTGGAGAAGGGTGGCTTTCAATGAACTTCAGGTTTAAAATGCATGTGTTTCAAGGCACTTATTGCTCTATGAAAAATCTGATGTGACAAGGCGGGACGGTGGTCCTTTGGTGCAGCAGTAGCAAAGCCTCAGAAAGTGATGGCTCTGCATCACCCCCTCGATATAAAGGACCTTCAGGGAACGAGGCCTGTTCCTCACTTAGGGGCTGAAGGGAGTTCAAGAGGAGATCGACAGTCTGGCAGTACTCTGTAACTGTTGGGTGAAGATGGAGGAAAACAGTGGAATATCACAAAATGTGTCTGTACAGATAACGAAACAGGGGGGAATAAAATTCCTATCTGGTATGATGCACGTGACCCATGGAATTTTGTAACTGAAACAGCTTTGAGAATGAAAACTCCTGAGATGACAAGAGAGGGGAACCAAAATGCTGACAGCGAGGTTCCCAGTGCTAAGTCCTGCCTAGACAGCCTCTACCATAAGCAGACGCCTGAAAAAAGTTGGCCACTTGTGCAAAAGAGTATCAACTCGTACCCGTCACCCTTCAAAC
This sequence comes from Rhinolophus ferrumequinum, assembly GCF_004115265.2. Taxonomy (NCBI): domain Eukaryota; kingdom Metazoa; phylum Chordata; class Mammalia; order Chiroptera; family Rhinolophidae; genus Rhinolophus; species Rhinolophus ferrumequinum. The sequence continues at coordinate 25,711,270 of NC_046309.1, forward strand.
ACATCTTAAAGACCTGTCATATGTAATTGTGTTCATTCGATGCTTATGAGACAACAAAATACCATAGCCTGAAACAAATGACACATAGCCTTGCTTATAAAATTGGTAACCCTGATATATTACATTGCAAGCAAATCGTAACTTGGAGACTATATTTAAGGGGCCTCGCTATAATTATGGGAACATCGGTATGCAAGCTGTGGTTGGCTTCTGCCATGAGCTAGAAGATGACATCCAGGAGAAATGGAGAGGCTGCCTGCCCCGCTCTGTATATGACATGAAAGAAAGGTGAAATACACAAAGCTACTTCTCATCCCACCTACAATTAGGTTCTAGTTCAAAACGCGGTCTCTTAACAGAGCTACACTGACTCCTGAGATGTTTCATTATGAGCATCTGAGGCCAAACTGCTAACACTTGCTCAGTTTTCACTCCTGTGACCTTCCATTTCTCTGTCCTTGCTTTACAGCAGGACCTTTAGGCCGAGGCTTGTATAAAACAACCTGCTGGAGTACTATCATCGGTGATATTTGCCTCTCAGCCCTCCTCAAAATGACAACATTCATCTCTTTTCCCTCACTTCCAAACCACAAAATTCGTTGCCTAATTTTTCCAAAGTGGCTCTTCCCTCTTTTTAGCCTATGGATGCAGAGGATGGGACGAGTGGAGTGTGACAGGAGCTGTTTTGAGCTTAGGTGGGCCTGCAGGGAGCAGGAAGGCCGGGCAGCTGGGTTCCATCTTAGTTACATGGAAGCTTGCTGTGAACGCCTTCCTGGGAAGGTGAAGGGACCGTCACGGGGTCCCAAAGCCATTAGCCCTTCTTCCTGCTGGATGAATTGTGACATCATAAATCCATGGGTGTAATTAGACATGGAAAGGATCTTAGAAGACATCTCAGCTCCCCTCAGTTTGTGTCTGGGGAAACCGAGACCAAGAGAGATGAAAGGATCTGTGCAAAGAGCCATTACCCCCATGCTCCACCCCAAATAGGACCACACACCGAGTATTCAAGAGAGTTAGACACTTTATTACATGAAACTAGTCTGTCTCAGCCTCAGCTTGATGGATTCTAAATCATTTCAGCATCCAAAGGCAATGTTCATTTTATTTTATTTTTGGGATGTTTAGATCTGACTTTCTTTGTATAATGAAATGCATCCTTCCTGATAAAGAGCAAGGAGACAAGGCATATCCATGTAGACACCTGCATAAGTTGCCCTAATTTGTAAGGGAGACTCTGGCAACCACTTCAAGTGGCAGTGGGTGTGACTGTTGTGGAACGGATAATGAGAGAGTGAAACTGTTTATCTGCTTTTACTTCTGAAAGAGGAAGTCTCCACTATTTGAAAAAATTGAAAGTAAAAGGTGAAGATAACTTCAAACTCAGTTTCGTTAGGGCTGGCTGGAGCATTGATCGTCTGTGATTCTAAAATGTGCTAAACTCTTGACTGTCTGACGTGTTTAAGGGAAGGCACGGCACGAGTTACCCAAAACGAGAGACTCTGTTCAGGTCAAATCCCCTTACAAATTCCCTTCCCCCCAAAATTCGTATTATAAACTGAAGCTTTTCAGGTCCAGGATGATACCACTAATTTTCTGCAATATCTGAAAAAGCTCCACACAACAGGAGATCTTGACTAATTCACTGGAGTTTCCGTCAATGAAGATAAAATCTGCACGTGACTCTGACGCTTAGCAAATGGGTTATTTTCCTCAGTGGTCTGCCTCCCTAAATCAGTCTGGGTGCCGACTGACCTTTGTATTCTGTGAGCACACATGCCCAGGTCTGTTGTAGTTACAGGGTCCCTGGCAGCCCCTAATGCTCTGGAAGCATGAACACCCGGCCTTGGGAGACCACTTTACCCCTCAAATGGCTTAACCTGAAGCACAACAGCCAGCAATGCCCACTCTCAGCTGTGGCCCTGTGCCCCATGGGGTTGGGGGCCCTGGCAGGGTATCAGACCACAGACGCTTCAGGGCGGCAGTGGGAGGGGCACGGAGCACCCCGGAACACTGGCTGCCTCACATGGGTATTGCCAGATTGAAATGAGCATCCCAGAAAGATCTACCAGATGGCAACACAGTCTGCTTGGAGCCAGACGGTGGGGCGGGGCGTGAGCGGGAAGGAGCCGGGGTCTGTCCCCCAGGCCTGGCTGAGCCGGGTATTGGCGGACAGCGGGGTCTCCAGCTCCTGTTGGCAACCTCCGCCCTTCCTTCTGCTGTTGCTAACCTGTCCCCTCCTAGCACCAGCCTCTGAGGCTCAGGGCCCGAAGCCTGGCCCAGATACTCCACACCTACGGCTACCAACGTTGATTTCCAGAGCTATAGCGTTAATGTCACAGCTGTACTCCCATTTATTGGAGTTTTTGTGTAGCTTGAACACATTAGGTATCACATTTCTTTTTCAAAGGAGGTAGCTTTAAAGTCAGCACATGTACCTTCACGTTGACACTTCTCAGCTCTGTTAACTTACTAAGGAATCTCCATGGAGCCGGGGAGACATGAGGTGGGCCTCTCCCAGGGGCAGGCGACGTGACCGTGCCTGCTCCTCTGCTTGGTGGCGTTTTCAGCCAGGATCTTGTTATCCCTTCTCATTTATTGAAGGGCGGCCCGGGGCTGCTGCTGTCTCGCTCAGCTGAAGAACAGTCATCTCCCCTCTCACCCACTCTCAAAATAAAGGCTCAGAGAGGCGTCCAGTGGACCAGAACCATCCTTTTGTGTCTATTTACTGTACTCAACCTGGGTTCCCTTATCTGAAGAGCAAGAGTTGTGCTCTTAACAAATACACCTCATGAGTTCCAAAGCTGGTAAATTGCTTTTGTCAGCTCTGTACTGACCTTCTGAAAAGCCGTGCACGCTGAGAGCTGACAGCTAAGGCGTGCTCGTTCTGACCTCCTTACCTACGCAGAGAAAATTTTCACTCATCCGTGAGAATGTTCTTTACATTTTTCTGGGGATCAGCAAGGTGACAGGTGGTTTGCAAAGCCCAACATGATCATTATTTTTCTAATCATAGCTGTTCCAGCTCTAGGGTTTGTTTTCCTCCTGATATTCACATGGATTCCTGTTTAACCAAACCTCCCACTTCCACAAGCTAATAAAAATGTCACGCAGATTGTTATAAAGAACTATTGTTATTTACAAGTCTACATTTTCTGTAAAATCAAAACATAATAAAGTGAATTTTCAGTGTTGACTTTGTTATTTTAAACTTGTGATTATCTTGCCAAACCCTCTGGTGAAAAGAATTCCCTGCAGGTTATGGGAATTACGCCCTCGTCTCTTCTCAGGACCACACTTAACACGACTTGATCAAGAGGTGTCTTTCAAGTTTATAAGGATTTTCAGGGAAGGCCTCTGACTTAACTTACTGATAACTACTCCTGTGAACAAGTGGGTAGACTTATATCTAGACTGAGGAAGATTCCAGATTTCCCCCGTGTCCACCTGTGGTTGCACCCTCTCGGTGCCAGCACGCTTTGGCAGTGCTTATAAATTCAGTCTCTGCACACCCGATGACTTCTCTGAATTCCTGCTTTCCGTGTAAGTGCTTGCTTTGGGCTGAAACGGTATTTTCTCAGCTTGATTGAAAACATGTAAGACCTGTCACCCCTTTACTGAGATCTGCGCATTCTGATGCTGTGTGCTGCTCATTTCCAAGCAGTGAAAGCTCACACCATGGAAACAGACTCTCCCCAGCAAAGGAAATCCAGCCTCATTTTCTCCTCCATCATGGACTATGTTTTGGGTAACCTGACCAAGGTGCTGTCTTCAAGCACCCCAGGTGGCTCTAGAATCAGGCTGCTCATGCATCCCTCCAGGATTCCATTGTTCCTTCCAGAAACTTCCAGACTTGGGTGATCTGAAGAAGAGGTGGTGTCACATGTGTCTGTATGTTTTACAAAAGGACATTTCCCCAAAATATTTTCGCCCAAACACTGTCAATGACATTTCCTTGTCATCTAGCCCTTTGGGGAAGGGGCTGTCCTGTTCATTGTTGGATCTTTAGAAGCAACCCCAGTATCTACTCACTAGATGCCAGAGCAACTCCCCTCTTCCCCAGTTGTGACAACTAAAAGTGTCCCCAGACATTGCCAAAAGTCTCCGGTGAGGGGAGGAGGCAGCGAGGGGTGAGAGTAATACTGTGTCTGGTTGAGAACTACTGATCTAACACTTTGGATTAAGTCCTCTATTCAAATGCACGCCACCTGTATCCCCGCCATCTTCAGTTGGAAGCACCCCTGGGAGTATTATTTTAACGGGATGAGTTCTCAGTATTAGTATGTCAGACCAGCTGGGAAGGAATCTTTTGGGATGCGTATTGTCACAGAACCCCTTAGCATCATGGGCGGAATGAGACAGGCGGAGACTAGAAGCTCACTTAGCCACACTGTGTCCCTGGACGGTGGGGAAAGCATGAGGCTCCTGGGTTTCTGGGGATGGGAACCAAAGGAAGGATAGAAGATCAGCAAGGAAAAACAAGAATGTGGTTTTAGAAGCTGGCAGCAGACTTCTTAGGAACTCCTCAGTTACACTCAGTGGTGGGCGGGGGGAGAGCCCGGGAAACGGCCTGGAAGGGGGGGGCGAGAATGGTCTAGCACTGCTGGAAATTGTTCAGTCATTTTGAGTTTCTCAGGGCAGAGAAGAGGGTACTAACACAGAGGGGACACTGCAAAGTGGAGAAAGTCTGAGATTCAGGCAGAGAGATAGTGAGAGTTTCCAGGTGAAGGCCATTGGTGGGGGGTGTCATCCACGGGGTTGTTCATTGAAAGCCCCCCCCCACACACACACACACAGGTAACACACACAAATGTCCCTATCACAGGTAACTCTAGCCTTGTGTGGGTGGTACGTGAGAGATGGAAGAAATTGAAATGCTGTCCTACATGTCCCAGCCGAGGTGGGAAGGGACAACACAGGCTGGCCAGACAGAGGGGAGGGTGGGGAAAGAAAAGCCTGGGTGATAAACAAAATAACGAGCAACCCCAGCGGGCTGGCGAATTGGGGGCAGATGATACCTGGCTGAAAGAAGGAAGAAGAAAGCCTGTCTTCTTTTACTTCACAAACTTTCACAGGCCAAGGTGAATTTATATTTTAGGCTGCCCAAAGCAGTGAAGAACAGATGGGAACCACTCGGGTGAACAAATAACTTTTCATCTGTTCCTTCATGCTGTTGTCTAGTTCTAGATAACATCACATGATGAAAATCCAATGAACATGATCAATTGACCACTTAGACTATTTTTGGATTCTCGACTTGCTTTTGCAATTTCCGAGTAGTGACTGACCCTGTGAAAGCCCCTGTGATTGAATCACAGACTCTGGATTTCCCCAGGCGGTCCACCCAATCCTATTTTAATAGCACTGCAGGCTTTGCTAAGTCCCACAGATGAGAGGAATCACATTACTGTCTGTAAACCCAATTCAAATAATAAATGACAAAGATGCATCCAGTATCTGCTCAGCTGGCTTGCTCACACTGGTTACTTCAGCAGAGGCTGGGGAGCTTGGCAAACCCATCTGTAAATGTTTAGGGGCTTCATGTTACAGGTGGAGGTCACACACCAGCCGAACAAATAGCAGGAAATACAGAAAACGAAATCTGAATTGGAGTCTCCAAAAGTCTACCCGCCCATATAAACTTTGGCATCTGCCCCTTGATCATTATTCTCCAATAGTAATGAAGACTTCATGAAAGACCTTGAACTCTGAGTCGTCATTGTGGAATTGTGCTTAATCAAGACAAATATTCCCATCCTAAGAATACAACTAGAAGGGGAAGGGAGTATGGTTTAATTTTCCTATATATTGCTGTAACTATAAACAATGCCTTATCTTCTCAGCAACTCTCATGAAATAATAAGCACTCGTGTTTTTTAAAGTATTTACACCAGCCCTTGGAGATTTTATTACAACCATGATTCACGGATGAGAAATTTCCCTCTTCTACAGGGTTTAGTAACTAGAGTAAGAATTACTCAGTAGACTGTCTATACAGACAAATGAATTTGAATACTTCTGGCTATTAACCATTCATTGACTGGTGATTGTCTTTTCTTTTTTTCTGAACTGACTGAATAAGTGGGTCAAGATGATCTCTCGGGTTTGCATGTTATAGACATATAATTAAATAGTTTCTGAAAATTTTTCTGTCACATAGATTTGAGACTTCAACAGAGCAGCGAGGTTCTGTGACACTTTCAGGAACCTGAGAGTGCGGACTCATGGAATCATGACTGTCACATTTGGAAGGAACAAGTTATTCCAACTTCCTCCTTTTATTCATGGGAAAACACAGTACATTTCATGGTTTGGACTGTGATGTAAGCAAGACACTCTGAATCATCTTCAGGGGAGAACAGTTATTATTCACTCAGTCAGGCTGCACTGAGCACATCCTGAGTCAACAACTGCGCTGAGTCCTGGAAACGTGGTGACTGCACTGGACGGTCCTGCTCAGACCTCGGGACGCACACGCTGTGTGTCTTACCTTACCAGTGTTTTCACATGCATGATGGGATTTAGTCCTCGGAACTACCCTCAGATAGCAATACGATTCTCCTCTTCTTTTGAAGTGAGGCAAGTTTCACAGAGATTTGGTACTTTGCCCAAGGTCATAAAAAGGCTCGGTAGAGATAGAGCCTGGACTCAAATACGTCTTTTCTAACTGTCATTCCAGTGCCCTTCCCAGGATACCAGCACTCCCTCTGATTAAAACTCAGTGAGAAGTGTTCTGTCCGGTGGGCTGTTGAAAATTACTTAGTAGATTCCATAACCATATTCTCCAAACAAAAATGAGGATGTGTGGATTGCCAAAGAATTTCTGTGATTTCTGATTTCATTTATGTGCAATCCAGACAGCAAAATATATGCAGATACACATTTAACAAAGCTCTAGCAGAAATCAGGCAACTTTTAGTTATACATTTAACGAAGTACTTTCATTTAAAATAAAATAGTTTTAAGATTCTCCTAGAAAAATCTGAGATTCCTGGTCATAGAAATCTACTTTCCCTATCATGTGGAGATTCAATCCACAATTGAAGATGGTTTAAAAACATTATGTATCAACTCAAACATAGCATGGATCATGATTTATTTATTGTTTTCCCCAAACTCCTACCTAATGCTTGTTTATCCGGGTTGAATAAAAATGTCAACAATTTTTTAAAGTATTTTTCATAAGTTTTGCCCTCTTACCCTGAAGAAGGGAGACAGTTAAAATTTTTTTAGCAACAATGCCCACGAATTATTTTTTTCAGAATTGTATTCAAATGTATTTTAAAATATTTTTTAAGGTACAAAGCATATATAAATATGATATGAGCATCTACTAGCAATAATATTTTTACCTTGTTTAACATGAAGTGTGGGTGGTCTTTCTTTCCATAAAGCAAAGTGGGAAGATGTGTATAATCCTAGATTATTAGATAATGTTTCTAGGAACAACAGGTGACCGCCCCTCTATTTTCTGATCCAGAAACAGTCCAGCAGGACTGGAGTAGTAGAGGCTGCTGGCACTGACCTTCAGTTGACCCCTGACTGACTGCACACTTCGTCCAGTCTTGTGATTGGGATGGTTTCTGATAGTGGCCAAATGAGCACAAGAAAAGTCTCTTCAGAATGTAAAGGAACCAAGGACAAGTCCTTACATGAATATCTAAGGTGTGTAAGAGACTGAGAGAGAAACTTTGTGTAAATGGAATCTTAAATGATGGGTAAGGGGAGAGGATAGAATTTTTATTATAATTTTTCTAAAAGTGTATGGAACAGATTACACTCGTGTTTATTCATGATGGAAAAAATTTAAAAAAAAAAAAACTGTCCCCAGATATACATTTTAATTTGTGAGAAAGCTGCTAAGATATGCAAGATCATAAAGGTGGTCCTTAAAATAAATAAATAAATACATACATACATAAAATCTAGAAATCACAATCCTACCTAGAATGTGATTCATTCTTTTGGAGCAATAAATAGAGTTAGATGATGTCCAAAAGCAATTTTCCTATTTCTTGGACACGTCAGTATTTTTCCTTATAACAACTATAGCAGAATCAAATCCCTAGGTAGATTATATTGACAACCACGAGGGAGACAACTCACCCCCGAATGTCATTTTCCTTTCATTGTCCTCGAATGGGGCCTAAGATTCCACCCTTATTAGTGCTGTCTGGGGATTAAGAATCCATTTTAGGAACTTTTCTTTTAAAATGCATGAATGTTATTTGGTTTTATTCCTTAATTTAACAATTATTTATTCAACAAATATCTGTCACAATTTATCATCTACCAAATACTTTCCCCATTGTTGGAGAAACAGTACTGAATAAGGTAAATGAAATAAATGAGACTTCTGTTTCTAGTAATATAGCCAACTAAATGTCCCCAAAAGAAGCATCCTGCTACAAAATGCCTAGAAATTTGACATCAGGTAAAAATCAACATCCTTTGAAATGTATAAGTGAACTCTGCCCACCCCCACCCTCAAATACTGAAAAGCTCCAAAAGCCAAAAAAGAAAGGAAGCTTAAAACTCAAGCTTTGGTACCCCAGTGGAGGTTTACTAATATTCCTCTCTAGAGAGGGAGAGGGTTTTAAAGGCCATGTCAGCTCAGAAAACGAGGTCTGGGGCTTACTTGAAGTGAAGAATTGGAATTAGGATACAACATCCCATCCCTTCCCACATGAAGTCAGCACCTTCCATGTGCTGTACTTCCATTAAGGAAAAACCTGACCTCCAGTACAGGGATTAAACTGGAAACTAGTTAAGAAATGGGATTAGGGTAGGGAAAAAATAATTAATTAATTAAAATAAATGTATACCTCTGAGCATTTACAGCTACCAACCTCTCCTCACCTTAATTTGATGTTAGAATTTACGTAACTTGTATCCTCCAGGAATTGCCTACCCAAGAAATTAAGTAGGCAATTAATTTAAAACAAAATAAAACAGTTCTAGATTGAGGTATCTAGTAGATACAAGAACAAAACCTCTTCGAAGGTCACATTTTTAACCAGGCTGCAGAGGATTTTCACAAATAAATCTGCACCAAACCCAAATTTGTTATCTAAAATTACAAACACATCAAAGAGTAAGCCACCAAGAAAAATCAAACCATAGACCTAGACACCCAAGAATATCAGATAGTAAAATTTTTATACATACACTATAAAACGAATCTGTCTAGGAATGATAAAAGAACATTAAAATGAATAATAAACACGAATAAGGTATTTAATACTTAAAGGAAAAATTTTAAGCTAAAAGATATTTGAAAAACTAAAAGGAACATCCATAAATTAAAAATGTAGTAACCACAGACATTAAAAACTAGGTGAGTTTCTGCTGTGGCCACAGCTGAGGAAACATTGTGAAAGTCTTTCTTTCCTCTTGCTGTCCCTGCATCGAATTCAGAGTCTCCCAAAGGGCCCACAGAGCTGCAGAAACTCTTCATCACACATTTGAACTTCAGTATAACCAATGAGACTGAGGAGTCATTTTGAGCCAGATTGCTTGCTAATGAAAGAGCCAAACACCACACACTACAAGAGCTTTGGGTTGGTCACCTGTGCCTGTGGGGTGGGAGCAGACACAGTCATGAGTGCAAGGCCACACAAGGTGGACGGAAATGTTGTAGAAACAAACAGGACTCAAGAGAAGGTTTCAAAGACCAGGTGCCCAGTTACCTATAAAAAAGTGGCATTGCAGAAGACACGAACGTCATGTAAGAGATGAGTTTGAGCAGTATAGGAAGATTGAGAGGAGTGAAATCATTAATGACTAGGGCAGGGACAAGAAGAGAGGCTTTGCTTGTGTCACCTTTGGTGACCATAACTCCATGGATAAGACTGTCACTCAGAAATACCACACTATGAATAGCCATAACTGTGAACTAAGAAGAACCCTGGATAAGCAAGAAATGCTAATGCCTCATCCAAAAGTGGTTCTGTAAAGGTTGGCAGCGATTGTGGAGGTGGTTTTAGAGGGAATGACAACTTTGGTCATGGAGGAAAATTCAGTGGTTGTAATAGCTTTGGTGGCAGCCATGGTGATGGTAGCTATAATGGCAATCATGGATGGGTAATGATGGAAGCAGGTTTGGAGGTGATGGAAGCTACAGTGACTTTGGCAATGACAACAATCAAATTCTGGACCCATGAAGGGAGAAAACTTTGGAGGCAGAAGCTCTGGTCCCTATGGTGGTATAGGCCAATACTTTGCCAAACCATGAAACCAAGGTGGTTATGGGTGTTCCAGCAATACCAGTAGTCATGGCAATGGCAGAAAATTTTAATCACTTCCAAGAGAAAATAAAAAAGCTTATCAGAAGAGAAGTGACAGAGAAGCTACAGGTTACAACAGGTTTGTGAACTCACCCAACCACAGTGGCAGTACCTAACTGCTACAAGAAATTTTTTAGAAAACATTCTTATGGCCAAAAAGATAAAAATGAGAAAAAATAAGGACTGCATTTGTGACTGCCTGTAAAAGAAGTATTTTAGTTTTTGTTCTGTGGACAGTGCAAAGCATTCCAACAAAAGTATTTAATGTAGAGCTGTGGGGTTTTGTTGTTGTCATTCACATGTTGTTGATTGCTAAATATAATACCGGGGGTGTCAAACAAATGTATACATATTTTACTAGATGTTATCTATGTATTACTTTTCGAAGTTGAGTTACGGTAGAAATGAATAGTATGACTCATGCTCAAAAGATGGCGTTAATCAAATGAATGCTAGCATCACCATGTGACAGGCAGGACAATCAAAGAAAATGGCAGAAGCATGTTTGTCATTGGAGGAGCACAAGACCATTTTGAGGTGGTATTTGAAATTCGAGAACGTTGTGGAAGTACAACGACAATGAAGGTGTGAGCAGGCAACAGAACTTCCAACATGCCTAACAATTGCACGCATTCATGGTAAGTTTGAGATGCATGGTACTGTGTGTGCGATGTGCACAAGGGAAGATCCAGAAGCCTTGCACAGGAACAAGTCCTGCTTTTTCTGCTGTGGTGCTGGAACAGTTTACATGCTCGCCAGAGTCTACCAAACAACGTACACCATAATCAGAAGTGTCTGGACGCTGATGGTAACCACTTTGAGCACTCTTGTAATTGCAAAAGTCAAACGTGACTTGTATTCATCTTTTGTTATTGGTATATATTGAGTATGAAAATTTTAATACAGTTTTTTTGACATCCCCTGTAGTTTGATCATGATGCTGATTAAATGTGTCTTTAAAAACTCAGTGGTAAACAGATAAATAGACACAGCTAAAGAGAAATTTGGTGAAGTAGAAGGCAGATACAAGGAAATTACTCAGAATACAGCCCAAGATATAAGGAAATGGAAAATATGAAGAGTTAAGAGACATAGATGGTAGGATAAATAGATCCATCATATATCTTACACTAGGAATTCCAGAAAGAAAGAAGAGAGAAAATGAGAAAGATAAACATTTTTCAGAATGAGTGGAAAATATAACCTTCAATTTCAAGAAGTACAAGTTCCAAGTAGGATAACAAAGTAAATCCACATATTGCTGAGAAAGTGTAGAGAGTAAAAGAAAAAGAGGAGATATTAAAAGCTACCAGAGAGAAAAGATAAGTTACTTACAAAAGAAAATATCAGATCAGAAGCAGATTTTTCCAGAGCAATGATGGAAACAAGAAGATAATAGAATAATATTTTTAAAACCCTGAAAGAAAATAAATACCAATATACAGCGCTATATTCAGCTGAACAAAGGTGAAACAAAGACCTTTTCAGACAAAATCTACCAAGGGCAGACCCTATCTATAGGAACTTCAGGATAAAAGAAATATATTCCAAAGGAATGCAAGAGGAAATGATAAGCAAAGAAATTTATACACATGCAATAAAATTTACAATACTACATAGGTAAAAATAACTAGTAATTACTAATTTCTGATAATAAAACAAAATGAAATAAAGTATTGGCAACAATATCAAGATAGCAGGGAAGAGATATTAGTGGTGGAAATATTAATCAACATTAGACATTTTTAAGTAAGCATATTAAAAATTTAAGGGTAACAATTGAAACAAAAATAACATAATTTCCTATTAAGTCAAGAGGTAAACAATTTTTAAACTCTTAATCTAAAAGAAGAATATATTTGTAGGTGTGGACGTGGGGAGGACTTAGACCAAAAGTAAGGAAATCGGTTAGAATTCTATTGCTTATAAGAGCAATTAAAATACGTAGGCATAAATAATAATGACTGTGCAGAACTGCAAGAAAAACCTATAAAACTTTAGTAATGGAAATGACATATTTGAACAAATGGAGAGGGTACCATAAAAAGGCCTAATATTGTAAAACGTAACTTTTTACTAAAATTAGCCTATAAAGCTACAATTCCAGTACAAGACGAGCCAAGGATGATCATGATTGTTTCCATGAGGCAGGCTCTCTCCTTCCCTCCCTTTCCCTGCACCAATTTCCCTTCTCATTTTTCACTCTGGATTCAACTATGGAGTATCAGGCATGTAGCAAGTATTCAATATATCAATATTTTTTAAAAGGATGAATGAATGAATGAACGAATGATTCAACTGTTCTGCAAGCAATTCTGCTTTACTTTCTCAGGAAAAAATCCCACCATGCATGGCACACGATACATATCAAGATAATACCTAACTTTGAATCTCTGCATAAATATGCAAACCAGCCTCTTGCCAGGGACATTTTGTACACTGATTACAATTGGAAAATTACTGTAAATATTTTCCTTAGAGACACAACTAGATGACGATACTGACTTCTTAGTGTTATTCTGATGAAAAATAACCCACACTAATTAAAATACAAGAATAGAAGACCACTAAGTATTAATTAAATACTTTCTATAATAAACACTTCTTAAAGTCAACAAAACTCTGATTTTATGTAGTTATTTCAATAGCTCCCTATCTGTCATGTGGCTCAGGAAGAGTCTTCAAGTAAATCATATACATACAGAGGGTGCCAAAAAATGTATACACCTTTTAAAAAAGGAAAAAACTGTATTAAAATTGTAATACAATGAATGACAGTAGCATTCATTTGATTAACATTATCTTTTGAGCGAATGTCATACTACACATTGCTACCATAATTCAATTCAACTTCAAAAAGTAATACATAGATAACATCTCTTAAAATGTGTACATTTTTTGGCACCCCTAGTATATACGAAGGTCTGACAATTAAGTTCATGAACTAGTTGTAATGATGTTGCTAACTTTTTTTTTTTGTTAAGAATCTGTACCAACTAGACAAACAGTTAATCAAGTTTTTACTATTTGGAAGTGTTTAAAAAAAGGCTGCATGAAAAAGTTAGACGACCTGAACTTTTCACAAACAATTCATGTTCTTGCATCACGACAATGCACCAGCTTACCCGGCACTGTCTATGAGGGAATTTTTAGCCAGGAAACAAATAACTGTATTGGAACACCCTCCCTACTCACCTGATCTGGCCCCCAATGACTTCTTTCTTTACCCGAAGAGAAAGGAAATATTGAAAGGAAGACAGTTTGATGACATTCAGGACATCAAGGGTAATATGATGACAGCTCTGATGGCCATTCCAGAAAAAAAGCTCCAAAATTGCTTTGAAGGATGGACTAGGCACTGGCATTGGTGCATAGTTTCCCAAGGGGAGTACTTCGAAGGTGACCATAGTGATATTCAGTAGTGAGGTATGTAGCACTTTTTCTAGGATGAATTCGTGAGGTGTCAGACCTTGTATAATGACCCACTATGAAATCATCAGAAATTCACACTCCAATAAATTTGCTATCAATGATCAAAAAGATCTCAAAGGCCAAATAGTCTCTGAGAGCTGGTTGTCTTGAAATACATAAATATTAGTATGTTTCTAAGAATTTCATCCCTTAAACTCTGTCTCTACTCCCACTACAAAATGAATAACTAGAGCTTGAAACCTAGTATAAATGGTATACCCTTCTTCACCAGCTCAACAAAATTTTCACCAACTTATTGCTTTATTCATCCATGAATCCAGATTAGCAAAAATTCAGGATTCTTCTTTTAGAGCTCCCACTTCAAACTCCCAGGGACTCACTGAACCCAAGTTGGTCAGTGCTTCCAAATAGCCCAACTGGAAAGTGTCTTTGATCCACAGGCAGCATCGCTTCTGTAGCTTTTATAGGTAGGGTGCCATCACTGAGCACTAGGAATTACAAAGAGTCAAGCTCAGGGATGAGGGGGTACCTTGCTGGGCCAGGTCCCAGCCCAATCCAAAGCTTACGCTTGGGCTCCAAGGGTATAGCTCTTTTTTCATTCACATATTCAGCCATTGTTCTCAAAGAGTGACAACACGTCTTGGTTGCAAGGTCCAGAGGTTCCTCAGCCACTTGGCTGGTGTCATGCAGGGTGTCAGGCGGGGTCTCTGGTCCCACTCCCCACATAAGAATGCAGGATATGGCTAGGCCAAAAAGGAACACCCACGGAGCCATAGGTAGGGGAGTCACACCACTATACTCTCACTGGCGGCTGGGTTGGAGACACAGGAAACAGGAGCCACACAATTCTCAACCCTCACTGCGCCGCTTGCAGGCTCAGCCACCATCTTCTTGCTAGCCCCCCCTTTTTTTCTGCTAGCCTAGCCACGGCAGTTATATTCATGGCTAATGGCTCACTGGTTACAGCTGACGGCCAGCTAGCCACAGCTGATGGCCATTTGATCACAGTCGATGGCCATTTACTACCTGAGCCAGCACCTTTCTATGTGAGGCCGAGAGCCTGGAAACTGCTTTTTGGGGCTCTGTCCCCACAGCTGGTAACTCTGTTTTTGTCCAGCCTGTATCACCAGCAAATTCTCTCATAAGGAATTCTCTTTGGAATCCTCTCGTGCTAGCAGATCTATTTTAGGACCACACTCTTAAAAACAGGTTTTTCTATTTCAGCTCTGTGGAAGAAGAGCCTGGGGTCTCACACTCATTCCCTACCAGAAGTCTCCAGGGCATGTTTTGCAAACTAATCAGCCACAAGGATTTTTTAAAAGATTCTGTTGCATGTTCTCCCTGGGGCAAGGAGAGAGTTTAGTGCCCTTATATTAGCATAAGTAAGACTGGGCACACAAATGATTCCCCTCATCATGAAATTCTCCTCCAAACTAATTTGTGTCTTCATTTCTATACCTGGCAGTTACAGTGCCCGGACACACTAGCGTGGCCCCTTTGCTTTCAGGTAAAACGTGGCCGGTGGGAGTAGGCCAACCCTCCTCCCGTGACGACTTTTCCTTCACTTAGCCTCCTTGCTTCTATGCCACAACCTTCCTCAACTTGAGTTTCTCAGTCCTCTAGGTGTGAATTTTATATTAAATATATTGTTTCTAGGTACAAATGACCCTTTTTATACATAAACCAACCTTCCCTTAAGGCCTCAGGGAAGAATAAGCAACTTGTTTCAACACTGGAGAAAGAACTGTGTTAAACTGTGCAAGCAGAGTTCCACTGTATTTTTTTTGTAATTTTTTATTCTTCAGTTACAGTTGACATACAATATTATATTAGTTTCAGGTGTACAATATAGTGATTAGACATTTATAGAACTTGTGAAGTAATGATCCTGACTAGTCTAGTACCTATTGACACCATACATAGTTATTACAATATTTTTGACTGTATTCCTTATGCTGTACCCTACATCCCCATGACTACTTTGTAACTACCAATTTGCACCTCTTAATCCCTTCCCATTTTTTTACCCATACCCCCAATCTCCGTCTCATCTGGCAACCATCAACATGCTCTCTGTTTCTATGAGTGTGTTTCTGCTTTGTTTGTTTGTTTTTTTTATTCCACATATAAGTAAAATCATATGGTATTTGTCTGTCTCTGTCTGACTTATTTCACTCAGCATAAATACCTTGTAGGTCCACCTATGTTGTTGCAGATGGTAGGATTTCCTTCCTTCTTTATGGCTGAGAAATATTCCATTGTACATATGTACCACTTCTTCTTTATCCAATCATCTATTGATGGACACTCAGGTTGCTTCCACAAATGGCCATTGTAAATGCTGCTGCAGTAAACATATGGATGCACAGGTCCCTTTGTAGTAGCGTTTGGGTTTCTTCAGCTAAATACCCAGAAGTGGTATTACTGGGTCCTTCTTTGTCTCTAGTTATAGCCCTTGTTTTAAAGTCTGTTTTGTCTGGTGCCATCGGCCTTTTTTTTTTCTTCCATTTTTATGAAATATATTTTTCCCATCCCTTTATTTTCAGTCTGTGTGTATCTTTTGATCTAAAGTGAGTCTCTTGTAAGCAGCATTTGTAAGGATCTTGTTTTCTTATCCATATCCTCCCTTATTTCTATTGACTGGAGCATTTAATCCATTTACATTTAAAGTAATTGTTTATAGATATGTAGTTATTGCCATTTTATTATTCATATTTTTTTATCTTTTTTTTTCTTCTTCTTAAAGAAGTCCGTTTAACATTTCTTGTAATACTGGTTTGGTGGTGACTAACTCCTTTAACTTTTTCATCTCTGGGAAGCTCTTTATGTGTCCTTTGATTCTAAATGACAGCCTTGCTGGAAAGAGTAATATTAGCCGTGGGTCCTTGCTTTTCATTATTTTATTTTGAATATTTTGTGCCAATCCCTTCTGGCGGCAAAGTTTCTGTCGAGAAATCAGCTGACAGTCTTATGTGAGCTCCCTTGTAGGTATTAACTGCTCTTTTTTCTTGCTGCTTTTAATACTCTCTCTTTGTCTTTAACCTTTGGCATTTTAATTATGATGTGTTTTTGTTTGGGCCTGTTTGGGCTCATCTTATTTGGGACTCTGTACTTCCTGGGCTTATATGTCTATTTCCTTCTTAGGTAGGGAAGTTTTCCATCATTACTTCTTCAACTAGGTTTCCAAATCCCTGCTCTCTCTCTTCTCCGTCTGGTACCCCTATGATGTGAATGTTGGTATATTTGTTATTTTCACAGACGCCCCTTAAATTATTCTCATTCTTGTGGATTTTTTTTTCTGTTCTGATTGGGTCTTTTCTGCTACCTTATCTTCCAAATCGCTCATTTGATCCTCTGCTTCATATAATATGTTGATTTCCTCCAAGGTATTCTTTATTTCAGTTATTGTATTCTTTATTTCTGACTGGTTCTTTTTTTGTGTTTTCTATCTTCATTTTGAAGTTTCCTATCTCTTTGTTGAAGTTCTCCCTGAGATCACTGAGCATCCTTATAGCCAGTGTTTTGAACTCTGCATCTGGTAGATTGCTTTGTCTCCATTTTGTTTATTTCTTTTTCTGGAGCTTTGTCTTATTCTTTCATTTGGGACATGTTTCTTTGTATCCCATTTTGGCTGCCTCCCTGTGTTTGTTTCTGTGTATTAGGTAGAGCTGCTGCATCTCCCAGCCTTGGCAGAGTGGCTTTATGTAATAAGTGTCCTGTAGGACCCAGTGGCAATCTCCCAGGTCACCTGAGCTGGGTGCTTACAGGAGTGTCCCTTTTGTGGGTTGCATGTGCCCTGTTGTAGTAGTTGAGCTTTGGTCACTGTTTCCATGTCAGTGGGTGGGATTGAACCTCAGGCTCATTTGTTGTGACTACAGTGGAAGAGCTGTTGTGCAGGGGATGACCCTACAGAGCAGGATTCCCTTTAGCAGGGCTCTGGTGCCTGCCCAGTGTGCCCTTTGGGTGTGTCACTTGTGGAAGTGGTTATGTGGTGCTCTGGTGCGGTCTGAAGCTGGCCAGCAGGTGTGTTGGTTTTGGGGCTCCTTGGAAGGGCCTCTGTTGCAGATCATGTTCAGCTGATGATTGTGCCTTGTCAGGGCTACTTTGTATGAGATACAAAGTGATCTGCAGATGGTTGCCACCTGCACTGGGCTTGGAGGTGCTTGGGAGAGGCTAAGCTGTGAATGGAGGCTGGCTGTTGCTAGTGCCTGGCATGGGGCTGCTTAGCAAGAGGTATGGGACATGCCAAGGGAAAATGCTGCTTGTTTGAGGTTAGTGAACCTTTGAGAGATTTTCAGAAAGTCTGCAGCATGAGCCAACATGGGCTGTTTGTATGGAAAAGCCACTGGAAGTGGCTTGGGTGGGCCTGCAAGTTGGATGGGACAGGATCTCAGGGAATCACCAGGGCAGAGTGAATGGTGTTAGCCAGGTTGATGAGATATGGCAGCGGCCTGCATCTGCACACATGGAGAAAGGAGGGCTCAACAAAGAAACAATGGCTTCTGCCAGCACTTCTGCCTGGGAGAAAGCTGCCCCTCCAGCCCTCTCCCTAAGCCAGACAACTCAGTTCCTCCCCATATGTCCCTGGCACCTTTTGAGCTGCTACTCCAGCTCTGGAGCTCAAAACAAGTGAGTCTGTCAGTGAGTAAAGCCATGTGTGTGCCCTTTAAGAGGAATGTCTGGGACTCCAGCAACCCTCTGTCTCACTCAGCCACAATCTCCACTGGTTTTCACAGCCAGAAGTTGTGGGGATTATTCTTCCCAGCACTGGAACCCTGGGCTGGGGAGCCTTGTGTGGGGCTGGGACCACTCACTCCTCAGCGGGACCTCCACAGCCAAGATATTCCTCCCAATTTTTAACCATCACTCATGGATGTGGGACCAGCCTGTTCTGCATCCCAACCCTCCTACCAGTCTTGAGGTGGCTTCTTCTGTATGTCCGTAGTTATAGGACTTCTGTTCAGCTAGACTTCAAGTGATTCTTAATTGTGGTTGTTGTATAGTTTAGTTGTAATTTTGAGGTGGTTGTGGGAGGAAGAGAACACAGTATTTACCTACTTCGCCATCTTGACCAGAAGCTTTCCTGTATATCTTTATAAGAGAATTTCAAGAGTAGTTTTGACTGTAAGTGCTGAGTTTACTACACACCCTCTGGGTGAACTGAGCCTCTGCTGGGCTTGGACTACTTAAATATAATGTTTTGCTATTCTAAGAATTATAGTCATGCAGAACCTACCCCTCTCAGAAAGCTCCATGGTATCCACATAAGATTAAAAAGAGAGTGGCAGATTCTTGCTCCTCTTAAATAAGTCCAATTGAAATTTTAAATGTGTTTTCATTGAAGCTATGAAAATTCAAAAGCCTACTGGGCAGTGCCTCTGCGGCAAGCAGACATTGTTTCTTCTCTGGTCCCTTTCTCTTGTAAAATGCTCACCACCTTCCTTAATGGGGTAAATCACTTTGGGGTGAGCCTCTTGTGCTAACAACCCTTGGGACTGGGGTTTGCATTAGTGAAATTCTCTGGGCTCAGTTAAGAATGCACACAAGGGGGCATCCAAATAGATAAGCAGAGATGCTGCTAACAAGTACAAGTTGCCAGCTATAAAAACAGTCATGGTGATGTCAAGTAAGGCATACGCAATATGGTCAATAATGTTGTAATAACTATGTTTGGTGTAAGGTGAGTTCCAGATTTATCAGGGTGATCACATCGTATGTTATATAAATGTCTAATCACTATGCTGTACACCTGAAACTAATATAATTGTATGTCAACTGTAATTGAAAAATCATTAAAAAAAAAAAAAGAACAAGGTCTCAGCCATGCCCTTAACCATCCTCCTCCTATTTCTCCACGCCCCCTGCCCTAACCAGGCCCTACCCTCCTCCCCCCACAAAGAAAAGATTAGGTCTATTTCAGATTAATTGAATCAGACTCTGACGTCCCTATTGTTGGGTGTGGGTAGTTTTAAAAGCTCCCCAGGTGATTATGATAAATACTGAAGTTAGAGAACCATTCATATCCAATGAATCCTCTTAGCTACACTCTTAATAGCTTGTATAAAGTAAGAAACATAATGATTAAGAGCAGGTTGATAGTGGAATTCAGTCCTAATCTCCAACCTAATATTTTCCCCGACTACACAGTAAGTAGTTACCTCTCAACTCATTCTAAATTATGAATTTTACTGATGATAATCCAGTAGGAGACAGCAGAGCTTTGGGAATCCCGCGCTCCCATGGCAGTGCAGGGAGGAAGAGGCCACATTCTAAGAGGAAAAACATTCTAGAATTCCCAGAATTTCTATTTCTGAAGGCAGTACCATTATTTTGCTAGTTATCTAGACCCCAAAACTCCAGAATTATCTATGAGTCCTACTTGTTATACATCTTCGTCCAACCATTTCTGTTTATTCTTTCTTCCAAATGTTTCTCCCTTTCCTTTTCTTTCTCAATTGCTACCACCGAACCAAAGCCCTTGCTACCTCATTTCTAAATCATTATAATTAATTCACAATGAGGCTTTCTGGCACCAAACTCTTCCCTCTTCAATCCATCTTGTTCACTCTTTCCAAATAAATTTCTTAAAACATGTCACTGCTGTTTTCCAAAATCCTTACTGGTTCCCATTGCCTAAAAGACCCAAATCCTTTATCCCTTCACAAATTATCCAAAACTCACCTTTCAAAATCTATTTCGCACCCTGTTAGTCACATGATTCATGGATGCTTAGATTCACCAAGCACCTTTTCCCTGCATCCTGTGAAACAAAAGGCTTTGCAATCAAACATCCTGCGTTCAGATCCCCGTTCAGCTCCTCACTTGCTGGCTAAGTGTGGGGAGGTTACTTAAGCTCTCTAAGCTACAGCTCTTCCTTTGCTATAGGTGAATAACAATATCGATGTTATAAGGTTGTTGTGAGGATTAACGAGTAAATGGGTCCAAGGATACAAAGTGGACCCTTGGACATGGTAGATGTTATTACTTCCTGTAGCTACTTTATTCCCCATCTTCCCGGGGCTGGTTATTAGACTGTTGTCTCTCAGCTCCCAACTTACCCATCCATGACAACTTGGGCTGCAGGGCTGCAGCTGCAACCCTGTTTCTGCTTTGCCAGCTGCTCCTCGATAAACTCTTCCAGAAAGAGGTACCAGAGGGAGACTGCAAGGCCGGAGGAAGAAGGGGCACTCTCCTTTCTTTCTCTTGCATGTTCCTGTGGGCGTTATTCCAGCCACAGTTCTTCCCGTTGCAGCAGGTGGTTCCAGTATGCAGGTTTTGTCCACACTCCAGAATCAGCCTCATTATGGCCCTAAGATTCACCAGCACCTCATGGGTGGGACCCCTGCTTCTGGTCCAGGACTTCTTCTCTGAGTTCTAAATTGCTAAGAATCCCATCCTCTTCCCTTTGTTCTTCTACTCCTAGCTGTCTCCTGTACTTGTTATCTCTGTAATACCTTGGGGTTTCCTTTATGTTCTCCAGAAACCACTTACTAATTCTTTATTTTAAATTCTCTCTGTTAGTATAACTGGTGTGATGTGTGTTTCCGGACTGGGCCCTGGCTGATATCCTTCCCATTTCCCTTCTTCCCAAGTGGAATATACACCTCACTGCAAACAGGCCTCCGCAGCTGCCCCACCTAGAAACTCTTACAACCCTTGGACTCACCACGGGCAAGAGTGAGAATGACCTTGGAAATAAACTTCTGATATGACTCTCTTGTCTTGCAGTTGAAGAAGCAGAGGTTCAAAAGTTCACGCAAGGCAGGACCTTCACCTGGGTCTCTCCCCTGCCTTCTACAAAAGCCGCCCTCTGAGACCAGTCACTCAGCCCTCAATCATTTGCGGCCTTGCAGCATCTCCTGAATTACTGCCTGAGAGTACCATTTCACTGACACCACCTCACTAGCTTCAGGCATCTTTATAAAGGACACTACTGTCTGAGTCACTGGAATCAGAATACTACCCAGGCCTGTGTTCCAGGCACTGTGTACGTGTGAGCGTGTTGGGAGGACTCCAGATAAAGTTCAGTGAATGAATGATACATTAGTGTGAGCTCGGAGCATTCAGAAAGGGAGCACATGTCGCTCACATCCTAGGTTATTGCTAGCAACGACCAGCATGTGAGTCCAACAACATCTGGGAAGTGTAGCTTCCTGGGCTTCATAGATGCCAAAAGGTCTTCTGAGTTCTTTGCTCCTTAGAAGCATCAAAACAGAGGCTTTAATAGAATTTTATAAGAATATATAGCCAACTCATTAGACGGGATGTTCCTATAAATTCACAGCACAGTTTTATCAGGTGATATTTCCTCACTGATGGAATTTAATACTAAAAGTTACAAAAGTCTTGATGGGGCAAAACATTTTAAAGAGGAAGTCCAGTTTTCAAACGTCCGTCCATAAATTTGGCTGTAATAAAATAACCTCAAAGTATGCAAAGGAGAGAGAAGTGCAGCATGGAGAGTGGCTGAACCCCTGGGATTTTTTTCTCCAGCAGTTTCTGGGCCGGTGCGTGGCTGTGACCACAGGCCACAGGAACGGCATCAAGGGTTTGGGGAGTGTGGCCTGATTGGTCGCCATGGTCCACATCTTCTGTACACGCTTTCCCGGAGAGCCGCAACCTGTTCCACAAGCAGGGAAGCTCTGCCTCGGAGCCATCTGCAGAGAAAAGTCATGTCCACGTACAGCTGGTGGAGAGATGGAAGAGGAGGGGCCAGAGGATGGCAGAGAGGCATCTCTCCCCAAAGAGAGGATCCATCAGTCAAACGTAACTCAGGCTTCCTCATTCCTTTATATGGATTTGGGAAATTTCATTGGAAACGAATTTGGGGCTCATATTAGCCAGACAAGTACTTTCTTTCTCTGCTTGTTTTTGTCTTTGAATTTTTGCCAACCTTAGAATTTAGGCATAAGGTGTCCAGTGCACCAGGAAAGCATATGGAGAAAAGACTTAGTGCAAACATGTCTTAAACACACTGAGTTCCGGCACTGCGTAGCCTGCGAGAGTGGTTCCCAAACTTTGCATATTAGGATCACCTGGACGACTTAAAAAACTAAAACCAACCCCGGTGTCTGGGTTATACTCCATATCAAGGCTGTCTGGGTGGATTGATAGTTTTTAAAGATTTCCCGAGTGATTTCAAGGTACAGTGACGATTGGAAATAACTGGTCTAGGGAAAAGATACCGAGCTTTGGGCTAAACCAGACCCAGATGCACGTTCTGGCTCTTCCACGTAGCAACTGTGTGACCTTAAGAAGAACTGCAACCTCTTTGAGCCCCAGTTTCCTCCTTAGCAAAGGGAGTACCAATACCACCTTGAAGACTTGTGCTAAATATTAAATGAGAAATAAAAATAACCAAATACAGTTCAAGGCAGCATCAATTAAGTGCTAAAAGTAATGCCATAAGGGGAAAGAGAGGAGCAGCTGCTACGTCGGTCCAAGGATCAAAGTGGTTTTCGCCACCAAGACACCAGTGATCGAGCTTTGACTTATGGAAGGATTTCGACTGGCAGAAAATGAAGATCAATAGGAAGAGCAAGTGGAAGCATGGGATAAAGAATAGCAGGTTCAGGGATCAGCAAGGAGACTTATGGCCAGAGTGAGAGGCACGGCGACTGTGGGAGATGTGGTAACGATACCACGGAGGTCCTGGAAAGCCCTTCCAAGGAGCCTGAGCCTTTGCTGCACGACTGAGGAGTCAGTGCTGCCGCTGAGGCAGAAATCATGTCGGCAAGCCTGTGTTGTAAGCTTGAAAAGAGAGGAGTTTGGAGGCAGGCAAACCAGCAAAGGGTAAATGGCAGTTAGTCGGGGAGGGGGACCTAGGCCCTAAATTAGAAAAGGGACACAAAACTATATGACTACCTGGCACTGGGAGCTACTGATGAACTGTGGGAATTCACCCTCCAGTGTTTCCATGTGTGTGGCCAATTGTTGGTGTTATTTACGCAAGATGGGGGATTTTTAGGGAAAACACATTGAGTTCAGTTTGAGACATGCCAAATTTGAAGTGAGATATGCCGCTGGCCGTGGAAATGGTAGGTCAGCAGCTCAGAAGAGATGGGGTGGCGTCTGAGTGAGTGGGAGCATATGGGTGAAGCTGTGGGAGCGGACGAGACAACTGAGGGACAGAAACAAAGCACGAAGGCCCTCCAGGACCACGATGAGAACTTTGGGAAGGGCCCACATTTAAACGGTGACGAAGGAAAACAGAGATCAGAGAGTTTCAAAGGGAATCTGAAGAAAAGAGTTTCTGAAAGCCACAGGAGGACAGGTCCTAGGACTTTTTGGCAAATTGGAATAAGGAATAGGCAGTCCTTGTTTTCCTTTGAAAAAGAGCGTTCTGTAAAATAAATAAAAGTTAAAAAAAAAAAAAAAAAGGAAGGTTCTGTTTGAAGACAGTTTGGAGGGGTGAAGAAGAGATGTGTGAAGAGATACCAGAGAGACAGTGTTGACTATAAACTCTAAAGACGAGGGTGGAATGATATTACTTCAGTGAAAAGCAAGAATAAAGACAGGTTGGTTCCTACAATAATATTTGACCATTCATTTAGGTCAGTGAAAAGAACCTGAAAGGAAGACAGTATGAAAGAGAAGAAAATTAGACATAACATACTGAGGAAGATTGGAGTGAGGAGAGTAAAGTGCAGGTAGAAGGAGACCTCAGACTTGGAAGAGAAAAGAATGAGCAGGAGTTAACAACGAATTAATGAAATATTTTTAAATGGCATTGAGGGTCAAGGAGAGAGAGAGAGAGAGAGAGAGAGAGAGAGAGAGAGAGAGAGAGAGAGAGAGAGAATGATATGCCTGAACGATCAGAGGCTGGGAGAGACGTTTGTAACAAGCAGGTCTTGAAGACCTAAAAGTGAGCGCAAGTGAGTGGGGACAAGGGATGACAGCAGCTGGGTGCTGGGCACGCAGCACGTCAGGTTAAAGGCCAAGCATGGGGTCCTGGCTGAACTGGGGAGGAAACGTGCAGGTAGCTGGCATCCTATGAGACTCAATAAGGTTAAAGACAGAGGGGTGTGTGTTTTTTTTCAATTACAATTGACATTCAATATGATATTAGTTTGAGTCGTGCAGCAGTGTTAGACATTTATATAACTTATGAAGTGATCCCTCATAAGTCTAGTACACCCCCTGGTACCATACATAGTTGGGGTCTTGATGAATCCTAAGAGAAGGCTTATAGTAGAGACTAAAGGGAAAAAGTAGGCACTAAGACAATGCCTTCGTGGAAGGAAAATGAAGACATCCAGGTTTGGGAAATGAGGCAGTCATAGGGGATGAGTCCAGGGCTTGGCTGGGGGAGTAGTGCTCAAAAATCAAAACAGAATGAGATTATGAGCAGGAAATATGTCCTAAGCTATAAAACACGAATCCCTTTTCACGTATTATTTTCACTGTTTTTGGAATAAATGGGTCAAGGAATTCCAGGGCTTACCTAGTGCCTGAATCATCCATGTGTTGAATCAACCGGCTGACGTTGCCAGGATGATGGCAAGGGAAGGAAGGGGAAGGGACATTTCTCTGTTTGTTAGGAAACATGGAGAAGTGTCCAGATACCAGTGAATGGCAGGGAAGAGAACATTCTTGTGTTGGTCGTGGACCTAAATAGGAGGACGGTTTGTTTAACAAAGGTGTTGCCGAACACCTTTGGGAAGCAGCACTGTAGGCGAAAGGAAAAGTCCACGGGCTTGGGAGAAGAATCCCCACTGAAGGCAGTGCAGTCATCAAGGGTGTTCAAGAAAGAATTTTCTGGTGGCAACAAACACAAGTCCTGTCAAAATAGCACACACACAAAGAAAAACAGAAGGTTACTGTAAGAATACAGAGATCGGACAGCATGTCTAAACAGGAAGCAAAGGACTTCAAAGGAACTGACGTTTGTTTCAAGAAAGATGTTGGAGATCATGGTAGCTGCTTCCACTTTTCATTCATACTGATGGCCCGGCTATTTCCTCTGGAGTTCTGTAATTCAGCTTCCTCCTCCTCTTCCTCTTTCTTAGCCTCTTCCTTCACTTGTTTAAATTTCACATGGCCCAACGTGACTGCTGGTTCTAACTCTTCATCATGACCTCACACGTTCCATACCCTGTCTTTCCTTCTCTCTTCCCTAGTCAATGAGAGAAAGAAACTAAGCCATTCTCACCAGTCACATCAAGGGCCTCTTGCCACCTCTGCATTGGTTGGCCAGAGGTCAGGCATCTCTCCTCCTGGGCAGCTTCACAGGGTTCAGGTCCATTCAGGAGACACTGGAGTAAAGAATGGAAATGCTGGGCACGTGTAGCTCAAGAGGAAAGTCCTTAAATCCAAGGGTGGGGGTGGGGGCATGGGAAGTCACTCTTAAGAAAGCCATAGTGGAAAAGACCTAAGGGAAAGTCGGGACAGGGCAGAGAGCCCCAGGATGGGGATGAAGTGTAGGGATGGCAGGGGCTACATCTCAGGGTGTCACGGCAGATGGAGGAGGCTACAGACCAGAAGGACAGGGTAAGGGATGCGTGAGCTGTGTGGGGTGCTAGCCCAGGTTAGTCCCGAGGCTGCACTCACAACCCTGAGGGAACAAACTGGGCTACCCCCACGGCATAGTCTGGGTGAAACTTCTCCAGCTGAGCAGAAGCTAGGATGGCTGGATTACTTAACCCTTTCAAATTTTCCTTCTTAGAGGAGAAAGGATGCCAGGTATAAGGAAGACCTGGCAACAACCCTCAAAAATCAGAATTTGGAACATCAATCCCAGGAAAAGCTGAACTAAGGCAAATAAGAAGGCAGGTGTCCTCACAGTATGAAGTGGTAAGTCAGCCATTGGTTCTGATCCAGACTGGTGCTTGGCTCACACACATTCAGAGGTTTAAGGTCATGGCAGCTGCATACCCGGAAGTCCCCGGGCCAGGTTTCTCCAGCTGTGACCCGTCGGTTGCCCAGTACGACTGCTGCAGACAGGTCGCCTTTCTCAGGGCACAGGGTTGCGTAATGTATGGCTGCTTGTTCCGCAGGCTGAGTGCTTCCAAACGCCACAGAAACAGAATGGGATGTGTGGGGGCAGAGATAAGAGCGGGAGGGAGAGGCACCCTGGTGGTAAAAACACGGCATGTGGAAGGAATGAATAGAGAAGCGGCCGAGAACTGTCACAACAACGGTCTGGAAAATGCACAAGAGCAAACAAACTGTGTTATTGAAACATTGTCCGTTTTCCAAGAAACCCAGAGCTCCTTCTAGGGGCAAAGAAAGTACAAAATAAGCTTAGACTATCTTGTGGTGCCAGAAAGCAAGGAAGTGATCAAAGAATGATGGGGACATGTCTGAACGACACAGAGACAGACTGAATGGGCTCCTTCTAGCCAAACGTGGCACAACTTGAACATGAAAATAAACAATGATCACAACAGATTATAACCTATTGAATAAAACAGGAATTCATGAGTTCTTTCAGCTACAAACAGACCCACAATAAATTGCAAGTTGGTGAGGAATGGGATATTTACACAGTGTCAAAGTTCGCCCTACCAAACACTTAATAATTACAAGGGGGAGTGAGGGGAAGAGTTGCCTGGCAGATACACCTCATGTGACTGAAGTCTTCATTGCCAGAAATTCTATGAATCAAAAACCTGTGTTACCTGAAGCAATGGGGAAGGCAGAGCATTACTTCTGGAGTGGCCCCGAGAAAGACGCACATCCTGAAGCTAATCAGGAGGAAATATCACACAGAGCCAAGTGGAAGGACATTCTACCAAGTAACTGGCCCTCAGTCTTCTAAGTGTTCAGGAGCCGAAACACAAGGAAAGACTGAGGGTCTGTTCCAGAGTGGAGAACACTGAGGGGACATGACACAACCAAGTGCTGTGTGGTTCTGAAGTAGATCCTGTGGCTATAAAAACAGTATCAGGACAATTGGAGGAACTTGAATGGGACTGCTGATGTGGGCAGTGAGCGTTTCTGCGTCAGTGTCAGTTTCCTGGTTTTGATAGTTGTGCGATGGCCAAAGAGAGGAATGTCCTTGTTTGTAGGAAACGCACATCGAAGGATTTGGGGATCATGGGGCATCATGTCAGCACCTAAATCCCTGGATTACACTTGTAACTTTCCTGTAAACGTTTGTGTCAAATGTTTAAAAACTATAAAGTATAAAAATATCAGTCTCTATGTTTTAAAAAATGGATTTTGTTTTAGAGTATGTAATGGGTTGCATGGGGGCCCTCAACAAAGTATATCCACATCCCGAAGCTGTAGCGTGGCTTTATTTAGAGAAAGGGTCTTTGCAGATGTGATTAAGTTAAGGACCTCAAGGTGAGAGCATCCTGGATTGTCTGGGTGGCCCCAAATCCAATGACAAGTGTCCTTAGGAGAGACACACAGTCTAGGCAGAGGCTGTGTAAGGATGGTGGCACCGGGTGGAGGGATGGAGGCACAGCCCAAGGAGATCTGGAGCCACCAGAAATGGAAAAGGGCAAGGAGGACGTCTCTCCTGGAGTTTCTGGAGACAGTGTGACCCTGTCAACACTTTGATTTTGAACTTCTGGCCTCTAAAACTGTGAGAGAATAAATTTCTGTTGTCTTAAGCCCCCCTGTTAGTGGTGATTTGTTATGGCAGCCCTAGGAAACTAATATAGAGTACTTTTCTGCTTTCATTTTGTTGGAAATAGAAAACTAGGTAAAGGCTGAAAGCAAGATGTGCTTTGGATGTCCTCATCAATTTAGGCTGTCAGAGCCACAGCGGGTCATTTATCCTCTCAATGAGCACATTGCACTCCTGAGAAAATGACGTCACCAGGTCACAACGCCACCAAATACTGCATTTGACCTTCCATTGACACCTTCAGGGCCAAAGCTCTGGGCTCACTGGAATGCTTCCTAAGGCAGTGGTTCTCAACCAGGAGTGATTTTGGGCCCCCAGAGGCCATTTGACAATTTCTGGACACATTTTTGGTTGTCATAGTTGTGGGGAGGGGGTTGCTCCTGCAATCCCATAAGCAGAGGCTGGGGATGTTGGTAAATCTTTTATACTCGTAATGCACAGGACAATCCCTCACCACAAAGCATCATCTGGCTTAAACTGTCACAGTGATGAGTATGAGAAACCCTCTTCTGAGGGGACAACTTTGTTTTGTTCTACAAAAAATACTCACACTTCTCGTCAGAAACAGAAGGTAGACGGAGGCATTCTACAACCTCTCTAGACTGTTCTTTTATGGTGGAAAGAACAGATAACATGAAACGTCTTGACAAATTTTTGGTGTACAGTATTGTTACCTATAAGCACAACGCTGCATAGCAGAGCTCTAGAACTTCTTCATCTTGCGTAACCGAAGCTTTATACCCTTGGAATAGCAACTGCCCAAATCCCCCTCTGTCCCCTGAAACTACTATTCTACTTTCTGCTTCTAGGAGTTTGACTACTTTAGATACTTCATGTAATGGAATCATGCTTATTCATTCCATATAATGGACCGGCTTATTTCACTTAGCATACTGTCCTCAGTGTCAACCATATTGTCACATAAGACAGAATGTCTCTTTTTAAGGCTGAATAATATTCCACTATATGTATAGACCACATTGTCTGTTCACCTGCTGAAGGACACTCAGGTTGTTTCCATGTTCTGGCTACTGTGAATAATACAGCAATGAACATGAGAGTGCAGGTATCTCTTCAAGATCCTGATTTCAATTCTTTTGGGTGAATAACCAGATGTGGGGTTGTTGGATCATATGGTAGCATTATTTTTAAATTTTTTACTGTTTTCCATAGAGGCTGTACCATTTCACATTCCCACCAACAGTGTACAAAGGTTCCAATTTCTCCATACCCTTGACAATATTTGTATACATATATGTATATATATATGCCATCCTAACAGGTGTGAGATGATATCTTGTTGTGGGCTTTCTTTCTTTGTTTGGTTGTTGTTGTTGTTTTGTTATATTGGTTTTGAATTGCATTTCCCTGATAATTACTGATATTAAATATCTTTTCATGTTGGCCATTTGTATGTGTTCTTTAGAGAAATGTCTGTTCAAGTCCTTTGCCCATTTTTAAATCAAGTTATATGTCTTTTTGTTACTGAATTGTATGAGGTCCTTATATATTTTGGATATTAACCCTTATTGATTATATGGTTTGCAAATTCTTTCTTCCATTCCATAAGTTAACTTTTCACTATGTTGATTACTTACTTTGAAGAAAGCAAAGTTTTCAGTTTGATGTAGTCCCACTTGTCTATTCTTGATTTTTGTTGCTTATGCTTTTGGTTTTATATCCAGGAAATCATTGCCATGAAGCTTTTCCCTATGTTTTCTTCTAGGAGTTTTGCAGTTTTAAGTCTTACCTTTAAGTTTTTAATCCATCTTGAGTTGATTGTTGTATATGGTGTAAGATAAAGGTCCAATTTCGTTCTTTACATGTGTATGAGTGTATCATTTTTTCCAACACCTTTTAGAAGAGACTCTCCTTTCCTCATTGTGTATTCTTGGCAGCCTTGTGAAAGATCAGTTAACTGTCTATTCATGGGTTGATTTCTGGGCTTTTTCTTCCGTTCAATTGGTCTGTCTGTCAGTACCATACTGCTTTAATTACTGTACTTTGTAATATATTTTGATATCAGGAAGTGTGATGCCTCCAGCATTGTTCTTTCTCAAGATTGTTTTGTTTACTTGAAGTCCTTTGTGGTTCCATATGAATTTGGGATTTTTAGAAATGTTTCTAAAAAATGTCATTGGGATTTTGATAGGAATTACACTGAATCTGTAGATCACTTTGGGTAGTACAAACATTTTAACAATATTACGTCTTTCAATCCATGAATGTGGGATGACTTTCTGATTTTTTGCCATTCTTTAATTTTTTCAACAATATTTTGTAATTTTCAGTCTTCATCTCATTGGTTAAGTTTATTCTTATATATTTTATTGTTTTTGGTAAATGGGATTGTTTTCTAAATTTATTTTTGTAGTAGTTCATTGTTGGCTTTCCAGACTATTTATATGTCTTCCAGTTCCAGAAGTCTGTGTTTGCAGTAGGCTATGGATGAGGTGTACAGAACTTTTTGAGTCCTAGCCTCACACTTTTCTTTAGGCTGGTCTTACTCTTTACTACTCACATGTAGAGAAAATATTCAGGTGACTAACTGTAAATTGGCTCAGAATATAGCTGATGAAATATTTCCATTTCAGCTACCAAACTATATTGTACAAAGGGTGCTAGAGCCCAAGCCACAAACCCTCAGAGTTTAAGCTCTCATATGATACAGCTTGGGAGGAAAACACTTTTAAGACTCTAACCACCCATCTTTCCCTCTCTCCTTCCTCCTTCCTTCTGTTCAGCATTCACTGACCACCACCAATGCAAACGCTGTGCTAAACACTGGGCATACAAAGATGAATAAGTTCACAATCTGATAGGAGGATAGAGAGAGACATTAAAACATGAAGTTCTAAATGCTGTCATACTGGTATCAACAGAGGGAGAATTTTTGAAAAAGTTTCCTTTATATGACAGGGCAAATCAAATCAGGATTCAGATATTTCATAGAAGAGATGGAGAAATCATCCTGCAGAGATAAAATTGAAATAAATACCTCAAAGCTTGGTTCACTTCTTTCTATGATGGAAAACTGGCTGTGGGATGTGTGGAGCTCCTAATTTTGGAAACTACAGTGTGCTTTTTAAGTATCAGGTGAGATCTTTCTGAACTAAAAGACATCTAGAGATGTTTTTGAAAGCAAGTGTATATATGAGTCCTGAAAGTCTGCAGGTATGAAAACATTTCTTACTGAGACTCAAACGGAACTTGTTAGTCTTGCTGTGCCATAGGGCCCCTAGGGTTGAGGCTGTCAGTGGATATAACTGGAGCAAGATAGAAATTAGAGCCTGGGGCAGCTGTCATGACTCACATTCTCTGTTCTTATTTGGATCGGGCAGCAAAAGCAGGTAGATTACCTGAAAGACCCTTTTAAGATGGCTTTGGCTGTGGTGACCATTGTGGGGCAATCTCTTCTGATGCTTTGATTAAAGTAGGTGATTAAAACACCTACTTGCGTATAGCTTGGCTATTTTTAGACTAACATTTCCTGGAGTGCAAGACCCTGTGCAAATATGGGCAAAGATGCTGAAAGGAGTTGAGGAGAGGGACAGAGGCCCTTTGCAGCCCTTACATATGAAATCGCAATAGCAGTGCCATTTGAACGGCCGATATCCCTCCTGGTGACAGCTGCAGGCACATGAAAGCTGAGCCAGGGATTGCTCAGCTAATTGAAGTGCCCTGTAGGTTCTCTTTGCCCTCAAGAACTTTCCTGATAAATAGCTCTTGACCAGCTCCTTATATGGCTACAGACAACCCCCAGAGGTTCAGATGTATTTCGGACACAATCTGATCCTCCTGTCCCAAGGGTCTCGGGCCTTGGCCTTTGCAGACGAGGGAGACGGCAGTGGGCTCCAGAGGCCCTCGTGTCCTGGCCCACGGCACTCACTTTTCCTCTGAAGACTCCCCCTTATCTTGAAGAAGAGAGGTGCCTGGCGCTTGTCACACTGTGTTGGGCAGCAGCGGAGAGAGTCTGAAAGGAGGCATGTGGAGAGATCAGAACTGACAACGCTGCACAGGAGAAAAGAGGCTCTTGACTTGTTCACCTTTTGAGCGTTTAGGGCCCACTGAGAATAATTGCACAGGCCCCTCGGGGAGGAAGTGCTGCTGTCCAACTTCGTTTCTTACTCGGCAGAGCCCCGCCACGGCGGAGCGGTACTGGAGTTGCCTGGCATGAGGTGTCACAGGGGAGCCCACCCCAGGGACTGCAGGGCTTTCCCCAGAGACTGTGACCCTCACCATAGGCCACAAACAGGAACACATGGGGATTTTTTCTTGTTCATTGATGGAACTCAAGGCACAATAAATGCTGAATGAATGAATGAAGCAAAGAAAGAAGCTAGTGGCACATTAGAACCCTGTGCTTGGGTCCTGAAGCAGACAGAAATAAAAATATGTTGTCACTGTGGATTTTATTGAGGTGACTAAAAAGATTACCTCATGTGAAATCCCTCAAACTGTCTGTTAATAATGCTACAATACAGATGCTTTAGAGCATGCTGGCCAGAGAAGACAAAAACCCCATGGCTGAAGAGGACAGAAACTCATTTTGATGTGAATTCTGCCGAAGAAAAGATGTGGTCTTGGTGGATTCCAGCGCCCCCATCTCCTGTCTCTTCTAATCTGTGGCCACTCACCTTCCAAACACACTGGCTTCCCTGAAAGCACGCAGCACTCTGCCCCAAACAGCTGCCACTTTCTAACGTCTGCCCCAGAAAACTCTGGAGGAAAATACTTTCCACCTTCTCCAGGTAGACTCTTCTCAGTAGAGGCCAGGTCTTCCCCAAGAAGTATAAAATAGAGGGGGAAGAAAACTTCCAGGAAAAACAAGCATCCAGAAATGAGCAGACAAGCGTCTCAGGCTCACTCCTGGCAGCCCATATTTAATGTGGGGCTGTAACTGCAGAGTGAGAGCTATTCAGAAATGTATACCCAGGAGTGTAACGAGCTGTAATATATGAACTGACTTTGGAGTAACATGTAATATGCTTAACATAACATTGCAACCAGGGGAGCCATTTTTTAAGAATAAAACGATGAGGGAGAATAAATATCATTAATACAGGATGAGTGACGTGGGAGTTCCCAGTGAACAGGGGATTTTCTCACTCTGACATCAGATTCTAATTGCAGAGGGACCATCTTAGTTGTCACTAACCAGCTTTAAAAAAAATAATATAAAATATAATTTGTTAGCTATAAGACCCATAGGCCTTGGGGTTGGTGAAAAAGCCCACTTGGTGGGGTCCCCAGGAGAGTGATAGTTATTAACTGGTCACCGTGGCCAAAAAAACAGCTCTTAACAGGCTCTCTCAGGTATCGTCACTGGGTTTTTCTTGGATAACTGGAGAAAAAACAGCACACTTGAATTATGACAGCTGCCCCAGTCCTTAATTTCTCCACTTTGTTCAGCTGTGTTGGTAACCGTGGACAGTTAAAAGGCCCTGGGACCCTCCTGGGTGCATGGCTAGCACACAGTGGGGCTCGTAGGCAGGCCAGGAGTGGGCGCAGGGCACGTGATGCCAGGAGTGGGCGCAGGGCACGTGATGCCACATTAGGGAGCGCGGCGCCCGTTCACAGCTGGACGCCCCGTTTTCCTCCCGGAGTACCGTCTGGTAGGCCCTCACCTGGCCTGGATGGATGAGAGGCTCCGAAGGATCACACGTTTTGTTTGTGGGACCCGCCTTTGATTCTTCACTGGTCTTGTTCAATGTTTTCCAAAATAAATGTTGTGAGATGTTCCTAAGTATTCTTGGTAAGGGGACGGTGTCCTGTGATCTCACCGGGACTGCCAGGTTAAACAGATTTCTTCATTATGGGACTTCCAGAGAACGGTAAAGGCTGCAATGTTTCCCAAAAAAAGCACTTCATTAGACTAGGGTTTCCCCAAACCCACTATGGGAAACTCTGGTCTGTATTCATTACAGGGATCTCCTTCCTGTTTCAAATCCATACACAGCATTCCACGTGTTTTTATGCTTCTATCATCTATTCTAGAAGCATTCGTTCCCTACCTCCCATCAGAACACATGCAGTGAAGACGACGTGAAGCCCGCCGTGTCCTGAGACCTGCTCAGGCTCTGCACCTGTCCAGGGCAGCGGTAGGGTTTCTGTGCAGTTTCCACGGAGCTAAAGGTCAGCCGGCGAGCCGCTGGCAGCGGGAAGCAGGTGGGCAGGGGGCCCAACTGCTCGGGGCTCCACACCCAGCTCCTTCACTCCATAGCTGCTCCAGGGGGATGACACTCTGACCAGCCCACAGGCTGATGTGGAGGACTGACATCATGCACACTGAGTACCTGACGCGCAGGAAACAGGAACAGTGATCACCTGGTGAACACGGGACAACACATAATATGTCCCAAATAAAATGATAATTCGGCAAAATTTTCATAAAAGCTCCTCAGGAAGCTGCTGTTCCAAGAATGGAATAAACAAATTTTATTTCCTTTTAGTGTTTTCCCTGCATGTCGATACAATGATGCTCACTTCTGTTTTAGCACCATCCTCTCCTCTACCCTGTCTGCCCTTCCTTCTTGCCAACATTTATGGAACTTTAATATTCTAGAATATAGAATGCCAATTCTAAATCACGAGCGTATGAAGATGGATGTCATCACGTGCAACTCGGGTTCCTTGTGGTCCAGTGGGGGAGGCACACAAATAAAAGTACAAGTAAAACACAGCATGTTAAAGGCTGCAGTACAAGGTGCAATCAGGAGAGCATGACGATATCCCCGGCACACAGTAGGGCCTCAATAAATTGCAACCAGGTAAAAGAATGAGTGAACAAATGAGCCTATCTAATTTATGCTGATATGAAGGAGGTTATCTTCGATTTGCGGGGCCAAGTACCTTTGCGACATTAATTCCTGTTTTCTCCCTGCAGTCCCTTTTATCATTCCCAGCAGGAGTCCAGATTTTGCCATTCTTTGCCCCAGAAAGAGCCTGTGTCTGGAAGGACTTGCGCCCAGTGCAGCCTGTCCTGGGTGTGCAGGAGAAGCTGAGAGGCATAAAGGGTGGTATGTGAGCCTGCAGGCAGCACCCCGACCTCAGAAAGGGTGGCTTAGATACACACAGTGGAGCCTGGCAGGGAGTGGGACCTCAGGCGCAGTCGCCTGTGCATGCCACAGAGGCGGAGAAGCCCTCAGACTTCAAGACACTGCCGGCTTGGCAACAACACTCACAGGCCGGAACAACACGGTTTGTGGGATGGGGGTTCAGTGCAGGAAGTATGTGGTTAGAAAAAAAGCTTTTTAATTACATTCCTTGCACACACTCTAAAATTGTAACTTACTGCCTCTTCCTTGGACAAACACATAAAAACCTGAGGTTTCCTTGCCTTTTGATGATAGTCAGCTGAAGTTTTCAATTCCAAAGTTTTCTGCTTAAGGCTGGTCATACAGAAGCTCAAGGCTGAGAACCCAACGGACGATGAAATCAGCTGGAGCTGGATCACAGAGACAGGCTGGAGAAAGAGGGGAAAGGAAACTGCTAGAGAACCATAGCTATGACTTGGAAGGAAATGCAGACATTACCTGAAGGTCAACTGTCCTCCGAGTTCTCTGCAGCCCCAGGGAGCATTCCTGAGAGAGGGCCAGTCCACCTCTGCTTGGACATTTCCTTTGCAGCCATTTCTTGTCTGTTCAACTTCAGCCATTCTTGACCCTCAAAAGTCAGAACTGTAAGACTAGATCCTTCGAGCTCTAGCTAGACCCCGCCGCCCTCTACATGTCAATCCCTAGTACAGCCCAAGCTGTCACTACTGCAGGGCAGATGACAAATATGTGACGTGACATTTTAGAGGTACCCCTTCTCCCTTATTTCCAGCACGAAATTGGGGGTACCACTTACTATGTCTACTCATCACACAGATTTTTTTAGCTGGTGAGGTACATGGTCACAGGGCAAGGAGAAAAATAATACAAACAGTGGAAGGAACATCAACATGTTTTAAACATTTTAATATGGCCCCTGAAGTTTCACATTGAACAAAGATGGGGTTTCTTGTTTTTCTTTTTTTTTTTTAATGATGGAAAGAGGGATCAAAAGTTTACTTACAAGTAATCCATGGGTGTGAGATATAAGGTTTTCTGTATTTGGGGACAGGTAGTTGAACATATTTGATGTTTTGTTAGATATTGCAAAGTAAAATTAAAAATAAATTCCTGGAAGTCAGTAATGGAAAACCAATTGTTAGGAAATGCCCCAAAGTGATCCCTTCTAGAGAAGAAGGAACCAAAACAGAAATTTTTAGTGAAGAAAGAAAAGATGAACACTCCTTAGCAAAATCTATAGGACAAGAAAGCTACACATGGAAAAATTTATAGCCTTAAATACCATCTTTCTTAAAATAAAATAGAAGTGAACCAAGTACTAATCTAAGGAAATTAGAAAAATTATAATTCTTATAAACAAGGGAAACGAGAAAGAGCAAAAAAAAAAAGAATAAGAGTTGAAAATAATACAATATAAGCAGAAAGTAGGGTTGAATGCCGCAGCATATCCAGAACGTGTTTCTTTGAAAGAGGAAATTAGATAAAGTTTGTGTGAGGCTGATTAAATGGGGGAAAAAGACAGCAAAAATACACAAAATTAGTTATGAGAAAAGAGAAATAATCCCAAAATACACGGAAGAGATTAAAAATGTAATATAAATTATACACCCAACTACCTCTGTGGTAACATATTTGAATACCTAGAGAAAATGGTAATTCCCTAGAAAAATATACAATCTAAACATAAGAAATGAAATATTGGCATAGCCTGATCACCATAGCAGATAGGAAAAACATGATCAAAAATCTATCATTAACGAAGCAAAAATCATATTTTGTATCTGAGTTTTTCCTAATCCTTGAAAAGCAGATCATTTCAATGTTTAATTATTTTGGGCCATATAAAAATAAGGAAAGCTCTCCAATTCTTTGTATAAAGGCAGAATGACTTTGATACTAAGAACTGATAAGGAAGTTAAAAAAAAAAACCCTACAGATTCATTTGGTCATATTGGATTATTTCCTGTATACATTGCTGGTTCAAATTTTTCATATTTAATTTAGAATGTTTGCATTTGTAGTCCAAGGAACACATATACGTTGAGACTAAGGGACACTTATTGTCCTGCTGGGAGGGTCTTCATAGAGGAAGGTCCGTCAGAATAGATTTCGATGTTCCATCATAGAGAAATAAAACCAGGAGGCAGGATTCCAGCTGCCATCTCAGTAAGAAGTCAGGAACCATGGACCTTAGAGGAGAAGTATAGAAACCATGTGAAAATTATCCTCTTAAAAACTGCTTATATATTGGTTGCTCTGGCTCTGTCTCTCCACAGATATGTATAAAGTCTCAAAACAAAACAGGACCTGAGTGCTCGTTCTCAGGGGGAGCTGGGAAGACAGCAACCTCCCTGGCATCCAGGCCCCGGGACGTGAGAATGGCAAGAGTGAGTCAGGGCTGTTCTCACGAGTGGAGCAGAGAGGCTGAAGAGAGAGGTGGACAGGAGGGAGCCGGAGGTCACAGCCTGTCTCAAGAGTGGCGCTGGTGATCAGGTGGAAGGGCTGTTAAGATCACACACGCTCAGGGAAGATGTCCCCCAGCTCCTCATGGATTAGCTCCCCTCTGGGGCTATGGACACATTTCCAACAATCCCGGATGTTTTTCATTCTGTCACCGTTTTTTCTCCACCTTCACTTCTCTCATTCACTCCCTTTACCCCTCAGACTCTTAACTTCTGCCTCCCTTCTTCATGAAACTGCTCTAAAGTCCTACTCAATTTAAATGGTGCTTTTAACTCCTTTTATTGTATTCCTTTGCTGTGTTTCCTGGAAGTAGGGTTCCTAACATCTACTCACCCACCGTGGCCTACATGCTCTGGGACCTTTCACTGGAGGCTTATCACAATCTAGAGCCCCAACTCGGGCAGGTCAAAATCACTTTGGGCTCTGGTTTCCCCATCTATTAAATCACGTAATTGTATTAATAACTACTTTTTCTTTCAATTCAAAATTACAATTCTATGCCTTCTTTGGTCCTTCTCTGCTGGAACCAATCTCCTCTGAATACGAACAAAAGTTTATTTGTCCCTGGCATGTATTGTATTGATTCATTCAGCGAACGCTTTGAGCATCCATCTGTGTCGAGGTTTATGCTGGAGAAAAGAAGCGGGAAAGAGGCACACAAGGCCGCCGCGGGCCCTGCCCCAAGAGCAGCACTCTGGGGTGGATGTCGGGACTCGACTTCCTCCGGACAATTTCCAAGCACAGGACCCAGCGGCATATCCCCATGAGGGGGGCACAAAGGAGGCTCAAAGAAAAGCCTACCCAAAGCATGCGAAGCCCATTACCTGCCCACCTGACTTTGCTCTTCGATGAGGACCAGGAGCCGCCAGGAAGTCCAACCGTGAAGGACACGTGGCGTGGTCAGCGCAGCCTATTTTAATGCTTCTGGGTTCTCAGGATTCTAAGTTAGAGGGAAAACAACCTATATAAAGGACAGTCGTTTTTTTTCTTTAAAGCACTGGATTGAAATTTAAAGATGTACTTTTCACTTCCGATAGAGTATTCAAGGTTAATTATTTTTCTTCTTTTTGCTTAAGTGAAGCCAGATGCTCGGCAGGCTGAATCATGCAGAGGCTTTTAAAGGTGGTGGGGACAAATGATCATTTTGGTTCTGGTCCTTAAAATGCACAAAGAATGCTCACATCCTAAGCGATACAAACATGCTATTTAAAAATTACCCTTCTGAGAAAACAGTTTAAAATGGCAGCGCTGTAAAGTGGTCGGGTTCTATAGCAGACTGCTGAGTTGCAGCTGCTCATCAAATGTTTTCTTCTCAGGACAACTTTTCAGAAAGCAAAACACAAATGATTCGTAGAGCTGCAGTGTCGAGTTCTATCAAAGGAGTAGTCGCTAAACTGGAACAACCTGTCATGGCACATACATGTCATTTCACTCACACTTCCTGTCATTCATTTTGGAAGCTTTTTGTGTGTGTGTGCAGTTGGCCTGTAAGGACATTCAGTTTGGGTCTGAAAAAAGATTCTTTTGAGCCAAAGAGCTTCCCTTTTCCAAGCCACATACTATAGAGGTTCTCAAGGTCTGCTGAAAAGAGTTCCATCGGTAAAGAAAACCATCGTGGGCATTCAGCAGACCTGGGTCCCTAGTAAATTAAATGTAAACCTGTAGGTTTATATGGGATGCCAAAACTTTTAGGGTTGGGAGACACAGGAAGATAACAACTGGTTGCTGCAATACACAAAAGTTTATTTTTAACTGTTTTTCTTTTCTGAAGGCAAAATATAATAGAAATGAACATCAACAAATTTTGTACAACAAAAACAGCTTTTAATATGGAACAGACAGTCCACGAATGTTTAAAATCTTGGAATGGCTTCCCTTTTCCAAAGTCATGCTTTCTTGCAGTCCAGGAGGAATTGGCACGGAGGAGATGGTAGCAGCCCACGGGGTGAGGTGAGTGGAGGGACTGACGGGTTCCCTAGATTCGTGTCAGCTGGTGCCACAGACTGGACGGGAGGATGCTTTCCACTTTCTCCATAACAAAGTTTAGGGGGGCAAACAAAGTGCTGAGGAACTGCAAAGAAACCAGAAAGGCACAGACGTCAGGAGATGTCTCATTCAAGGTTGTGAAATGAACCTCTCCAATCCAGGCTTGCTTCTTAAGTCTCTGCATTATGAACGTCTCAAAAGGCTATACATTCATGTTTATGTTTACAGGAAACCTTGGTTGATGATCATACCTGCGTTCCAGTCCTGCCCAAAGCTCTGGGAGATAAAGGGGAAGAGAGTCTGCTGGCAGCCCCTTTGCCCCTCTCATAGCTGCCCCACAGTCTGGAGGCTTTCCAGTTAGCTTTCAGGATCTGCTGGCTGCGCATGCAGGTGACCAGTGCCATCAAAATGGACTGACAGGGAGCAAGTGGGCAGAAGAGCTAAAAAATGATGACAACTTAGACCACCTGCTTGCCTAGCTGGGTATAAAACTCACTTTATGTGGAAAAGGCAATTTTTTAAAAGTCAAGTTCATTGTATGGTTGTGAACCGCTGTGGAATCCTCTTGTTTCGCAAACGCCTGTGCAGCCCATCCTCACTCCTGAACTACCTGCTCAGTGGTGTGCATCATGGGAGCCTGGTGGCAGTGGGGGAGACACCAAACTGGCCAGTCCACGAATGACATGTCCTTGTGGAAAAGGTGCTGCTCGGAGGATGTCTTTGGGGTCTATTCCATTTGGTTAGTAAACTCCTTCGTCTTTACATGCAGAGAAAGCTCATAGCTGAGCCTGTTAAGAAACCCAAGTGCCTCACCTGAGACTCATCTAACTCAATCTCCAACCTGTTCTGATTATGTTCTTGTGAAGAATCAGCTTCCCTTCACAAGCCATCCAGTGTTTGAGAGATGAGGCGCCCTAACCCAGCGAGGCCCGAGGCGGGTGTTTGGATGGTTTCCTTGCTCGCTGTCTTTTCAGAAGCAAGGTATCACTGTGAGGGACCAACACCCAGTCCTTGTACTGCGCTGCCCTTGTCCTGTTCCCTGCCCCGAGCACATCACTGTCTATACCACCCAGAGCCCCCGTAGAAGTGTAGTGTAGGATGGGCACACGTGCAAACGGAGAACATGCTTCTGAGGTCAAGCAAATTAGCAGACTGCATTTAATGAAGCTAAAACAGGCTTCTCCACTAGTCCTGTGTTCTATGGATGTGGGTCTTCAAGAGGGGTATGGTAGCCACGTTTCCCAAAATCACTTGGCTTTAGAACCTTTCCTTTTTTGTTTTGTTTTGTTTTGAACCAGTAGAATACAAACTGGGATGGTCTGTAACACATTATAGGTGGATCATCATGTGTGCAATTTGCATAAAGGAAACTCAAGATAGTATAAGATTTGGAATCCTCCTCAATGTTGTATCTTTTACATCAGTTAAATATATTTACTCAGTAAGGCACTTAAGTGTTCGGTGAGATATCAAGGAGTCTAGGACAAAACTCCCACTGTCAAAACGGTGGAGGTGGGCACTAAGACCAGCTAAGTAGTTATGCCAGATAGACTGAGACAGAACAGAAGCACCAGGAGGGTTCAGAAAAGGGACAGAATCCGTTCTATTGAAAGGATCAGAAAAACACTTAAAATGAGGCAACTGTCATAGACCCCAACAGATGGTTGGATAGCAAAAGATTGAGATGGGGTAGGAAAGACGGTGAGGAAAGAAACATGAACCGGCGGGCCCTCCAGGCTCAATAAACAACTGGAACAGAAAGGGGAAAACAACTGTTATGACCAGAAGCTGGCAAATAGTTTAGCTTAGCTGGAAGAGCTGGAGTTCAGAAGTAACTACAAGAATGTGTGGGAGGGCCCTGAATGCCAGACTGGGTTTGCAGTTAAGAAGCAGGCAGCCGTGTTAGCACTTGAACACAGGCGGATGGCTCTTCCTTTCGTCAGGTGGGTGGTTAGGTACACGGGAATTCCCAGTAACCTTCTGAATCGTCCTTTGTTGGGTGCACAGAACAATTGGAGGTGCTCACCCTACAGAATGGACTGCCTACCCTTTTCAGTTTAGAGTTGAATGCAGTTATAAGGCATCATGGGAGATACTGGGCCCAGGAAGGAGTAATTACTTCCCAAGCCGCCTCTGAAACAGTTTGTAAAAGCCTGGTTATGAGAAGATAATATAGAAGAAGTTTACTGATTGCAGTAACCCAACATGATATTATAAAATTAAAAATACACACACACATATTAATATGTGTTCAGAGACCACAAAGCCTGTACCAAGCACAGCATTTGCCTGTAATACTCAGCTCCATAAAGGAGCGAGGTGCTAAAGTGGTCAGGATAAACCAGAGCTTCTGACAGGGGTTGGAAGATAGGGCTCAGCGAGCACAGTGGTATTGCTGGTGAAATGACCATATCCTGACGACTTGACCCAAAACAGATTTGGAGCCACAGACACTGTGCCTGAGGGGAGGGACACCTGGAGGATTAGTACCACCAGCACACTCAGGAAAAGCAGCGCTCAGTCCCCACTCCCGGCAAGTTCATGCACTAAAACGTGGAGACATCAGCTTGGGCAGCAGAATGAATGGAGATGTTGTAGCAAAGTCAGTTCAAAATAAATGCCTGTGGGTCTGTTTGCTTTGTTTTGGGCACTGGCCTGACTTGGATAAAAAAATGCAGAAGGTGAGGCCTCTGAAAATCAAGAGACGAGCCTGACCATTTAGGAGGTCTGTAATTTCCCTCTGTCCGCACTGCCCACGAACAGACAGTGGAGCCTGCCTCCCTGGCCTACACCAGCCTTCTCAACAAGTTTCCACAAGAGAACTAAGTCCCCATACCTCCAACGTATGTGATAATTTACTGCTCTGCCTCACATCTAGAATGTTCTATCCTGGTAGCTCTTGATCCTCTTCCTAGAGACCCTAATTCTCTTGCAGCACACAGCTGAGATACTAAGCTACTTCTCTCCTTAGCACCCCGCCCCGCACCCCAGCCTTGGTCACCCACAGGGAGAGGCAGACAATGTCATGAGGCTGGGGGCTGCTGAGACCTTTCACTTGGGAACCACAAAGAGGTCGGTGGCTTTCCTCGGGAGGCGTTACAAACATGCGTGGTGGAGCCTGCGCTGCTGGGGACGCTCACGTACGTCTCTGTACATGTTTGAATGTCGCCCTTTTTTGTGGCCCGAGCCACACCCAAAGCAGCAGTTTCACTCACAGACCTGTGGAATCTACTCCTGGACAGTGACTCTAACTGAGGGACAGCAGGTGACCCTGGGACAGCATGTCTCTCTCAGGGTCCACACCTCTCTCAGCGAGGGCAGAGCCCCACAGTGCAAAACGCAGCGTAACTCAGTGTCTTGTGGGGAGAAAAAGCAAATGAACTAATAAAAAAGAGAGAGTGACACTTCAGTCACCTGACCCTCCTTCTCCCAGAACACCATTCTTTAGAAGGTCGTGGCTCCCAACATGCTTCGCCCTGCTTATCTGAATACGTTCCAGGTGCCACTTGGCAATCAGACAATTGGCATTTCACTGTAATCAATATCAGACTTCAAAGAGGCCAGGGCCTACAAGGGAAGACGAGAGTCAGGAGTCAGGGGCTCGGGCTCCAGGAAGGAAGGAGGGACAGCAGAGGAGCAAAGTAGGGCCCTTGACAGCAGGAGGGGTCAGAATGCGGACCTCCCCACATTCGGCGAGAGGCTGGGCTTGGAAAATAACTTATTTATATGGGCATCCTTATCTTGGTAACCAAACATTCCAGGAAGTTAGTCCCAAGTCATTGGGGTAGATTAGATTAGGGGGCGAGCCCGCTGAAACCTCTCATTCTAGTATTTTCCAGGGGCTCACACTCCCCGCTCGGCTGCCTTACTGGCTGCATATCCACATGTAAACACGCGGGAAAGTTCCCAAACTGCATGCGGCCTGGGGGCCGCACTGCAATCTCCCCACATCGACTAAAAGTCATTATCCCAGGGCCTTATCTCAGGCAGGGCTGAGAAAATCATTTTCACAAGCTGCAAATGGTTGCAGGCAGCCTATAGGGCAGCTGTGATAACCTGCGGGGACTTGTGAGGGGCCCTATGAAGTGACAAGGGTGAAAATGTGGAGAAGACGCGGGCGGGTGGGGAGGAGGGTGACGGGCTCGTCTCCTTCAGGCCATCCATCTTCCTTCCCCACCGAGTCTCTCCAGACATTCTGGAAACTGCTAAACCTTAAT
This sequence comes from Rhinolophus ferrumequinum, assembly GCF_004115265.2. Taxonomy (NCBI): domain Eukaryota; kingdom Metazoa; phylum Chordata; class Mammalia; order Chiroptera; family Rhinolophidae; genus Rhinolophus; species Rhinolophus ferrumequinum. The sequence goes on from NC_046309.1 coordinate 25,755,287, forward strand.
GAAGGGCAAGATGAATGTGATCCTCCAGACAGAGGTTTAAAAGCAAATTTATCTAAAGCACATTTGAAAATCACGAGGAGCTGACCAAACGGCCACACCTTGGTAGAGCATAAAATATGACGCCCGTGAAGGCAAACTTGCACTTTATTGAATCATTGGCTCTTAGACTCAAACCCAAAACTTGGAAACATGAAGTGAGGAGCGTGGCCCGTTGTCTCACATCCACAATGAACACACGTCTCTGACGTGCAGGAGGTTACCCAGCCTTTCCTAGAGCACACCCGGCCCGTCTTAGTCTATTTACTGCACGCCCCGCCCCCGCCCCGCCCCCTACTCCCTCCTCCCCCGTTAAAGCAGTTTCAGGCAATCAGTCATTCCGTTCCTGCAGCCCTGGTTCCACAACCAGTCACCAGGGGAGGGTCTGAAAACTCAGATGCGCAGGCTGCACCCTGGGGCCGTCAAGTACGACCTCGGGGGGGTCGGGGGCCAGGCATCAGTAGTGCTTAAGCTCCCTGGGTGATTCCAAGGTGCAGCCAGGGTGAAACCACTGAACACTTCAACAGCTCTGAGAGCCCACCGCACACCTGCAGACGTTCTTGGGAGGACATACAGTCCATAGGCCCAGTCCTCAGAATGCACTGGGTCCTCGTGAAAAACACGCACTCCTGGGCGCTAACGCTCGGGGTTCTGACTTCCTGCTGGTGGGGCCAGGTGACTTTGACGCCCACTAGAGGTAAGACTGTCTGTTCTGATCCAGAATTCCCATCAAGTGCTTTTGTTCAGTTTAATGAAGAATACTGGGCCAAATACACCTTAAAAAAATGTTTAAGAGAAGAACATAAAAGGAGGAATCCTAACGCTGTAACTATATTCTTACAATTTTACTAAGCTGCACTCTAATATGCCCAGAAGTTTGGCAACTATTTTTATTCATGGGTTGGCTTGGGAGTAGAAGAAAGTAACGAACAGCAAAGGCCACGGACTTGGGAGCATGACGGAGGTGAGGAGGACGATGCTGGGCTTAGAAGCCACGCACAGGAGACGTCAGGATGTTTCAGGTCTTCTGCCTGGAGACAAGAGGGGGCCGGCAGAAGGTAGAGATGGCCACGGTGTGGGAGCTGTGTTAAGAAGCTACAAGAGGAAATAGGCTTGTTCACTATGGTTTGGGAGGGCAGAAAAGGAACAACAGTAGACATTAAAGAGAGGCAGATTTCATCAGTATAAGAAAAACTGTGAGAGATGCAACAATGAAATGGCCTTCCATGTTAAATGAGTGAGTTCCCCATTGCTGACAGGATCCAAGACACGACTAGATGACCTTCACCACGTTGCTGTTGAAAGCAATTTGCTTAAGGTCCCTTTCAACTGTAAGAGTCTATGATTATAAATGTCAAAGAAGAAATGCTGGGCTGTATCTGATTTTTACATTGATTCTTTCTGCAGAAACCACTACCATTTATTTATTTAATAATCATTTATTGATAACCTACGATGTGCAATGCACTGTGCAAAGCTTTGGGGATACAGAGATGAGGAAGACACAGTCCTGCTCTCAAGGAGCTCCCATTCTAAAGGGCGACAGACAAGTTTTCAACAATTATCATCCAGTACAGTAAATGTGATGATATAGGTATTCATGGAATACTGTGGGATCACAAAGCAGAGCTCTAACTCAGCTTAGGAGAAACTTAGAACGAAAGCTGAGGATAATAGAGAGGCATTAGTAGAGTGGACAGGTCGGGTGGGCATGGGAAGAACATTCCATGCAGAGCACACTGCGCGTGCAAAGGTCCTGAGGTGGACAGCTGCCTGGTGCACCGGGAATGGTGAGTAATTCACTGTGGCCCAAGAGCAGTGTCTGTGCAGAGCTGGATGAGATGAGGCAGAACAGGCCAGCAGGGCCAGACCCCAAAGGGCCTTGCATGCCATGCTAAAGAGCTGGGGCTTATCCTGAAGATGGGAGGAGACCATTGGGGAAATTGAAGCAGGGAAGTGACATGCTCAGACTTGTAATTAAGAAAGATCATTTTTGTGTCAGTATGAAAGAAAGATTGGCAGAGAATAAGACTGGCGGCAAGGAGACCAGTTAAAGACTTTTGCAGGAGTCCAGGCAAGAAATAACAAAGACCTAAACTAAGAGAGAGGCCGTGGGGGACAGGAGGACAGGAAGAGGTGAATCACACGGACTGAAAGTCTAGTGGCTCAGGAGGTTAGACCCAAAGTGGTGGAGAGCGCTGGGGTGTGGGCAGTGGGAGAAGGAGCTCAGGAGGGCTGCTGAGTTCCTGGCTGGGGCAACTAAGAGGGTGGCACCGCCACTGGCGGAGGTCGGGAGTACAGGAGGAGTGGTTTTGGTGGTGAGGGAAGGAGCCTGATGAGTTCAGGTTTGGAAATGTTGAGATTGAGGTGCCGATGGGATTTCCAGTTCATCTTCAACACGCATGAAAATACTCTTGCAATTCCAGTCCCTGAGCTCTGCCGAGCAGAACATGTCAATCATCTGGAAAGGGATTAAATCAACCCAGCCAAGTTAGCAATCATCCTTCCCGACTCCACTCTCCTTGAAATCAGAATGGAGTTCCAGGGAAGCAATGCATACTCTCTTCCTGATTCCTTCTGTTTAAAATCATCTGTGGCCAAACCAGTAAACTTATACTCACTGCACATGCAGCCTGGAATGGTCAGTTTTCAGCAAGGAGACAATGGTTCTTGACTGTCAGTGCAGATGGCTTTTCTGATTAAAGCTCTTCTCCACAACCCTCTTTAAAGACTTTTAGTGGATTTCCATATTTTTAAACATAGTATCTACATACTTCTTACTACCACACGCCCTCCACACCCTCTCAGTTCATTCCCCAAATAAGCCAAAGCTTTGTAACCATTAAATTTTTTTATTTAAATCATCTATGAAAATGTAAATCTCATCTTTCTTGAAAAAAGACCCACAATATTCAAAGATTAGAAATAATGTCATTCAATTTATACAAAAACTGAATAATTTCCCACACATTTTTCATTTGCTATGATTCCCTTAACTATTTATTTAATCCTTGTAGACCTCATGCATTTCGGGGCAACTGCTGAGAACTTTGTGTGTAAAGAAAGACAAGGCATGCATTAACAAACAACCTACACTTTCTCGTTCGACTCTCAACCTTTGATTCCACTGATGACAAGGAAAATTAAACAGTGAGCAAATCAGAGCAAATGATCAATACAGGTGTATCCATTTCTACACGGCACTCTGCTTCTCTTATGCTGCTTCAATTGCTTTTCCTGCCCCTTCCCTGAGGCCTCCCTCTTGGCAAGTACTCACAGCTTTTGCGAAGACCCCCATAAGTTCCGGGAACTGATGTGTCAGGAGGGCCAGCATGGCTGTGAAGGAACACAATCCAGCAGTAAACAGAATAAAGAAGGGAAGCTCCTTCTTTGGGTAAACTGAGACTTCATGGAAAGCTGTGGAGAAGATAAAAGGGAAATACTAGGGCTGGAGTACAATGCATTCTCAGGGAATTTCTGTATGTGGGATGGACAATTTAGTGCTTTGGCTGAAGCCTTTTGCAAATGAACAAAGTAGGTACTGGAATGAACCAGTAAACATCGGCGCCTTCGGCTGCCTAACTAACTGCTCCTTCCAAGTCCATGTTCAACCTCAGCGCTCGGTCTAGAAGCATAACGGGGCTATTTGGGGATGGCACACATTCATGGGCAGGGAGAGGAACACCATCTAGGCCTAATTTATAACATTCCTTTCTCAAAAGTAAACACAAATAAAACAAAACTTTATTCAAATTATGAAACACATTTAATGTACAAAACCCAGAAAATCCAAAATCAATTATACTGGAAAAAAATCTCTCCAGATTTTTCACCTTCCTATAATTTCTAATCATTATAATGAGGCGATACTAGTTTATCTTGTATTTTTTTCCAGGCGTACTCTGTGTATGTTGACAAAGGGGGGGACCCAGGTAGATAGCCACCCAGAGAGGACCTGACACGCTGGCCTTGTCAATCTGCAAGGGTTGGGGATAAACGCTGAAGGGTCATCTGGCACAACTGTGGGAGACTCTTGTTGATATACTTCCAAACACCACCACCACCTCCAAAAAATTACTAATGCTCTTTAGGGTGCCTTTCATAATTTTAAATTCAAATAATGGGTTTGGGGAAACCAAAATGCTGTGGCACAAAAACAAGAAAATGGATTCCTCTGCTTTTTGTGGCTCTGTGGATGCCTGTGCCCTGGGATCCTGGGGAGCTGACTGGGAAGATAGGGGCTGACCCGTCAGAGGGAAAAGCTCCAGCTGCCCTTGGGCCTGGTAGAGGGAGCAGTGAATCTGCTTGCAAGCAGTACCAACACTGGGACCAAAACCACGGGATCTGCGAGCGAGCAGTACCGACACAGGCACCAAAAGCACCCAAGTCCTCCACCTTCCTCAGGAAATCCAAGATCTAAAGGCCTTTCTCCAACCCCTCAGCTCTCATTACTTAGAGCCCTAAACACTAATCCACTCTGTTGAAACGCGGGTGGAGGGCCCAGGATGGAGGAACAAACACAAACAAGCATGGCGCCCACCAGAATCCAGGAGGGCAACCTGCTCGGATTCAAACGTGGGGTGGAGGTCACTGTGCCAACCATGGCACTTAACAGTGTGTGAAACGTGGGAGCACGTGAAACAACCAAGCCTCTCCACATGCTTACCCTCAAAACCCAGCCTACCAGGAGGTTCTGAGGGGAGATCTGGCTTGGACCACTGCCTCCAATTAACTAAATGTGAGCCATAATTTTCTATTTCAGGCTTATAAAGATTATTCCTATAAAGTTTCTTTTAAGAACTGTAATCTTGTTCTAATAGTGAATCCATCCCCATGGAAACTTAATTGGGCTCAACTAAAACATTTTAAAACAGTGTACTTTTCAGAAAACTGTCTTTTTTACCAGAAAACTGAAACTTTAACAAGGATCTCCCTGAAGGGGGAGTCAAAAGGTAAACTATGGGCCCATAACAGGGATTTCTGAAATCAAATCTAATGTAGTGTGAGACACCAGACCCTTTTCACAATAAAACTCGGGCAGTGAGGAACAACATGTCACTGAAATCTCCCAGCTCCCTAAGTGACAAAGCTCGCGCTGGGGCTGGCTAGCAGGGAAACGAGTGAGCTACCTCCTGCTACTTCAGTTTGAGACAGCCAGTCGGTCTGCACCCAGACCCCGCCACGCGGGAGATTTACGACCCGCTCAATAACGCTGGTGTTGGACAATTTACTACGCACCCAGGGCTCCAAAGTTACACCATTCCTCTGGGCAAAGTATTTAAACATGTTACAGCTATGAGATATGATATAATTGGGGCTGGTAAAAGGGAGGGGGTGGCAGGAGTGAGGATGGGGAAGAGCGAATAGCCAAAATTTGGAGCTTATTATCTAAGGGAGAAAATATGGCCACACGAAGAGCTTGGACATGACCTTGTGCACAGTATGACTTGATAGTAACTAGTTAGCCAGGATTGTCAAAACAATGCTGCACTGCACTAAACCAAATCATACTTTCCACGGCAGCGTGGGCCACCAGACTGCCAGCTGGTCCAGCGCTCGAGGGCAGGGCCCCTCTGGGCTGCACTCGTGCTGAGGCTGCACGTGTGCTCTGCACATGGCACGGCGCTCACGCCGCGGGATCCCGAGCCGCTCCCGGGAGTCCCGGTGGCCAAGGGCGCTGCGTCACCACAGAGAGCACCCCCACCCCCTGGCCCACGCCGCGCCTCTGGCAGAGCGCCCGCCGTCCCCCACTCCTCTGCGGCTCCCTCTGAGGTCGGGGCTCCTCTGCGAACCCCAGGCCGCGCACTGCCTCTGAGCTGCACCCGCCGGCTGGCCCCGCACGGCCCACCTCAGCCCCAAGCTGCGGGGCTCTGTGCTCAGGCCCCCGGGACGGGACGCCTCCTCATCTAATCTCAGCCCTCTGGGGTCTTCCCTTTGACGAATCTGGAGAGACGTGGAGGAGCAGGAGCCGAATCCACTCCCACAACTCACTTAAATGCACATGCTATCGATTGAGGACAGGGTCTGGGAGAAGAGTGCTGAAAGACGAGGGCCATTATAGGCACGTGTCATTCTCCCTTCTTCCCGCTCCCTCCGCAGGCAGGCGACCCTCACTGGCTGAAGAGCGGAAGACAGAGCGGTGAGACTTACACGGAAGCAGTTCCCGGTCTGCTGTTTCTGTACAGATTGGGTAGGGGTAAAACAGATGCCCCTTTTCCAAGGGGTACGGGATCATCCGAAAAGCTGAAAAGGAGACACAATATGTCAGACGTTCAATATATTTGTCTCATAACTTCTCAACTTCAAGAAGGGCCTTCTGAGCCCTTCTTTTATTTTTATAACAGGGACCATTTCTACAAAGAAGTCCCAGAAAGGATGCAAGACTTCCCCAAACTCTGAGTCATGTGCCAGATAAACTGTCAGAGGTGCATTATGCTGTATGACTCACACGTTAATCTCACGCTATATATTCTGGGCAAATCGCACATGGCTGGGTGGGGCTGGGGGTGTTGGAGTAGGGAAGCCATCAGTCCCAATGCCCAGCGTTTCCTCATCCACAAAATATTATTGAAATGTCATAAGCACTAGCGCAACAGAGCTCAACTGACGGCAAAACCTGGATGGAAATGCTTCCCCAAGAAGCAAATGTGGACTGACTTGTTGGAGCCTGTTACAGATGTACAAATATGAAAGGCATTCTACCATGTCTATTTAAAAAATATGTCGAGGTGGATTAGAATTCCAACCACGATGGATAAAAACAAAAATCTAAAAGTGCATTACTTGGGAGGTATTTCTAACTTTATGAAACTTTTAAATCTTCAACATCATACGGGAAAAAATGGATTAGGGGAGATTGATTATCTGTATTTTGATGATGTCAGGCCACCTAAATTCTGCTTTTGTGGCATCAGATGACATTAGGTCTCGCACTGAGGCATGGCTTTCCAATCAATCCATCCCTCCCCATTATCACATGCGTTACTCTCCCTGTTACCATGTCATCAGCATGTTAGTCTCACTGTGCCTATGAACAGTGCTCAAGGAGGTAATTTTTCTTCAGCAGATGTCCTTTAGCTGCAGCGTGCTACAGACATAAAATATAAAAACTGATCCTACACTGGGAATGCTGGACACCAATCTTTGCCTTCACGTGTGTCAAAGAGGGGTGGTGGCGACACAGAATTCTTTTTCATTTTAAATGCAACCCTTCAAGGAATAGTAGCTCCATCCTGAGCTGTGTACTTACCTAAGCCTTCTTAAAATGCTGTCAATGTACATATTTATCTTTTGCATACTTATTTCAAACAGGAATCAGAAACAAAGAATGTTCTCCCTCACAAGAAATGACAAGGTTCCATTGTAACCAGCATCGGTGCACATATGGTATTTATTCTGGTGTCTGAATATTATTTAAAAGTACAAACATTATGTATGTGATCCCAGCGTTTGGAGTGCAGTCAATCCACACCACAGTGGTATCACTCTGGGGTTACCGCACGCTGCCACGGAGAATATAAATCACTGTAAACGTGGGATTAGAGCACGGCCCGTTAGCTGAGGTAAAAATGTTATCAATTTTCCTCTCGTAACAGAAACCTCATAAACAGAGATTAAAACATTAAAAACACCCCAGTCTTTAATTCTTCTTAAAATGAAAGGCTCACCCTAGTTCAATCAGACCTTAACTTTCATGCAAACAAAGATGACTTTTGCCCGCTACAGCGAGCAGAGAGAAGCTCCCCGACAGGTTGTTAGCACACAAAGATCACTCAAGAACCAGCATCTCTCTCAATGGACTTAGGCTTACAAGAGAAGGAAAAAAACTAGAAAGAAAAAACAAAACAAAAAACAAACAACAACAAACCCCCCCCACACACACACAACTTTTTAGTTTATATCCTAGTTTATAGGATACATTAAAATCTCTTCTGGGAAGTGGTGCATTTAAATTTAAACTGCAATATGGCAGGATTTTAATACATTTCCCATAAATGATGGCTCCTATGAAAGCATCCCAAAAATGTGGAAAAACCTACGTGGAAGTTTTTTTTTTTTTTTTTTTAAATCTAGATTCTCCATGTGCAACATGACTACTGTAATTAAGAATCTGCTCAGGTTTATACGATATAAATAAACCCTCAGTTTTCAAAGTGGCTATAAATTTGAATGCTAGATTGTATTCAAAAATTGAAGTAAGTTTGCACTTCAGGGAGCAATTTTTTAAATGAAATATAGGAGTTCAAGATCTTGACAGTGTTCAACCATAGAAATCAAATGGTTGGTTGGTGTCTTTTCAGTCAGATGCCAAATGTTTTTTCACTCCAGTATTTGGCATGCATACAGAATTTTGTGCATCAAGTTAAGTCTTTTTCTTCTAATCAGTTCTGGTCTTTTTGGAGAGGGTGGAGACATTGATTATATACAACTTTTAAAAAGCATGAACACACACACACACACACACACACACACACTTCCTACATTGTCCTCCCCCACACCCGTGATTGTAAAGATGCTTGTGGTGCTCTTAAAAACAGCTCTCTTTCTCATGTCAGTTGTCATCTACATCTAGTGCATAAAATAATATTAAGACTTTTGGCTTCACTCAACAAAAGCAAATACAATTTCTGTTTGCAATTCTATCCTTCACCCACCCTGCTGTGCAGGGTCCAACAAAGTGTGAGATAAGCAGTGCAGGTCTGGAGAGAGCGGAAGGGGCACTGCACACGCCTGGCCAGCTTCACCCCCAACGCCTGGTCCCTTTCACTGTGAAGACAGCTTTCGGAGTGCCCCAGGAGGACTGCATGGCTTTAGCCGAATGTCCAGAAATTTTGCAAGAGCAAGTATTAACACACTGGTTTGGCAGAGCAAATAAGACTGGAAAAAAAGGTCATTTCATCTATTTTATGAATTTGATCTATTTGATTTACTACTGAGTGACCACAAACCTCCTAAAAATCTTGTCTGAGAATACACACATTTTAGAGCAATTAAAAATTCACATGTATTTGGTTAAAACAAAACAAAAAAAGCTGGGCCACTCAGAGTTAATACATGGTACACAAGTGATATTTCTGCGTTTTCCTTTGTGTGCCATCCCCACCCCTACCTTGATTTCTGTTGAGCCTTTGGTGAGGGGCTGACATGAAACCAGGAATTAGCTAATGAACACATCGGGCCATCCACAGTAAAACCTGAGGTGTACACTTCTGTCTGTGTCCTGACCAGATATATTTTCTAGGCTCTGAGCGTAGAAAGTGCTGTGTCCGGCACACTCTCCACTGATACCGGGGAGAGAGGCATCAGAACCAAAGAGTGGACAGAGGGTGGATATGTGAACAAGGTAATTCCTGATTTTCTAAGGACCCACTACAGAGACAAGGATAGAAGGTAAAATTTGATACTTTTGTTTGCCTCAAAGAGGATCTCAGAGAACTTTATAGAGAGATTACCTATGGTCATGACAACAGCTTGAATCCCAGATCTACTTCCTCAAAACATGAGCATCTCCCTCCTGCACCCAGAATAGAAAGGGGCGCCAAGTACACAGCCCAGCCCCTGCACTGACAGCTCACCACCTACTGCAGAAAACAGGTGATCCAATAATCATGGAAATGTGTGAAAGTTGCCACTGTGCCAGCTCCTAGAAGGAGAGATCCATGGGGCTGTGCATATCTAATGGGGGAAGAGTGGAGATGACAGCTAAAGGATGAATTGAACTTGACCAGGCTAACAACTACATGTCTTTGGGGAGGTCATTACCCTATGTCCAATGTCCTCATCTAGAAAAATGAGAATACCATGGAACTTGCGAGGCTACTGAAGGGACTACATGTGACAGTAGAGGTCAAGGTGTCGAAACCGAGTGGCTGACTGTGCAGTAAAAGTTAGTTTTCTCTTTACTCTCCCTTTCTACAAACCCTGAAGTCCCCATTTGCTCTATTAGGTCATGCTGTAGCTTATAAATAAAAATAAAAATAATGCTTGTTTATAAACAAGTAGAAGTACAAACAACAGAACAGAAAATTATCAAAATACAAATTTTATGTTCTCACTTTTTACTGCATGGTAGGACACTGCCCACAAAGGCTATCTGTCTTTTGTGAGACATTTGGGCACAACACTACACAAAGTACAAGAGTCAAAGCCTGGGTTCTGATCCACGTTCTTTCAGGATCTAGTTCTGTGTCCTTGGGAAAATCACTTCCCCTTGGTTAGATTAAACAATGTTCCAAACCAATTCTGGAGAGAAAGTCTAGAGTTTTACAGGGGATTTCACCTTGTTAGTGACCTGCAACATGCTCACGCTCTGTTCCCACTTCCACAACTGTGTATATCCACATGTACCGTGTGTGTGTGTGTGTGTGTGTGTGTGTGTGTGAGAGAGAGAGAGTGCATCTGTGCATACGTAGACACACACATTCAGATATCTGTCCCAAAGCTTTTCAGAGTCTTATTCACCTTGGTATCCCCGACACAATGCCTGGCACAAAGGAGGAACTCAATAAATGTTCACTGAGTAGAGGAATGAACACATTCATACACAATCAGGAAGAGACAGAATTCAATTCCCCCTTTAAAAACTCTGGTGGATCCAAATAGTGGTTAGTCGCCCAGACTGAATAATGAGAGCACGCTGGTTCTATGGGATGGAAGATGGGAAAGTATCCTGCAGGATCTGGAGACCAGCAATTAGTAAACGTTAACTACCACCAGAGACTTTAGCTGACCATTGCTTTCTCCCAAGAAACAAAACCTTAGATGTGTGGGATGGTAGGCCGGGGGTGGGGATCTCTCTTTAGCAGTCCAAAAGGTGCCAGCCTTTTGGAGGAAAGGTTTAGTTAGAGGAAATGCCCTCAGGACCACATCTTACAGAAAGTAGCATTTACCATTAGGTTCAAAGAGAATAAATTAGAATCAGAATTTCATCCTATGCTTCAACAATGGCCTATTTTCTCCTCTCAAAGGAAATATTCTGCCTTCGTCCCCCTAAAAAACACCACCTTCAAATCTTATACATTATTTAGTGAATTCTTGGGGAAAAAAATCTCCAAAAAGAAAATAAAGAGTCTTACTTGGTCAAGTGGGAAAAAAATGGAAACAAAGAACGGCTAAGTGATTTACCCTATGGCATACTAGTCCTCTGATATATAGAACCAGAAAATTAAATCGTAAAGTTCACAGTTGAAGTAGCAGACTACCCTGCTTTATAAAATAAATACAGCCAAAATAGAGCCTTGAAAAGATCTAGGTAGGAGATAAGGCCACATCAGTATTTAATACAGGTAAAACAGAAGATGTGCCATTTAAAACAGGGTCCCATAAGGTGCAATACCATTGCAAATAAGACCCAGTTCAAATGAAATCTCTCATTCAAATGTGTTTTTTATATTCAACTCATACTTGCAGTGGTGTGTGTGTGTGTGTGTGTGTGTGTGTGAGGATAACCAGAACCTACAGTGTTTAAAATAAGTATAATTCAGATAAGGTGGCAGCTGTGTAATGAACTAAGAAACATATTTTTAAATCTTGTAAATTAAAACTTTTCCCCTTTCTTGATTATCTTGACTTTGAGGAACATATTGTGTAATTTCAGGGCTGGGACAATGATGAATCAAACATTTTAGAAACCTTTGAAATGCTGATGTATTTGTGGTTGAGGACTACTTTTTTTTTTTTTTTTTTAAACCACCATATGCTTCAAACTCAAACCATCTCTGCCATGCTTCAGCTGGACCTCGGGGTTTTATCAAAAATGTGAGTTATTTCAGCCTGATTGGTGGGAAACTCACTTAATTCCACAGAATGACTAATGCTCTGACATTAAAAAAGGAAGAAAAAAAAAAGAAAAACTCATGAAAACGCAAAGCCAAATATACCTCCAGCACCACCCCTAACCAACACTTACAACAGAAAATTTTTTTTATCTCCAAAAGATAAATTGACTAAAATACTCATTTTTAACATGGAACCTAGTGCAATTAGGTACTATTACCATCCTCCCTCAATTCCCTTCCTAATGAAAATGGGAAGTTGGAAAGGAAGGTGGGGAATGGCCTTAAATTTCAGAATGAAGCAAAAAATGATTTAAAGGAGTAAACCTAAACTACTAAGGCGGGAGATGTGAAGAGGCGCCACCACGTGGCGCACTGAGGAAGTGCAGCCTCCTGCCTTCTGGCGCAGGCTCCCCGGGGCCCAAGCACCGCAGCTGCCATTGGCAACTGTGAGGAAGCCCCGCAACCTGGGAGGGTGATGCCTTTCCATATCATCAGTGCTTCACAGTGTTCAAAAACTGGGTAAGTTAAGTAAATACCACTGTGAGCAGCCAAGTCAGAATTCTAATGCAAGTCCTCTGATTTAAAATCCAGAGCTTAGCATACAGAAGACAGACTGGTGGTTACCAGAGGAGGGGTGGAGGTGAAATGGGGGAAGGGGATCAAAAGGTACAAACCTCCAGTTATAATAAATGAATCAGGGGCACACAATGTGCAGCATGGTGGCTAGTTAATATGTATTGCTTATTTGAAAGTTGCTAAGAGAGTAGATTTTAAACATATACAATTATCAAATCATTACATTGTACACCTAAAACTAATATAATGTTATGTCGATTATACCTCAAAAAAAAAAAATCCAGAACTCTGATGCCTCCATTTAATTTAATTTTGAATGGACACAGATCTAGAATTGATGTCAAAATATTGCACACAATTGTCTGAAGTTGGAGTGGCGATTCTTTCATCTAAATAGCACAACATTTTTATAACTTTGTTTTTAAAAAGGACCAAAAGTGTTTGTAATGAAAGATTATATTCCTAAATATATGTATATACATCTACACACATACCCACATATACACATATTTATACTTGTAAAAAATATATATGCTTGTAGAAATTTTGAAAAATACAAATATGAAGGAAAAAGAAATCATTTAAAATCCATTTAAAGATGTATTTATTTCTAGTGTTTTCTTTGTTTACAAATAGAATTTATTTTTTATAAAATTGAGCTCATTTTACATTAAAATGTTTAAGTCAATACTCAACAACAAAAGTATGATTTTATATAGAATGATTAACTTTATAAACACTAGGAAGGTAATAAGCATACCCTAGCCTGTAAGTAGTGACGTAAATTGAGGACTTCCAAGCAAATGTTCCAGAGATGACCAATCCTCTTATACTTGTTCTATTCAGGAAAGGCCTAAATAGCTGGTATTGTAGAAAAGAGGAATAAAGAAAAAGTGGGCCTGGGTTTACATTCTGGCTCTGCACGACACGCAACAAGTCCCTCAGCCTCAGCGAATCTGTTTCTCTCTGAACAGGTGAGATGGACACCTGTGTCCTGCCTAACTCAGGATGTCATCAGGAGTGCATGAGCTAGTGGAGATGCAACCCCTCTGCGAGTTACCCACTTATGCAAACACTCCCCAAGGCATTTAGTACCTAGTAAGCACTCTCACGCATCTTTTCGAAAACTGAACAGCAGTGTAACTTCCGTGGAGAGGTTCCCATTGACCTGTAAGAACCCAACGTAGAATTTCACTTTCCTATGGGTCCTTGATTGCTTTGCTTTAGCGTTTTATATCTAAAAATGTGTCTCTTTTTATTCTAATAAAGTGTTCACACATCTGACGTGAGGTAATTACATTCCCCAACGTTACTACCGTGCTCGACTGGGGAGCTCACTGTGTCACTTAACATTTCCCAGAAGCTCGGTCCTTCCCCAGCACCCCCCGTACTGTTACCTGATTAGACAGGTAACCAATTTCCAGACAGAATTTCCAGTTATTCCGCGTGGGAGTCTTCTTCTGGTTATGTCATTCCTAACACTGCGTCACTATCACTTCTTGTCCCCACCCCTTTTGATCCTTTCTATAGGACTGGCAACTTTCTTACCAATCCGATTCACTTGATAAGCTTCTATTATTGTGTTTCCAAGATGTCCATCTATAAATATGTTCTTATTTGTTAAGTCAATCTGTCCATTTAATTTTTCTACCACTAACACTAGGTAAGGCCTCTCATGTTCAGTTTGCTGGGATTGTTCTGTCTTTTTCTCATGTTTAAATAAACATTCCCTTTGTCTCGTCTGGACAGAACACCTTAAAAGCAGCGATTATAAGCTCAAGCCAGAGGGGACTGACTGCACATGTGCCCACACACGCCCAGGTAGAGGGCGCTGTCCCGACACACCCCAACAGCTGCCGGACACCTGGAGGGCGCTAACGCCCCCTACAGAGCGGAGTGGAAGCCACAATAAGTCAACATCCCTCAAGTCACAAATAGGAAATTGTTTAAGTAGGCCCACTATCAGTTCTCTGAAGAAGTATTTTCAAAACAATTAAACAAAAAACTTTCAATCAACTTGAGTCCCATCTCTGTCAACTCACTTTTACCCCGTTTGGCTGTCTCCCGCGTTCACCACCCCCACTTCCTGCACCAGTTTGGGTTCCTGCTGGGTGAGGGACGGTCAGGAAAAGGGACAAGCAGATTATCAGAATGAAAATGGAAGCAGCAGAGATAAACAGAGTAAAAGGGATTAAAAAGACATTCATTTGTGAAGCTGACTGATCAGAGTGAGGACGAACTAAGAAAAAATTATCAGAAGACTCTAACATTTGTTTTGTTTCCCCATAAAAGGGAAAGAATAAAGCAACCCATGCTACATGTTGCACTTATTTGGCTTAAATTAATGATAAGAGAGTGTCAAAGCGTATAAGCGCATGTCCATTAACCCATAATCGTGGCCTTTTTCGTTAATTTACCTTTCCCCAGCAGTTCCCCCCGCCCCCCCCCCCCACACACACACACACTTAGCATTTCTCCACATCGTGGCCTTCTTATGATATGGCCTTGGTTCTTCATGGCCTGGTTCAGGTCTCATCTGACCCGGAACGGTCGGTACACGTGCCCTCGCCACCCACAGCCCTCTCCCCCTGAAAAACCACTGGGCCGGCGGCATGCTGCTGGTTACTCCTCCCAGCTGGACTAGACGCTTCTCCAGCACAGGGACATGTGTCACCTGTGAGTAGGGCCGCCTCCCCTTCCACAGAGCAGGGCGCCCAGCACATAGCGGACGGCTTTGTCCCTGCAGCCACCTAGCAGGCTTGTAATCACTCACTCATGAGCGCCACACCTGCCACTGGACACTCGGGTCCAACGGCCGCTGCTCTTGTTTGGAAGCACAGCTGCTACTCGTTTGTGTTTGGCCAACCTGGTTCCAGGAAAGGGTAACTGTGGCTCTTTAGCCAAACCTCCCAGAAAGGCATCCAAAAGTGGTACTCAGAGCGCAGCCAGAGGCCTAAACCCAGGCCAAAGATTCCCATGATGCCAAGGGGCTGTCTCCAAAGAGGGTTTTCCGTATATAGACTGCTCCTCAGCCGGAACATTCCAGATTCATCCCATTCATCGTATAAACTTGCCTTTTGTGCTGTAGAGATGGCATCCCTAGTGTAACAGCCACCACCAGTGGGGCACCAGAGAGCCTAAGCAATTAACCGTCTCCCAGTGATGAGACATCGGAGAGGAACAGTATAGCAACACCAATCCTCGGATTCATCATGAACACTCATGCTCTTTTTTTACAAGTTGTAATTTTTTTATTTTTCAATTATAGTTGACATTCAATATTATATTAGTTTCATCTTGAAAAATGTTAAAAAGAAAGAAAATTACTTACTGCCTTCCCAGGTACAATGCAAAAGGTTCAAAGCCCCTTCGACCCTCTTCCAGTGAGCCAGGTGAAAGAACGCATAGGCTATGGCTTCACTGTCCCCTCTCTTCAGGATGTGTTCTGGGGGCAGGATTAAGCTTTTCATTTCTAGGAGGTACTGAAATAAAAAAGGCAGGAGACAGACGTGTTAATACGAGTAATTGGGAATTCAGTATTGAAAACAGAGACGTTGAGTTCCCTAAAGCCACTATTCATAAGCATTTCGTCAAACCTGCACCCCCATTTCTACATTGGAAGGCAATTAGTAAAACACCCAGCAAGCCCAAGTTTGGTGACAGGCAATTAGCCTTGTGCTAGTTTACTACAGGGAACGTCACAGGCTTTCAGGCAAAGATACTCTAATCAAAGAAATAAGTGTAGACTCAAACAGCAAAACAGGAACATTTAGAAGACACCAGAATTTGGCACAACTTTGTAACCAGCATGAAAATATTTAAAACGGACGCATGAAGGTTAAGCAGTCAAACAACTAAACCGACTGCACTAGGGAGACTTGAGGCTGACGAGCACTGCCCAGTGTTTTCCCTCTGCAGGTCCTGGAGGAGGAGGACCCAGTCCTTCTCAGATGCTCAGATGCTGGAGGGAGGAGGGGTAGAGGCCTGGGCCTAGGAAGACCCAAGGGACGGGAGCAGTACAGACCCAAACTACAGTCAGCGTGCTTTCTGATCCTTCCCCCAACACTTGAAGGTGCTCAGCTCACACCTCTTCATTCCTCGCTTCTATGGGGGCGGGAGCACAGGGCAAGACTGGATATTCTTCCTGGGGGCTCAGAGAACACTAGGCTCCCATTTGTACTCTTTTGTGTTTACTAGAACACAAAGGGAAGCAAATTTAGAATGGTATTTTATATTTGCAAACATTAGCTTCTCTCTGCTGTCTGGCGTCTCTGTGCTGTTGCTACGCATTCTGTCCCCTCCCCATTCTCCTCCTACCACTAACCACCAGCACAACCCATTCGTCTCCTTTCAAATGGAGATCAGTAGACGACGGAGGATGTGTTTGAGTAAAAGGGACAAACACAGCAAAAGGAAGTGCTATGAGGAGAGATGCTCAACAATTTTAACATCACGAACAATTGTCTGTGGATTTAACTGTTGGTGGAAGTTTATGGAAGAGGGTGAAGAATGGAAGAATCCAGAAGTACCCAGTGGAGATTGTGATGCACCTCTCAGTGTTTCATCATCATCTGGTTGTGGACTTATCCACTGTGGGCTTGCTGGGCGCAGGTGCCTTCCAGCTTCCTCTCCTGTTGGCACACAGGGTACAGAGTATACTGCCCAGCAGGAGCGGGGAGGATACATTCAGTCTTCTTGGTTGAGCAAATGACACTTTCCTCACTCCCCATCTGATATCTGAACAAATGTCTAAGCCTCAGGCCTCAAAGAAGGAAGAGTAAGGAAGTGAGAGCCCACCCACAGAGCAGTGGAGACAGGGACAGCCAGCACACTGGGTGGGAGGCCTTCCTCCACAGAAGGACCTCTCCCCAGGCAGGGCCACGAAAGGTGTTTATTATTTTGATGGGAACGCCTCAAACGTGAGTTCCAAAAGAACTTTTTGGTCATACGCCTTTTTGAATTCTACAAATTACTGCTTTCTTCCCCCACCTTTTTTTAAAACAGGACAGGGCAAAAATCTTTAGGAAAAACACGACGATTTTCAATTACCTAGTAATCCAACTAACACTGTATTTATAATAAATATCAACCATGATGTAAATATAAAAGTAACTTTTATGTTCAGAGATACTTGGTTTTCCCCTCGTGATTTTGTTTCCTTAATAGAAGCCATTAAATTGTCTGTTGTCCTGTCTGTGATGATCTTCAAATACCCCAAGGCTATGAGTCATAAGACAGACAGAACTTGTAAAGTGCAATGAACTGTACTGATTCAGAGTAAGTCAGAGAGGGAAGACCATTTGGTCTTCCCTTAACGATATCTAAGAGACTCTTAATGATATCAAGAGAGCAAAGGAAAGGGAAAATGTCTTGCCTTCTGAGAGCCCTAGAATAAGATTTTGATTTCTGAGTTCTCAATTTATAGTCACTTTGCCTACCAAGTAGTTATGTTTTAAAGAAGGATCCTGCTGTATGAACTCGGACACAAATCAATATGAAAACGAGTAGCTGGTGTGTCCCAGGCATACAGAAATCTCTTCAAGTCCTCGAGAATCAGACGGTGACTGAAACAAAAGTGTAAACTACCATTCCTTTTATTTCTGATTAAGAAAAGCTTTCAAAGTTGTTTCATGAAGCATCTATGAAAGAACTCCTGCCTTAGCCTAAGAAATCTTCAGGAATAAGTGAGAAGAAGTGGGACTGGTAGCCACCCACCCACATCTGTGGGCAGAAGTTGAAACAAACTAGGGGATGGGGCTGAAGAAACTTGGGGGAGGGGGAATATTTTTAGAAAATTACCTACAAAGGGATAAATAGATCTGCATTGTCCAATATGGTAGCCTCCATCACATGTGGCGATTTACATTTAAATCAGTTAAACTAAAGTAAAAATTCAGTTCCTCAGTTCCACTAGTCACATTCCAAGTCCTTGAGGGTTGCACACAGCTAATGAGGCCGTGTCAAGCAAGGCAGAGACATTTCCATTATTACAGAAATTCTACCGGACAGCACTGCTGTGGACAGTGCAAGTTTCCAATCTTCAAGTAACTGAAACAATGTTTAACATGAAAACATTTCTCAGATGGCCAGGATATCAATTATAAGTGTATATCTACTGATTGAAAATACACAACGTGGCAAAAAGCTACAATAAATGTAATAAAACAGAAACTCCTTTAAAAGCATCGTTGGTCACCAAGGCATGTACATATATTGGGAAACAGTACTGCACGTGTGTGAAACGGACGGCTCACGGAGCCCAGGCTGAAGGTGGAGCGGTAGCCTCTGGGACGGGGCTGACAGCCCCAGATGTGGCTGTGACGCAATGCTGTCTCTCCCCAGGCTCCTGTGATGTTTCTGTCTGTGCTCTCCTCACATCCTGCCTCACATGACTTATCCGGGTGTCTCTCCCCTCAGCTTACTCCTAAGGTCCTCAAGAGCACGCATCTCATTTCCTAACTAGTTTCTCAAAACGAGCATCCCTGGTTTCATCAGCCTCAGGAGGCCAACCAAAGCAACGCACCAAGGAGACCTCGCTGCCTTTTCACTGCATCTACTTTGTGGTAGAAATAGGTTATGCTTGTAAAGGAGATTTATCCTCCTGTATCGTTCCAAACACAATGCTCGCTCTGACCTAATGATGTAGGCTAATAACAACATGTGCTGTTTTTGGCTGGGCTTAAAATGGCTGGCAGGATCAGTTCTCAGCATGTGCAACATTTAAATTAGAAAGGCATGGAACAACACTTCACATCTTACTCGTCAAGAGAAGAATAAATGGAAGAGGGCAGATCCCTATCCACAAGTATGCAGAAATCAATTAGAAAAACTGCAGCTCACAAATCAGAGAACACTCTCTGCCTGTCTGCAGTGGTTACTTGGCATCTGTTAGCTCGGCCAGCATTCTCTGCTGCTATCCTGCCTGCCGTCCTGCCTCTAACTTCCTTCCCAGATTCTCAAATCACACTGATCTTGAAGTATAGGCTTCTAAAGGTTTCGGAAGCAACTTTTCAAAATCTACTTGTCAGAATCCAGTTCCTTACGCCCAATATAGGAACACATGCATTTAGAACATACAGAGAGGCGTTGAGTATGCAGTCTTATGCAGTGTGAGTGGTGCCTCCTTATAGAGTGTAATACCGTGTTTCCCCGAAAATAAGACCTAGCCAGACAATCAGCTCTAATGCGTCTTTTGGAGTAAAAATTAATATAAGACCTGGTCTTATTTTACTATAATATAAGACCAGGTCTTTAATATAATATAATATAATAACATAACATAACATAATACCGGGCTCACACTCCAAAAGACACATTAGGGCTGATTGTCTAGCTAGATCTTATTTTCGGGGAAACACAGTAGGTACCTCCTTATGGAATGTGACCGGTGCCTCCTTATGAAATGTGAGCGGTGCCTCCTTATGGAGGTGTCTAAGCAGAGGCTGGCTCACCTGTCAGGAAAGACACAGGAAAGATTTGGCCCCTCAGAGGCCACCCCAGGTGACTGCTCAGGTTTTTTCTATTAAGGTCTGAAAATTCTATAATAATTTGAGTGAAAATGATCCAAAAGTTATCCTTCACATAGATATCAATGCCAAGGAATTAATTCATACCCGATTTTTGGATTTTCAATACCAACAATAGTAAAAGTCATAAAAATCATTAAATCATTTGCAAAAATCCAGGAGAAAGAACAGGTTAATTAAATTACAGCACATTTAGATGATGGCTATTAAGTTGTTCCCCAAAATCAGGTAGTAGTAGAATATTTATTAGCAGTAGTAGAATATTTATTAGCTGATGATATAGTAATAAATGAAAAATAAAGTGTACCACACAGATTATGATTTTGGTAATAAAAATGTACATGTGGCATTAAAAACATTGGAAGGTCACAGACTGAATGTTAATGGTGGCTGAATATTTGATTTTACAAGAAATTGATTTTTTTGTACTTTTTCAGATCTTTCCAAGTTTTCTGTGTTAAACATTTTTATTTACCTCTCTCTCAATCTATGTCTATTTATATGTTTATATAATACACACACATGCATATATATATATATATACATAGTATAATCAAGAAATACAGTGAAAGTTCAAATAAAAAAATTTATTACAGTAAGACATATTGCCATTAATTCCCCTCAAAATACTCCCTCTCGCTTTGAACACACTCATCCCATGGTTCTTGCCACTTTCTGAAGCAGTTCTGGAAGTCCTCTTTCATGAGTGTCTTTAGTTGCACTGACGTGGCTGCCTCGATGTCCTGAATCATTTTGACTTTGGGGAAGAGCCAGAAGTCACACGGTACCAGATCCAGTGCATAAGGAGGATGACGACACATAGTCATGTTTTCATTGGACAGAAATTGCCATAGACCAGAAGTGATGTGTGACATGGTGCATTTCTGTTGTGATCACAAAATACGGTGAATGCTGCTGCCAAGTGCCATCTAACGGAAAGGCAGGGATTTTCAACACGGGAAGAGGCGCGTCGAACCTTAGTAACAGTGTGTGACAAGTTTCAACTTGCTCGGTGCCATCAGTTGGATGAGAGCTACGGTTGAGAGAAGATGTGTCTTAAAGTGTGCCATACATCATCCTCCATCATGACAATGCTCCATTTCACACTTTGCTTCTGGTATATGGCAATTGCTGTAAAATAAAAACATTACAATGTGTCCTCATCCACCTTATTTACTGGATCTGGCACCGTGCGACTTCTGGCTCTTCCCCAAAGTCAAAATGATTCAGGACATGGAGGCAGCCATGACAGTACAACTAAAGACACTCACGAAAGAGGAGCTCCAGGACTTTGTACTACAAAACCTATTTTGTAGACTTGCATCAAAAATACAAAAAGCGAGCCACACAGAAAAAGGTGAAAGGGATTAAGAAGTATAAATTATCAATTATAAAAATAGTACAGCATACAAAATATAGTCAATAATGTTGTAATAACTATGTACTGGGTATTAGATGTATTGGGGTGATCACTTCATAAGACATATGTGTCAAATTGCTATGTTGTACACCTGAAACTAATATAATATTGTATGTCAACTGTAATTGAAAAACAAATGTAAAAAAAAAAAAAAAGCAAACCACACAAACAGAAAAAGATAACCAGAGATTGTTTTTTTGTACGTCCATGTGCTTTGGTGCAACTGACTGTAAAAGAGGCCATAAGCCCAGAAAAGCATTTCAGACACATCAGTAAAGAGTTCAGAGAGTAAAACTAGTGCTATTTGGAACACATGCTACTATTCTAGTTTCCATGTTGCCTACTCCCTGGACTCAGTAAGACCCACACTGGAATAGCACAAAACTACTGCAAGTCACCGGGGCTGGCTCAGGTCATGCTGTGATGGGGACGCGGGGACACAGAGCCACAGCCCCGACCCCACTCCCCTCATGTGCCCTCTGCCACCTTAAGCCACTGTCTGTATCCCCCTCCGCTGTTATGACACCTTGGGTACGTTATTTAATTTCTTTCAACCTCAGCTTGATTGTTTGTCAAAACAGAATAATAAAAATGCACATCTTGCTGTTTTAATGTTTGAAGATGATATGGGATAATAAATGGAAAGCATTCGTGCAGCACCTGGCACCTAACTGCTCACTAAATACAGCTGTTTCTGCTAACAAAGACATGAAGTGCTCAAATTGCTGCGAAGGTGAACTGTTTTTGTGGTGTGTGTCCCACAGACAGTAAGTGTCTCCAGGTAAAGGCCTTGAGTAATTCCATAGCAGCAGCAGGTCAGCCTAAGAGCACTGGCTCCTGGGCACCAGCCGGCCACGATG
The DNA here is from genome assembly GCF_004115265.2 of Rhinolophus ferrumequinum. NCBI lineage: Eukaryota > Metazoa > Chordata > Mammalia > Chiroptera > Rhinolophidae > Rhinolophus > Rhinolophus ferrumequinum. The sequence continues at coordinate 25,777,482 of NC_046309.1, forward strand.
GGGTCCAGCATACAGCCGTGCCTGGACGTCTGCAGCTCCTCAGGGGCTCTTCACAACGTAACTGCTCCTGCCTGCTCCGATTACCTACTCACCATTTACCCTGCTCCATTCAAAGACATATGAGTGTCCACAGTGCATCCAGGGAAAGATCTGGGAGTGCCCAGTGTACCCTGAGCGCACAGGTCTGGGAGCATCCACAGTTCACATCAAGGGCATGGACAGGAATCAGACCAGGTTCTGACACTGGTGATCCCGAATCTTTGTAGGTGTGTAGGTATGTAGGTGTAGGCATGTGTGTGAGTGTGTGTACAAAGAAACAATAAAATTCAACATGATGACTCCCTGAGTAAGACGTATATACTTAGTACTTAGGAAGCACGTGGGGAGCATCATCTCTAAGAAAGCTCCACAGGAAAAGGACAATATGAGTTAGTCTTATTAAATAAACAAGAGTTTACCTGCAAAAATAAGGGGAGGTGGGAGCAGCTGCAAGGCCGGGCGGTGGCACGAAAGCGTCAAAGGGCATAAAACGTGCTGTGACCTTCAGGCACTGGAGTACTAACAGACAGTAAGTGCCAACACTGGCTAACCACTAACGTGTGCCAGACGTTGTCTCAGGTACTCCTTACAACCCTATGAGAACACTACTATTATTCCTATTTCACAGATGGAAAAATGGAGGCTTTGGGGATGTAAGTAGATTTCCAGGGTTCAACAAGTTGTATGTGGCAGAACCTGCATTGGAACTCAGGTTTTATGCTACTCTTCAAGGGAGTGAAACAGGAAAAGTAGGTTGGAAAAGGGCTTCCATGATATGTGGTCTGACAAATAAGTTCATGAACTTGTTGCTACGATATTGCTAAACTTTTTTGATATCAGAGGGATTATTCATTATGAACTTGTACAAACTGGACAAACAGTTAGCCAAGTTTATTATTTGAAAGTGCTGAAAAGGCTGCATGAAAAAATTAGATGACCTGAACTTTTCACCAGCAATTCATGGCTCTTGCATCACGACAATGCACCAGCTCACACGGCACTGTCTGTGAGGGAGTTTTTAGCCAGTAAACAAATGACTGTATTGGAACACCCTCCCACTCACCTGATCTGGCCCCCAATGACTTCTTTCTTTACCCAAAGATAAAAGAAATATTGAAAGGAAGACATTTTGATGACATCCAGGACATCAAGGGTAATACGATGACAGCTCTGATGGCCATTTCAGAAAAAAGAGTTCCAGAATTGCTTTGAAGGATGGACTAGGCATCAGGGTCGGTGCATAGCTTCCCAAGGGGTGGTACTTCAAAGGTGACCATACTGTTATTCAGCAATGAGGTATGTAGCACTTTTTCTAGGATGTGTTCATGAAATTAATTGTCCTACCTCGTATGTTCTACAGTGTGACCTTTACCCTGAGTTACTCTGTGGATTTCAAACTTTGAGACAGAAAAGTTAGCTCAGAGTAAAAAAAAGAAACTTAAAACAGAGTATGTGAAACTGATCTAAGACACATCTGTGAGGGACCCTGGGGAGGGACCCAGCAGAGGTCTGAGAAGTCCTTATGGCTCCTGGGAAAACCGTCTGAAAACTGTTGCAGTTGGCAATTGGTAAGTGAATTGGTACAGCCTGTGGTTTTGAAGGAAATGGGCAAGTTGTGTGTAGGACCTCGGACGTGGAAAACACTGAAGTTAGCCAAGTCCTGGAAGCTGCTGTCATGGCCCAGGGGAGGGGGTAAAAAAACCAAGGAGGGGGCTTCCCCAGAACTTGGCGCCTGGTTGAATCTGAGGGTGAGGGAAGGAAGAGACTATAAAATGTCTAGTTTAGGAAACTAGAATAATGTGAGATGATTAGCTGAGAAAACGACGCCAGAGGAGAAGGAAGAGGATGAGCAGCGGGGGTGCCTGCGAGCCATGCCTGGAACAAAGGCCTGAGGCAGCTGGCTGTGCAGGCTGGAGCCGGCAAGAGAAGCGGGGCCACAGACTGGGCTGTGCTGGTCCGGCAGAAGCTGAAGCAGTGGGAGCGCGGCCGGTCTCCCAGAGGGTGTCCAGCACCCATGCTCCCCAGACAACCAACCTGAGGGATGGGCGGGGGAGGGACCTGCAGAAGCAGAGCGCTCAGAGAGGCAGCTGCAACACAGAGAGAAGGTGGCAGGGAACCAACACGGCCTCCAGGTAGAAAAAGTGGTCAGTGGGCACAAATACTGAAAGGAGATGAAATAGGACGAGGTTTGACAAGAGGCCAAAGGATCTGGTGACAGACGGGGGTGGCCTTGGTGGCAGTGGTCTTGGTGGGAAGCAGCTACAATGCTTTTTGTTAAAGAAAGAGACCTCTTAGAAACTTTCTATTCTGAGAAATGTGGCTACAAACTGGTTTCTTCTCTCCTCCTCTGGGTCATATTTTCACAATTACTTTCTCCTTAACTCTAATCCAAAAAAGCTTTGGAACAGAATATGACTCAATTCAAGGAAACTTATATTGAAATAATATTTCTGAAATGTACCACTGATATCATAGACAATCTGCCAGGGTATTTTGAGTTTTTGCTTCCAAGCTTCAAGCATTTTTAAATGCTAAAACCCACTATACATTTTGTGTCCTAAATTGGATTAAAAAGCAATTTTATACTCTGTCAATTAGCTTTACCAATATAGGAATGGAGGACTATGCTAGCGTTTGCATGAAATAGAGTTTCCATGTTTCCATCACTCTAATCGGGTCCTGCGGATACTCCATTAGCATATACAATTACCAGGATGTTTTTTCCCACAAGACTCCTGAAATCCCCATGAAATTAGACTTTCTAGACTAACATGAGTTTTTTTTTAAAGTAAATTTTTAATGGGAATGCATTTCTGTCATAACAGTTTACATTCTTTCCTCTTTCTTTTCTCATGACTTTCTACACTTCCAGACTTGTAACTTAGAGACTAAATATCTATTAGGGGCCCTCACTTCAATATTCTGTCAAATGCATGCTGCCCTGTTGGTAAAATGAGCTTCGGAGCGTGGTGAGCCCCCTTCCCCAAGCACCCTCAGGGACTGTCCCCCACTCTCCTCAGGCTGGGTCCGTGGGTTCATGGTGCTGGGATTTTAGGCAAGATGAAGACGAAAGCTTTCCCCCATTGGTGTTGGTGATTTTTCTTGATTTTTCTCCCTCAACAGCTCCACCCACAGCACCAGCCTCCCAGGAAGATGGGGCTGGGTGTGGGGCCTCCGGTGGGGTTGTGCTGTGGTGGTGGTGACGGGCCATACATTTCTGTCATTTTCTAAACTCAGTGCAGAGGTGCCTCGGGGTTGCTGGGCATCTGCCTTCTCTTTCAGTTTCCACCACAGCAGTTCTACTGTTACTCGCTTTGTCCATTAAGATTTCGCATAAGATTGTATTAGGAGGGTAAAATGTTTATTACTTAAAAAATAATAATAAATCATCATAAGATTGTTTGTTTTTGCGGCAGGGAGCTGGGATGGCTATCCTAACACAAGAATATAAGACAGAGGTCGAAAATGGATTACTTGAATCAGCCACAAGCAAAGGGCTTACCAAACAGTTACAAACTGGGAATTCCTGAAGACAATAGCTGCAGCTAGAACATGCTAGAACCTACCCTCAAATCTGGAGGCCTAACGTGACCTTGTGGGCACTCAAGGTCAAGGGCATTGTAGTGCCACTATTACACTCTCTGGTTTTCCTTCTTCAGACTAGGGTGATCCGAGAAATACCTGTTCATGCATGTCTCTAGGAAGCCTCTATTTCCACCTGGCCTGCAAGTGCAGAAATAGATCTGAAGGTACCAGGAAGAGGTGATGAAGGGGACAGCACCTACTGAGCACCTACAATGTACTGGGTGAATTACACAAGGTAATTCCACTTCTCATCAGCCCTATGAAGCCTTTATTTTTATCCCCATTTCATCAAAAAGGAAACAGGCAAGGAGCTCATTAAACCCCCACTTCCCACAGTTCCCTCCGGCCCATGGACAGAAAGTAGGGGGAGTCCTTGATTCACATAATTTGCAACCCTTTCACTGATACGTCCCAGGTCTGTCTTACTTTATGTTGCTACCGCTGGCTCCATCATTGCTATTAATGTTTTCCCATAACAGGAAGTCTACATGATTTGCTTACTATTAGTGGTAAAGAAATGCAAACCAAAAGAACAGAATTCCATTTGTACCTAATAAAATCATAAATGTTTTTTGTTTTCCTTCTTTCTTTGCTCTTTTCTGTTTTAAACAAACTGCTCAATGCTGGTGAGAGTACGATGGAAGAATGGTAAAGGAATCACCTGCTGAAGAGAGTATAAACTTACAGTCTGTTTTTGTAAGCAATTTGGCAATAAATATCAAGAGCCTTAAAGTGCCTCTATATATGACTCAGTAATCCCCATTCTGTATATCCATCCTAAGGAAATAATCCTAAAGGACAAAAAAACCTTTATGCCCAAAGAGGTTCACTATCGGAGTTGACCACAACCTGATGTCTACAATAGAAGAAACGAGAATTAAATCATTCTCCTCAACAAATGGTGCTGGAAAAATTTGATATGCACATGCAAAAGAATGAAATAGGACACTTATTTTACACCACACACAAAAATAAACTTAAAATGCATTAAAGACTTATATTTAAGCCTGAAACCATAAAGCTCCTAGAAGAAAAGAGGATGAAAACTTCATAACATTGGTCCTGACAATAATTTCTTGGATATTGCACAGGCAAAAAAGGCAAAAATAGACAAGTAGGATGACATCAAAATAAAAAGCTTCTGCACAGCTAAAACAATCAGCAGAGTGAAACAATCAACAGAGTGAAAAGCTAACTTATGCAACACGAGAAAATATTTCCCAACTATATATGATTAATCCAAAATATATAAAGAACTCCTACAATTCAATAGCAAACGAACCTCAAATGACCCGATTAAAAAAATGGGCAAAGAACTTTAACAGCCATTTCTCTGGTCAACAGGTACATGAAAAGATGCTCACCACCACTAATAACGAGGGAAATGCAAATCAAAACCACAATGAAATTTCACCTCACACGTTAGGATGGGCACTATTTAAAAAAATAGAATATAGCAAGTGTCAGCAAGGGAGTGGAGAAATTGGAACACCTGTGCACTGTAAAATGGTGCAGCCACAATGGAAAACAGTATGGGGTTTCCTTAAAAAATGAAAAATAGAACTACCATGTGACCCAGCAATCCCATTTCTAAGGAGTCACCAAAAGAACTAAAAAAACAGGATCCTGAAGAGATATCTGCACCCCCATATTCACTGCAGCATGATTCATAATAGCCAAGAAGTGAAAACAACTGAAGTGTCCTTCAATGAATGAAGAAAATGTGATACACACACACACATACACACACACACACACACACACACACACACACACACACACACAATGGAATATTATTCAGGCTTAAAGAAGAAGGAAATCCTGTACTATGGATGAACCTGGAGGACATTATACTAAGTGAAAAAAGCCAGTCACAGAAAGACAAATCCTGCATGATTTCACCAAGATCTACAGTAGCCAACTCACAGAAACAGAAAGTAGAATGGTGGTTGCTGGGAGCTAGGGGACGGGGGACATGGAGAGACACTGTTCTGGTACAAAGTTTCAGTCACGCAACACGAAAAGGTTCTAGAGATCCACTGTATAACTGCATAGACTTAGCAACACCGAACTGTATACTTAAAAATTTGTTAAGAGGGTAGATTTCATGGTATGTGTTTCTTAGACAAAAGTCTCTTGTCTGGAAGGAAATCATCCAGACAAGAGTTACTGAGGATATTTGAAAGTGTTTGATGACACAAGGCTAAAAGACTTGGACTGCAATGTGAAGTAGAGGACAGCCTTTTCAAGGTCAAAGAACCATGGAAATCTGATGACCGTCCCCAAGAGGAACTAACCTTCCTCGTCTCAGAATCAGTCTCTCCCTGTGTGTCTCTCACGAGAGTGCACTGATTATGTACTTACTGTTTACTCCTTTTTGAGCACGACTGGGGGTGTTAGGATCTTAACGATACTGGTGATTTTCAAGAACTGGGTACACAGTTCCAAAAGGAAGAGTAACACAATGTGGTTTGCAACAGTGAGTCACAGGGCTGCTCCCTCTGTATAACCTGCTGCAACCTAACGCTGCAGAAATCTTCGTGTTTAGAATCTAACTGACTACTGAAGAGGCCATCCTTCAGAACAGAGACCCACAGCTTTTGCGGATTTTGATTTCCCCATCCTGCGGTGTGGTTGACAGAGGTACTTACTCCCTCCTCCTGTTTGCAGGGGGAGAGTGTTCCTAAGAGAACCCTCTGGAGTAAATATTTTTCACTGGACGTTGAAATATCAACTATGTACCTTTGCTTAATGGGATACCTGATGGAACTAAGCTGGACATTTATGGAAGGCAGTTCTCAGCTATTATATTTGGCATTTCTTTTCTTTCTGAGCAGACTATAATTGGATAACACAGCATGTAGGTACTGGAAATTCCCGTGGTGGGCCGCTGACAACTTCCTGTGCTCGAGAAACAGAAGCCATGCAAGCGTTTCAGACATGCTGGTATCTTGGAGAAATGTGAGTCTGTAAGGCCTTGCGGGCGCTAGGAAGCGATGTGCTGCCACCATGTGTGTGGTCCAGCCTGGGCTGGGCTGCCACCAGTGGAAGGTAACATTCGAGAGTTAGAGAACCCAGAATCCTGAATGGTTCTGCCGTTAACTGCTATGTGACCATGAACACATTATAATATTTAACCTCTCCAAACGTGCAGTTCCCTCATCTATGAAGCAGGGATAATAATATGATGTCTCTCACCATGTGGTTATGAAAATAAATGAGATGGCATATGGAGTTCAGTTCGCACTCTGCTTGGCACACGGGGAACATTCTAGAGAAGCCAATAATAAAATAACTGTCATAATATCATTGGTATGGAAAGGTGTCCTAGATAAACTTTAAGGCACTTTCTTACACCAAGAGCCTAAGAGTTTATATTTTTCATTGATATCTCGTTAGAATTAAGGCTATTCTATGCCTGAAAAGGCACCAGTGTGTGTGTGTGTGTGTGTGTGTGTGTGTGTGTACGCACACACGTGTGTGTTTACTAAAGTATTAGCAAGTAGTTCAATGAATAGCAGAACATGTATAAGAGATGTTTATAACAGCCTGCATATAGTACACATGTACCAGACGTCTGTGGTTAATCCTGAACATATGAGGCCAGTGACTCACAGGACATTTCCCCATGGAAATATCAAAAGAAGAGGATCTGGAAATAAGTTTTCCCTCAGAACAATCAACAACAAAGCAAAGTGGTGAAGAATCAGATTCCTACATACTCTATCCTTCCACCATTTAATGATCAGAAATTAGAGTGAAACAAAATATTTAAAATGCTTCCCCTTTAGAAGAATTCTGTTTTGCAGGGAGAATGCTGGATGACTGAGTCCAACTCTTCCGTGGTAGCCTCAAACTATTTCTTGAGGCTTTTAATACTCTCCGAGAGGCCCAACCAACCATTCAAAACAGCCTTATTTATGCTCATAGAATAGCTCTGCAATTAGAGAAGGCATTAAATAAATATTAATTGATGGCTTCAGTTTACTGTAATTCAGTGTACTATTTTCACGATTAGTTTTAAATCAAATTTGAATGAACATTTTAACTTAGCTGAAAAAATGCTAGATAAAGAGATATACTTTATACCACTCTGTCCAATACCTAAGTCTACAAATACTGTGTTGGTTGGTCCTTAACCACTGGCGCTAGAGGGGATGAATATGTCCTCTGGGCACCACGCTTCAGTTTCCTGTTTCGTGAAAAGATAAGTATGACCTCAGGGACTTAGCGATAAACCTTACATTATCTATCTCTGTCACTCTGGATATCAACAAAGTAAATTAAAGTAGGTGACTCCATAAATCATGTCACACACACACACACACACATCACACACACATACACATACCACACATCACACACACACACACGACACATCACACACACACCATACATCACACACACACCCCACACATCACACACACACGACACATCACACACACACCCCACATCACACACACACCACACATTACACACACACACCACATCTCACACACACACCACACATCACACACACACCACACATCACACACACACACCACACATCACACACACACACCACACATCACACACACACACCACAACTGCTCTTTTGCTACAGTACTGCAACAAAACAAGAAAAAAGAAAACGGTCTTCTTTTGCCATTTTTCACCAATGAAAGTCTTCATCAGACATTCTGCCAAGAAAATTATGCCTTGCAGTAACTGATATGAACTGCAGGAATAGTTTCCTACAGGTCAAAATGTGCTTTGTAATATTGAGAAACTGGAAATGGCCATCAGCAACGGGCCTATCACATAGTAGGTCCTCAAATACAGGTAAATCGTAAATACACATCAATCTCCTGAGTAAAAGATGACAGAAATCTCCTCTATCATGTTCTGACTCCCTTAAAATCAAAGTAAGAAAAATATATTAGCGATATCATAAAGTGGTATTTATAATAGGTAGTTTTATAAATTGGTCAATCTTGTGGTTAACAAGACAAATATTTCCTACTACATATGTCTACTAAAACGGCACTCACAAGTCAAAAGAAAAATACCCCTTCATACTTTGAGGTTTTCCTTATTACTTTCTTTCCGATACTAATTAACTATCATTTATTTACAGAGACTTAGACTGTCACTTTAGTCAATATTTTTTTTACCACTTTTACTCACAGTGAGGTTCATTTCCTAAGTTGGGTCTCAGTAAGACTGGAATGGGTGTGAAATTCCTGTCGAATGCATGGACACCTTTGGGATCTCCATGCTTTGCCAATTTCAGACTTCCCGACCTGGCCTGCCTACGCCAGGTCTATCAATCTACCCTTACTGTATAAAGTCTGAAAATCAGCCCCAAGCCTCTCGAATATAGGTATTGCTTAAAAATGAGCCTAATAACCGTAGATCTTACAGGGCCTCAGCATTCGTGGGTTGCAGTTCGTTTTGTACAACTGTTTGTGTTCGACACAGTGTTGTGGTCACTGCACCCCTTCTCCTCCATCCCGTGCGTCCCACAGGACCCACAGACCCACCTTGGGAACGTGAGGGTTGAATTCCACAGCTCGGTGAATGGCCTCCACTGCGTTCATCTCTGCCGTGCTCAGCCCCCGCCGAGACGCAGCCTCAGGAGAGAATCTGCAAAGTAGAAAGACAAACACCTTCCAGTTGGGACGACTGCTTGGGCATCAACCCAGAAAGGCACCTACCCATCAAGGGCCCAACAAACCACAGCAAGCCGATGGCAGGCCTTTCCAAACCTCCACTACACGGAACCTCGGAGTGGCCCCGCAGATGGAGGCCAACAAAAACCCCAGCAGAAGCAGAAAGTGTGCTTGCATCTGAAGGCAGAAGGAATTAAATTCAGCTGTCAAGTCTCTCTGTCTAAAGAGCTAATCTAAATTTTCTACGGGGTACCTGCTTAGGTCAGGGGTGGGGAAGGACTGACGAGGGCAGACAGTACAGGAAAAAAGAGAAAACTCAGTTACAGAAGAGCGCACTTGGTTAAAAACAGAACGGGGGAGAATTTTAAAGAAGGCTCCCAACCCCGTGTCAAGGCTGCCTGGAGGCTTCAGGCGCCTGGGCCTCCGCAGCTGGAGAGCCAGCCTGGGGCGTCCGGCAGGGGCGTGTGCAGGCCCAAAGCGCGGGCGAGACACCTGCCCGGGGAATGAGAAAACCAGACCATGCAATCTCTTTCTCACCTCACACCCAGGGCTAACTCCAGAGCTGTGCTTGGCAGGCAGACACCACAGGGGAAGCTGTGACAACCCTGGCCCTGCCCTCCCAAGCTGGAGTCGCTGTGTAGGGAGAAAAGATGTTGCAGTAGGTACTGGCGATCTACAGGATAAAAAAGAATGAAAGAAAATTACTTCGATTTTGAAGTGCACACAAACTTAACAGCAAACCTGGCTGACACAGCAGAGGCTGTTTCTTGTCCTGTTACCTGTTTTTCAGTGCGACAGAAGGACTGTATTGGGGAGGCATACGCGTTTCTGAACTCAAAAACGGCTAAGCCATCTACTCTCTTTCACCTGCCAGTCACCTAGGATGTTTATGGACATTCTCTATGCCACAGCCACCTGCCTGAGTCAGGTGGCCAACTGTGCCACTGAGACGGCGACTCAGAGGAAACAGATCTGGGGGCCGGGGAGAGCGTCAGCTCAGAACTGGAGAGGCAGAGTGACAGATGACCACACCCCTGCCATATTTGATGTCTGCTATGACTACTGCCCAGGCTTGGACTGCTAAAGGAAGAGGAATGTGCAAAAAAATGAGTAAAAGGAAGGCATTCTGTGTAAGACCCAAGTAGGCCTTTCGGTATTTATTATCTGGCCAAAAAAAAAAAAAAAAAACAAAAAAAGTCACCTTAGAGGCATGGAATTTCACACAAATTCCTCTTTAGGGACCCATACACCTGGGGATATACATTCCCTTCTAGTAATGAAAGAAAAGATCAGCAGATTTTGGAAAATGCATGGTCATAAGCAGGGGTGTCACAGACTAAGAGAAACTCTCAGAGGCAACACATCTTCCGAAGTGGGGTCCGGCATTTAGCACTGCACAGTCATGATTCACTTACTTGTCAGAGACAGCTCTTGCTTTGAGCAAGGCAGCTGTGTAGCATATTGTTGCCGACTTTGGTAAGCTTATATCTGTTAGAGAAAAAGAAAGTAGGAACTCTTGTAAGTCTGCAGAAACCAGGAGCAATGATTGTTAATATACTAGCATTTTAATCACGTAAGGCTAATAAAGCGTAAATTAAGAATAGTTTAATGCCCCCTCACAATATGACTTTTACTTCTGTGGATTTAATAAAAACTTCATGAGTTCAAATATATTTATACTTTAATGCATACAGTACACAGCTGTTCCTTATGTGGTATGTGAAACTAAAGTAATTCATATTTTTGTGAATAATTCATGTTTAAAATCCACCAGGCTGACTCTTCAGCAATCATCTTCTATTTTAAAATATGTATTTTCATGTTGAGTTTATTTAAACAGAGAATAGCTATAAATATATAAATTTAAATATTACATGAATACCCTTGATATCATGAAAGGCAAATAGGACCTCTTTGTAACATAAAAATTTCGCAAAGGCATACGAAATACTAATGTGAAGAAAAAAATACTATCTGGATTAAAAAAACACACGTAAAAAACCTTAAACCTGCTTTCCTCTGAATTAAACTTCAAGAACTTCAGATTCAGTTTTCGTTAAAAATGTAACATATATTATATATATAAAATATATGGGAAACCTTTATATATGTTTATAAAGATACATATTAAATCATTAGAAAACTATACATTTTCTATTTTATTCAAACCCATGGTAAATCCCCTTTCATATAAAGCCAAATTTGTCTCCCAGAACAACAATTCCTCTCAGTTTATATAGAAAATTTCAGATGGAGAGGTGGGAGCTGGTAACATGTCCAGGTAATGAGTTTCCATGGAAGTAAAAGCACAGGGGACACGTGAGGGTAGGTAAACTCAAAGAGGGTAGAACTTTGCGGGGGTGCTTGTTTTTATTTTTTAATCGTTTTTTTTTTTTATTTTTCAATTACAGTTAACATAACATACAATAGTATATTAGTTTCAGGTGTGCAACATAGTAATTAGACAATTCTATAACTTACAAAGGGATAAACTTAGTACCCATCCGACACCATACATAGTTATTACAATATTACTGACTGTATTCCTTATGCTGTACCCTGCATCCCCATGACTATTTTGCATCAACCAATTTGTACTCCTTAATCTCGTCCCTTTCTTCACTCATCCCCCAACCCCCCTCCCATCTGGCAACCATTAAAATGTTCTCTGTATCTATGAGTTTGTTTGTTTTCTTTGCTCATTTATTTTATTCTTTACGTTCCACATATAAGTGAAATCATATGGTATTTGTCTTTCTCTGTCTGACTTATTTCACTTAGCATAATGACATCTCAGTCCATCCATGTTGTTGCAAGATGGCAAGATTTCATTCTTTTTTATGGTTGAGTAATATTCCATTGTATATATCAGGTTGGACAATGAAGTTCACATACTCATCCTAAAAAAGTGCTACATACTTCACTGCTGAGTATCACTACGGTCACCTTCGAAGTACTCCCCTTGGGAAGCTATGCACTGATGCCAGTACCTAGTCTACCCTTCAAAGCAATTTTGGAACTCTTTTTCTGGAATGGCCATCAGAGCTGTCATTGTATTACCCTTATGTCCTACATGTCATCAAAATGTCTTCCTTTCAATATTTCCTTAATCTTCAGGTAAAGAAAGAAGTCACTGGGGGCAAAATTAGGTGAGTAGGGAGGGTGTTCCAATACAGGTTTCTGTTTACTGTCTAAAAACACAGACAGTGCCTTGGGAGCTGGTGCATTGTCGTGATGCAAGAGCCATGAATTGTTGGCGAAAAGTTCAGGTCATCTAACATTTTCACGCAGCCTTTTCAGCATTTCCAAATAGTAAACGTGGTTAACTATTTGTCCAATTGGTACAAATTCATAATGAATAACCCCTCTGATATAAAAAACGGTTAGCAACATTGTTGCAACAAGTAAGCGGACCTAATTGTCAGACCTCCTATGTACCACCTCTTCTTCATGCATTCATCCATTGATGGACACCCAGGTTGCCTCCATTTTTTGGCTATTGTAAATAATGCTGCAATGAACATATTGATGTACATGTCTCTTTGAAGTAGTATTTCTGGTTTGGTTTCTTCAAATAAATACTCTGAAGTGGGATTACTAGGTCCTTCTTTGTCTCTTGTAATAGCCCTTGTTTTAAAGTCTATTTTGTCTGATATAGGTATTGCCACCCGAGATTTTTTTTTTCATTTCCATTTTCATGAAGTATTTTTTTCCATTCCTTTACTTTCAATCTATAGAAGTCTTTCGATCTCAAGTGAGTCTCTTGTAGGCAGCATATGTATGGGTCTTGTTTTATTATTCATTCAGCTACCCTATGTCTTTTGATTGTTGCATTTAATGCATTTACATTGAAAGTAATTATTAATAGATAGGCAGTTTATACCATTTTGTTATTTGTATTTTTTTATATATATATTTTTTTCTTATTATTCTTAAAGAAGTCCCTTTAACATTCCTATAATGCTGGTTTGGTGGTGATGAACTCCTTTAGCTTTTTTTTTTATCTCGGAAGCTCTTTATCTGTCCTTTGATTCTAAATAATAGCCTTGCTGGGTAGAGTAATATTGGTTGTAGGTCCTCGTTTTTCTCACTGTGCTTATTTCATGCCATCCCTTCTGGCAGCAAAGTTTCTGTGAGAAATCAACTGACAGTCTTATGGGAGCTTCCTTGTAGGTAATTAACTACTTTCTCTTGCTGCTGTGAAATAATGTTTTAAATTATGATTCTATTTCTTACCAGTATTGTATTTCTTTAATACTCAATCAAATTTATATTATGACATAGAAATACCTTCCTAAATCAGGCCAGGTAAAAATATACCATTCCCAGTGCTGCAAAATTCACTCTAGGTTAGAGGAACTCTTAACAGCTGGAATGCCCTGTAAGTTTCTTTGCAGAGCTGTTTTCATCGTAGAAAGAATTACATTACAGTAGGAATAAAAAAGAAAGTCCCGTAAGTAACCAATAGACAGCAGCAGAGAAAAACAATTTCATAAAAGAAAGGCAATACCTCAGCCAATAACAAATATTTACCATCAATTCCAGCATGAGGAATTTCTCTTTGAGGGAAACTTCAAAGACATTGATAAAATACAAATAATCATAGAGAATACCAGCACAGAATTAAAAGGGAAAGGGGTCTTTGTAACCCTGATCTTATATATTATGTTCAAACAAAATTTTACCACCATATGTATAGTATAAAATAGTGTGTTTATCATTAAGAAGATAAAAAAATGTCGGACTCTCATGGATTTGTCTTGTTGCTTTTCCAACATCTAAATGTTTAACCATTTCCCAGTGTGGGAAATCAACCCAGGAATCAAATATCTTGTTTGCTAGGGTCCATTCATTGATTGTTATCGAAAGATATTTTTTAAAAATTGCAGGTAAAACACATTCTACTTCAAAGTTTAGACTTTTCTTTAAAAATTTCCCAAGTCTTATTTCTAACCTTCTAGGTGTGATGTGTGTTCCTTCTGTGTCAACCTAGCACCTATCTATGAAGTGGGGACCAATGAAAACCCCTGGGAAGGAGATAAGGTTGCAAACAACAGTCATAATTATTTGAAGGTGGCAGCATAAGATGGCGCCTCCCTTGACAAACTAAAGAAAACCTGTTAAGGATTTAGCTTCTCAATGAGAAAGATCAGATTGTGTTTTGATGGTTGCCGAATCAAGCAAAAAGACATATTCACCCAGTTGGAAATGCAGAAAAAGATACAATTGAAGTGTTCCAGCAGAATTCCCGAGATGCCTAATGAAAGGTGATCTTCAATCCAGAACCAGGCTCCCTCTCACCCATAGACAGTACATTCACAACTAAAAAAATGCAACAGAATTCTGCAACATTATGACTTTATAGTACATTTTCCCCATTTAAAAAAAAATTTTACACCTACTCTCTGTTGTATGTAAAAATGGTGACAATCACAATGCTTAAAAATCAAATAAAAATATATTTTAATTGACATAAAATGAGGAAGGGAGAAAATGAAAATACCCCATTCCCCACTAGTGGCATGCTCACACAATTTGTTATCTTTTTACTCCAGTAAGTTATTTTGCTCTCATCGTTTAACAAAAATAAAAATTAGCAAAACATTCTTGCAAAACTTGTTTATTTAGATATAGTTAAATATAATTTATTTAGATGTAGATATAGGGGGTGGGATGCCAACTCCCCATGCAATCGAAAATCCATGTATAACTTTGACTCCCCAAAAACTTAACTACTAATAGGCTACTGTTGACCAGAAGACTTACCAATAACACAAACAGTCGAGTAACACATACTTTGTATGTGACATGTGTTATATACTGTATTCTTAAAGCAAGCTAGAGGAAAGACGATGTTATTAAGAAAATCATGAGAGAGAATACACTTACAGTATGTATGTATGTATGTATGTATATATTGACAAGAATCTGCATACAAGTTGACTAGCGCAGTTCAAACCTGTGTTGTTGAAGGGTCAGCTGTATTTTCAATGTTTTTCTTTTAATTTTGTCAAAGCAGTATGTCTATTTGGTAATGGCAACTTGTCTCCAAGGAGGAATGAAGTACTCTGAAGAAACTGAATTCCCCTTCAGGTAAAGCATCTTGTTCAAATAAGGTTTTTGTTTACAATGTAGTTTTTAAAATGATGCTTACTTTTAGCAATATAAATAAAAAGCTGGAACGCTTTGCCCACCCAACAATTCCCTTCTGAGACTCTATCTTAAGGGAAATATTCATAACTGTGTATGAAGATTTAGCCTTAAGGATGTTGACTGTGACACTGTTTCCAATGGTGGAAAACTGGGGAGAGCCTAAATGTCCACGAACAGGACGGGGTTTAAGGTGTTGTATATCCAGGGGTGCCGTTCTAGGTGGTTCTTAACTCATATGGTAAAAAAGCATTGAATGACATGGGGAAATGTTGCATTTTTGTACATATATCAATAAGTAAAATAAATATACAAAAATTATGATCTCAAATATATTTCTCAAAAGCATTTATGTGCACAGAGATAAATAGACTGGAACTGTATATAACAAATATCAACAGTGTTTATTTCTGAGTGGTGGGATTATAGGCAATTTTTTTTCCTGCTGTTTATCTGTATTTCCAAAGCTTCCTGTAATATACATGCAATAAATGAATTTTTAAAACATAACAATGATGCTAAATGGAAGAAATCAGTTCTACAAATTGTCTGGGCAAATGCATTGTTGGAGTCAGACTTTGACAACATAGACATATGAGGTATGATCACAAAATACGGTGAATGTTTAAATAAAAAAAAATTATTACAGTAAAAGGCACATTGCCATTTATCCCCCTCTAAAGACTCTCCCTCACCTCGAACACACTTATCCCGTAAAGTTCTTGCCACTTTCTGAAGTGGTTCTGGAAGTCCTCTTTCATGAGTGTCTTTAGTTGTGCTGTCATGGCTGCCTCGATGTACTGAATTGATTCAAAACATTTATCTTTCATGGTCATTTTGACTTTGGGGAAGAGCCAGAAGTCACATTGTGCCATATCTGGTGAATAAGGTGGATGAAGACACACTGTAACGTTTTCATTTGACAGAAATTGCCGTACCAGAAGTGATGTGTGACACGGAGTGTTGTCATGATGAAGGATGAAGTAAAGACACTCATGAAAGAAGACTTCCAGAACTGCTTCAGAAAGTGGCAAGAACAATGGGACAAGTGTGTTTGAAGCGAGGGAGAGTATTTTGAAGGGGATTAATGGCAACGTGTCCTTTACTGTAATAAATTTTTAAAAATTTAAACATTCACCATATTTTTTTATCACACCTCGTACAAAGGTGCAACTCACACGAAGTGCTGTCAGCCTGCAGATCTATTGGTTGTCCTTACACACCTTTATGAAAGTTGGCGCGTTCCTTTTGCAGTGTGCACTCATTGAACATATTTTCATGTAATAACCACCTAACATCTAAATCAGAGGCAAGAACTGCATGTTTTGGCTCACTTGTAAGAAAAACCATTCACATTAACTTTAGGAGAAAGCTAATTATTATGAGCTGCTTGCCCCACGAGCACTACCTCTTTAATTCCAAAAAAAAAAAACAAAAAAAAAACCAACAACAACAACAAGAAAAAGGTTAAGACTTGACTTGGTTGTTGTTGCCTATTATAATTTTGAAAGTTATTATTTTGAAATAATTAGAGGCTCACCGGAAGTTGTGAAAATGGTACACAAGAGTTCTGTGAATGCTTCCCTCCGCTTCTCCTAATGGTCACATCTTACATAACTGTAGTATAATAGCAAAACCCAAGAAACTGACATTGGTACAGCACTATTAAGTCAATTACAGACCTCGTTCAGTTTACATGCATTCATGTATGCGTGTGTGTGTGTGTGTGTGTGTGTGCGTGTGCAGCTCTATACAATTTTATCCCATGGCTAGATTCATGTACCCACCACCACCCTCATCAAAATGCACAACTGTTCCAAAGGAACTCTCTCGTGCTACCCCCTTTATTTGTACTCTCTTCACTCATATCTGTCCCCTGGTGACTATGAATCTGTTCTCTAGCTTTGTAGTTTTGTCTGTCTACTATGATTTTATGCTATTATAACTAGAGAAATGTATAAAATGACAAGGGGAATAGAGTCACTAATAGTGATTAAAATGGTAGTAACAAAAATTTTGAGCAGGAAATAACAACAAATCAGCTGTACTGCTTGTAATTTTTTCAGAACTTTCATTCAGAGGAAGAGCCCTCAAAATCATTCTAAAATGATTTTGTATGAATGAATTTTGGGCAGTGCCTTTCTGTTTTTTTGTAAGTGGCATGTAGCTACTATTATTACCAGAAAGTCCTCTTAAGAATTAGAGTCTAAGGAGGAAAGAAAAGAAAAAGACATCACATAATTCCAGTACTCACTGCAGAAATAAGGAATGCTAAATAAATATTTTTCACTTTGACAAAGCTAACTACCGGCATTAGTTCATTTTTCCTTCCACTTCCTCGCCATCTTGTGTTTCATACAGGTCCTTTCCTGATAAGGGTAGAACTTTCTCCAAGTGTCTGAGGCACGCAAAATCTAACTGTCGCGAAAGTCTTTCACTAAAATCTACAATCTTGACCTTCCTACAGTTGGAATCATACAGTGTGCACTCCTTTGTGTCTGGCTTCTTTCACTCAGGATGATGTTTTTCAGTTCCTTCCATGTTGTAGTGTGTATCCGTACTTCAATATTTTTATTGCTGAGTAGTATTTCATTGTGTGGCTAGACCACAATATGTTTATTGTCTTGCTAATGGCTATTTGGACTATTTTCCAGTTTGGGGCTATTATGCATAAAGCCGTTGTGACCATTCTTGTGTAAGCTTTTTCTAAAAAAAAACAACAACAACAACAACAACAAAAACCCCTCATATTTCTTAGATATACAGAGGGTGCCAAAAAAAAATACACACATTTTAAGAAAGGAAAAATATATTAAAATTGTGATGCTCAATATATACTGATAATGAAAGATGAATATAAGTCACAACTGACTTCTGCAAGTACAAGAGGTGCTACAAGTGGTTACCATCAGCGTCCAGACACTTCTGATTACGGCAAACTACTGCTTGAGCAACGATGACCAACGTGTCCACTTGTGTACATTTTTCTGGCACCCTCTGGTATGTAACTGGAAATGGCTGAGTCACAAGGTAGATGTATGTTTAAAATGGTAACTAGGGCTCCAAAATGGTTATATCAAGCTTGCAAAACTAATATATGATCACAGAGGTCAGAAAAATGGTTCCTTCTGGGTTGGAGGGCAGTTATTGGCCAGAGGGGGTATGAGGCAACCTTCTGAGATAATGGAAAGTTCTGTGACCCGGGGTGGTGGTCACATGGGGGGGGTGGGGTCATACAAAGTGAAGAGTTATCCTGCTCTCATGAAAGATCTGTGCATGTTACTACATGTGATTTATACCTCAATAAAAATGATTTAAAAACAAGCAAACCTACAACCCTATGCCCCCTGAAGCTGTCTTTTTTCACTTCTAACCTCCATTACATTTTACTTGCCTTTTATCATTTGGGCCCCCTCCAGTCTTGCTATGGATCATTGTCTAAAAATTACTTACTGGTTTTGCCTTCCAGAACAAAACAGAATCTGGTTATTTCTCAAGTCAGCCTTTCAAATATTAAGATGGTTAAAATACCTCCACTAAACCTAATCTTTTCCAGAATAAATACTTCTAGTGCCTCAACTGATATATTCTTAAAAACTTCTCTTTTGTTCCAGAGCCATGGTGATTTCAAAATATGAGATTTGAAGTGGAAATAATCCTCTCAGTCCCTGAAATCTGACCAGTACAGAGCTCAAGGGACACGAGCAGTCTGAACAGCTACAGCCACTATGCCTGAGTCCCCACTAGGATGGCCCTGGTGTTGGGCAGCTGGAACTCCTCCTTGGTTCTAATGATTGTGTGGGCAACAAAACCACCTCCCAATCCTATCCAAATTGATTTCAGCCCAAGCCAGGTCTTTTCTCTTTTACTTAAGTCATCGAAATTTTTGAACCTATAAGCAGGATTTCCCATTTGACTCCATTAAATTTTAAATCTTAAAATGAAATCTACACCATTAAATCTTAACCATATCATTCCAGCCTATCAGTCATCATTCTGACTCACGCCACCACACACGGCTTTGCGCCACACGCTTCATTAGCACATAACCTTCCTCCCGATATGCTCATTCTCACCATCAGAATTACAGCGAATGTCTAGCAAGGGCTCATCAAGTGCCAGGCACTGGTGTGAATCGCTTCCTCACATCACCCTCTTTAATCCTCACAGCGACCTGTGAGATCGGACCTGCTGTTCCTCCTGTTCTACAGGTGGCAAAAGTGAGGCACACAATATGTCAATAGCACATATTTGGAACAAAGTATGAGCCCTGCCCAAGGCACGTGATTTTTAACTGTGCTGTGTTGTCTGTAAAGTCTGATTTTTAAAAACATGGACCACCACGGCAATACCAAGAAGGGAATCTGGGAATGGTACGCCAGGGACCACCTTAAATTTGCAATGGTCTGCAATGATATATGTGCAGCCATTTACTGATTATAATAGGTATTATAGTATTTACACCATTGAGCAATACCATTCCTTAAGAGGATAATAGGTATTATGACCACCTTGTTTCATGTTACCTAAACAGATAGTATTAAAAGCATTGCAAACGTCATCAAATGTTTCATTTAAATAAAAATATAAATACAGTTGACCCTTGAACAATGGGAGGATTAGGGATGCCGATTCCTCCTGCCCCCATGCAGTTGAAAATCCAGGAATAACTCTGACTCCCCAAATACTTAACTACAGTCGTGCCTTAGTATCCATGGAGGATTGGTCGCAGGACCTCTGCAGATACCCAAATCCACAGATGCCCGAGTCCCTTATATGAAATGACGTAGAACAATGCATGCAGTCAGCCTTCTGCATCTGCAGGATCAAAAATACTGTTTCTGGTCTGCGATTGGTTAAATCTGCAGATGTGAAACCCATCTGGGGTTAACTGCATAGCTATCGATAAGCATCTGCATATAAGTGGACCCGTGCAGTTCAAACCCAGGGTCAGCTGTACTTCTAAGGCAGTCCTATCGTTCAGAAATATGAAGAAAAACTGGCCATAAGAAAAGATGAAATATTGCCATTTGAGACAACATGGATGGATCTTGACATTATCATGCTAAGCCAAATAAGTCAGGCAGAAAAAATGCAAGAACTATGATTTTACTCATATGTAAGATATAAAACTGAAAGCAACGAACAAGACAAACAAACAAAATTCATAGATACAGACAACAGTTTAGTGGTTACCAGTGGATAAAGGGGTAAGGAGGAGGCAGAAGAGGGTAAAGGGGGTCAAATATGTAGTGATGGAAGGAGAACTGACTCTGGGTGGTGGACACACAATGCAACATACAGATGATATATTACAGAATTATATACTTAAAGCCTATATAATTTTACTAAACAATGTCACCCCAATAAATTAAATACAAATTTTTAAAAAACAACGAAGTACTGACTCATGCTGCATCATGGATGAACCTCAAAAACATTATGCTCCAGAAAGAAGCCAGACACAAAACATCGCATATTGTAAGATTCTTCCATTTACGTGAGATGTTCAGAAAAGGCAAATGTAGAGACAGAAAGTAGATTAGCAGTTGCTTGGGGCTGAGGGTGGGAATGGGGATTAACTGTAATTGGGCACGAGGCTTTTTACTGGTTGATGAACTGGATGTTTGCACAATTTGGTAAATTTACTAAAAAGTTTTTAATTGTAAAAAAATTAATTAATAAGAAACATTTAAATACTGTTGCACAGACTACAAATATTTTCACACCTACTATCTCATCTGTTTTTATTTAGAACAACTTCCTTAGTAAATCTACTTGGATCTTCAATCACTTCTCTTTCTTTCCTAACTGTTCATAAACCACATAATCATCACGTCTAGAATTTTGCTGGGATTAATTTATTAGCTTAAATTCTTTTTAAAACGAATCAAAAGCATTGAGGGAAAATAGGAAATAGGAATAAATGGCTGCATATTTTTATCAACTTTTTAACACATTATTTTTTCTCCAAATAGCAGTGCTGAACGCTAGATCAAAGTATTAGACAAGAGCTCACAACTGGGAAGGTCATCCCTCAAAAATCTTTTATTTTTATAGATGAAGAAATATAGGCCCCAAGAAGGTAAATTTTGTACATAAGAACTGCTTAACTGATTAGTGAGAGAACTGGTCTTGCAATGCCATGTCGTTGCCACCATCTCATACTGCCACTGTGGCACTTGCTTTTATTTTCCTTGTAGTAGTTCTTTTATACCTACACTCTCGTCATCATTTTACTTGGAAAATAGCTTCACAATTAAAGTCTTGAGACTTTTGCTTTCTCTTGACTTTAGCCACCCGAACACCTGTGGAGGTTTCTACCCCATTTGTATGTACTTATTTAGCTATATGTCTTTCTGATCTTTTCATCTGCTTTGATCATTTGTTTCCTTTACTTTTTTTCCATTAAGAACAACTATAATCTCATCTTTTAGAATCTCCCATCCTTCTTGAACCAACTTCCATTTAAAAAAAAAAAAATCTCTGTATCTCCTATGCCAAATAATGTCATCACAAAGTAAGTTATTTATTGAATCTCCATGTATGGGTTTACATTTATCTTTTCCCTGAATTAAAAATAAAAGAGTATGGCTTTGGTTTTTTGTTATTTGTTTGTTTTCTGATTCAGAGAATATGTCTATGACTAATGTTCCCTTCTTTTACTATTATGAGCTATAAGAGAACATGGTCTCCTTCTCTTAAGATTCTTCCTTTTTGGTAAGAATTAAATCCAGGATATTAGTTACTCTCAGGCTTTGTCCACTTTAGTAGTAACTGAAGTGTCACTAAGGCAAGAATTTACCAGATGCTTTGCTTTTAGCAGATGAGACTTGTAGACCTACACACAGTCATTCACATCATATACTCCACTGTCTCCAAATTCACAACCTTGAAAGACTAGGTGGACATGCCACCTGTTCCCCACACTCCACTATGATATGTCACTGTTATGACTCAGCAGAAGTAGGCAGGTTTCCATGGCTGATATGCGTCCTTCACGTGTCTTAGTCACATGGCCCCAAAGACAGTGTATCTAAGGGTTATGCTGGGTCTACGGGGGTCTTCATTTGCTGTAAGAGGTCACCAGACAGCAAATGAAATTAAGTGGTTATGGTTTAAAATAGGAAGTTCTAATCACCCAGGAAATAAAAAAGTTCCTGCACTGGGCATTCCATTTATTGTTTAAAGAAGAAAAAATCAAACTGTAGTAACTCTTTTCTACTCACAGGTTGCAAAACCTAGCCAATGTCTCCCTAAAGGACAGAATTCTGCTTCTTCACAGTGTCTCAAATCACGTCACCACTCCCATTCAGTGGCACTCCACTCCTTCACATCTTAGTGTTTCACATTGTGTGTTCATCTCTCAACCACCTCAAGTCAAAAAAGGGCAGAGGGGAACCCATTGTGCCGCTCTCTTCACTTTGTGGTGAAGTTGAAGCCCTTTCTCTGCTGAAATGGCCTCCAGGTCTCTCCATGGGCTTCAGGATAAAATCTGAGCTAAACCCAAAGCTCTCTGAGGTCTCGTCCCTCCTAACTCACCCAGCTACAGCCCTCCATCCCTCTGCTCTGGGGGGTACGTGCAGTTCTCCACACAAGCCATGTTAGTCCTGCCCCAAACCTTTCAATATGCTCTTCGGCTCTAGCAGCTTCACTGCTGGCTCAGCTCAGATCCCACCTCCAAGGGGCAGGTCCCTTCACTGCCCCGGGTGAACTGTCCCTTGCGTCTGGGGTTAAATTATCAGTCTTCACCCTACAGCACTTGTCTGGCCTTTTATTTCCCTCTCCTACTTACCCGGTGTGCTTTAGGAGTAAAAGCTGTACCCAGCATACAGAACAATGGCGGAAACATAGTTGGTGACTGGTGTTTGCTGAATGAAATCTTAAATTAATGTACTAACATCTCACATTACTTGATACCAGCTTCCTTCGATATGCAAACGCCTATATCGAATTTAGCTTCTGGGAGCCAAGAGTGATCAGTGCTGATGGGTGTTTCAGGAGGGAGTCAATAACCTGTTATTTCTCAACATGTGTACTGCATTTATCTTTGCTTATGGCATTCCAGCGGAATGCAGGAAATTATACTAGATGTCTATTTGAAATAGCTGTAGAATAAACAAGTGGGGGAGGAAGAAAGCAAGAGTGAAAGCTGAAACAAGGTTGAAGAAAAGTAGAAAAATGTTTGGCCAGAAACTAGGAAGGCAAACCACATTATCTTCTGGATCCCAAAGACCCTTTATGGGAATGAAGCTGCTGAAAGAAAAGGTCTCCTCAGGGAAAATGACTCTTAACTTTTCAAAAGTCATAAATGGCTTATAAGAGCAAACTTGAAATTCAATATAATGATCTTGGAAGAATTTTATGTGATTATGAGTCAAACTGTTGATCTGATGTGTCTGAAATCCCATGGAGTAAAACTTAGGATGGAATAATTTTTCACTGATAATCTTTTGACCTAGTTTCCTTTTGTTCATCTACAATAATAACAATCGAGATGTAATTTTAAAAGAATCATTACTGTTCCTATGCATGAGATCGGTCAACTGAGGGTCACTTTCATATCTATAATTCTAAAACGGTGCGTGAGAGGTAGCAGCGGCAGATAGTTAAGTCCCGAAGCCCCTCCCAGGAGAGGAGTAGTACGTCTAGAGTCTCGGCAACCTTTCATGTCTGAATGGCTACCCTAGAACGGGAGTGTTCGAGAAGCAAAGGACATAGGGTTTGCTCTCAAAAACTTTCTTTTTCTGCATTCCCCACAGCACATTTCCAGCAGGTTCGCTGCGCATGGGTTCATGGGTTGGCGTTTTTTGTGGGTGTTTTTTTTTAACATCTTTCTTCACCGAACTGGAAGCTTCCTGGTGACACAGAACAGATCATATTCACCTCTGAATCTGGAAGCACTTAAACATTAGTATCTTCAACATAAGAGTTTCATAGGTCCTTGATGAATTAATTTGAAAAATTAACCTAAGTACTCTCTATAATCATTTAAGATTATGGAGTATCCAGTATCTTGGTCAGGCAACAAATCGATATACTTGAAGTCTGTATTTCCAACAGATGCCTCTGGAGCCACA
The DNA here is from genome assembly GCF_004115265.2 of Rhinolophus ferrumequinum. NCBI lineage: Eukaryota > Metazoa > Chordata > Mammalia > Chiroptera > Rhinolophidae > Rhinolophus > Rhinolophus ferrumequinum. The sequence goes on from NC_046309.1 coordinate 25,801,987, forward strand.
AACTGACCGGCCATGGACTGACCAATCAAACAGACAAAAATGACAAACAAAAATGCAGCCCACTTCTCCTTCCTAACCTGTTGGTGGACTATGACGTATCATTACTGTCCTCTCATGTGATGCTGTCCCCCAGGTGGCTGTTTCCAATAAAATTTCTCAGTTTACTCCATGATATGATACAAAGAAAACAACAGAAATGTAGAATTTTTTTGGTTCCAAACAGTGTGAGGTCTTTTTGTCCCATCTTCAAAAAGCCAATCCAAAGTCCTCTTTTAACGGAAGGGGAAAACTTCACTGAAGAAATAAAAAGGATTGATCTACCAGAACCTCAGAAAGATGCAGCACCTGGGAGTCCAGTGCTTCAATCGGGAAATAAGACATGACCTTAGTAATTTGGGGGGGTGGGGAGGGAGCAGGCAACATGAATTTAACCACACCCAGAAAAATTCATCTATGCTTCAAAGTCGAACACCAGATGTCATGTGCAACTTTTGGATTGGCTGACCCCAGCAGGCCTGTGTCAGAGGGCCCTCTGTGGCTGGTGCCCTGGAGCCAGACGCAGTTTAAGTTATGGTCACGGCTGGCTGCAGAGGGATGTTACCTGGGTAAATTATGATAACTGGGCGATAAGGATTACTGAGGGCAACCTAAGCTTAGAGGGTTTGTGCATGTGCCAACTATGTGAATCACAGATGCATGCCTTCATAAAACGTCTTCTGGCATCAGAGAGAGAAGCAGCTTCTCGTGCAGCGGGTCTCTACTGAAATAACGTCCGCTATCAGAATCCTGTTCATGGCATGTGCAGTATGACACTCAATCTTTGTGTAATCCCAGGCCTACTCCTCGTGATAGTTCAACCTCTTCGTTTCCGAGCTTGCAGGGTACCCAGTGCAAAGCTGGACAGGGCGCCATGGTTTCTAGGTGACTTGTGCCTGCAGGCCTGAAGCTGTAAGCCATGGCATCAATGCTGATAATTCTTTTCCTTTTCTGAAGCAGCAATGTGATTCATTTGCGTATCTTTCACACAAGAATTCTCTCCAACATCTGCCTGGTATCCTCGATCTTTTCCAAAAAAGCCAGCCCAGGCAAGGGGGCTGGACAAGGCTCACAGTCTGACACAGGGAATGACTGCATCTCAAACCTTCTTTCTGGAGTGCAGCCTAATTTGGTGGTGGATATGTCTCAGAAGCTGCGTGTGCCTGTGGCATCTACAAGCATCCATATGCTGGACTGAAAAGCACTGTTTGGTTGGTCTGGACAGTTTGGTTGGTCTGGACAGCCTGAATACAGATTTTACTACTTGGTCCTCCTGGCGTCTCCAATCCCTCTGATTCTTGCCTATTCCTCAAACATGAAAACAGCCTAACCAAAATACAGGATATCCAGTGACCATTTCAAAGGGACTGTGATGATAGCTGGGTATCACGTGCTAGTTACAAGGGCTCGGACAATGAGTAAGGCTTGTGAGATTTTTACTTATAACTACCGTACGTGTTGACTCTGCAAAACATCATCAACAAAAAGCTTGTTCTCAGAACAGTCTCCACATAGAGTGATTCATTAATACTATCTTTAGAACTTTTAAAATGTTTTCAATCTACTGAGATGAAAATATTTCCTCCAATATTAGAAACATGTCCTGTTCTTAGAGTATGCCCTCTGCACATTACCAGACGGCAGATAATGACACTAATTTAGGACAGACTTCATAGCATCAGTAAAAATGGTCTTGATATGGTTGTTGCATTTATACAACATTCGTGACTATAAAAAAGACCAGCTGCCCCTCACAAGGAGGTGTCTGCCCCCCAATTTATTGGGCCATCACTGAATGACCTAATGGAGTAAACATTCAAAAGAGCTTGGATTTGTAGTTCCACTGGTGCAAACTGTCCCAAGGCTGAAACCATTTATCTTTTGATCAGGACTAAAAATCCCTGGCATTTTTCTGTTAGCTTTCCAAAAGTTTAAGAATTATATGTAGATAAAACTAAACATTTCTGTTCTTAGCAAATATCTATATGTCTATCCTATTAGATCCAAAATTAATTTTAATAACGGCTGTAACACTGTCTTTTGGGGGCACAAGACTATCATTTTATATATGATTTTCCATTTGAACAAAATGGACTGAGCCAGTGGTGAAGTTCAGGGTTGGTGACCTTGGCTCCTTATAACGGCTGACAGTTACTGAACTCTACTGTGTGCCCCACACTCTGCTAAACACTTCAAATGGATGAACTACTTTAACCCTCACACCAGATTCCCAGCTGTGTGCTCTTGGGCACGTTCCTTAGCCTTTCTAAGCCTCCAAGCCATTTCCGGAAAGAGACACCGAGGCTTAGAAGGTTAAAGAATTTGCTGAATTCACTGAGCTAGTGAAAGGCAGAGCTGGGGCTTGATCTGAGCAGGCTGCCTGGGGCTGGTGCTGTTCTCACCCGGGAGTGACCGCCGGTTGCCTGGGGGTCTCCATCAGGAGGCAGCCACGTGCTCCCATAGGAACCCTGCAGCACTCCCAGTCACAGTGTACTTGTGCCCTGGGGTTCTTCTAATACCAGAATGCGCAAAAGATAATGAATAAGAAACTCATGAATTCGTCTCCACATTCCCACCCTAATCTTTGAGACTTAAGTTTTCAACCTAGACGCCTAAACTTCTTTGAGAGGCAATCCAAAGCTTGTAACAACTTTCATAATGTCTCCTAAAGAAGGTTCTGAGGACTTAATGATCTGCAAAACATTTCTGTTTTTGTAGTATATGTATGACTGGGGGGGAAAAAAAGATGATAATCCGCAAATTAAATGAACACCATACATCAAATCCCCTCTGTGACTAAACAAATCAGGCCCAAGTTGATGGAAGATGGAAAGCCATATTTTGAAAACAGTTTCAGAAAGATAAGCAAACGTAGATATACCTCGTTCTTAAGGAATGATTACAAAGGAATCTTAAAACAATTTGGCATTACTGAAATTCTGCACACAGCTCTGGCCTGCCTAGTTCATGCCTTTGTAAGAGTGAGAGAGGCAGAGCAAGTCACTTTAGTAAGGCTTAAGCTTATGAAAAACACATGGGCTTCAGAGCTAGATAACCTGACTTGCATCCCAGTTCTGCAGTTTGCAAGGAATGTGGTCTTGAAAGTTACTTAAACTCACAAGCCTCAGTTTCTGCATCTGCTAAAATGGAGTAACTGCCTCCTCGCAGGGTTACGGCAAGGGTTACAGGTAATGTCTACAACGCACTTGGCACGTGATAGTTTCTCATTAAGTCGTGCCTAATACTTACAACAACAAGAACGACATTAATAAGCACTATTAAAAAAACACTGCCAGCAGCAGAGACAGTGGAAGTATAACGGTTAAGGCCATGGCCAGGAGTCAGACCACCTCAGTTTTCCTTCTGGCTTTCCTTTCCTCATAGATTTCACGTCTTATTGAAACAAGAAATGCTCTCAGTTTATCTCTGTTCTCTCATAACATCTTCATGGCTAACTTTGACATCTGAGGCTCTTCCTTTGAACAAGTTACTTTTCTCTGCACCAGTGGGCACAGCTCAAAGTGGGGCTGATAATACGATCTACCTGATATGCTTGTGGTGAGAAGAAATCAGCTCACACATGCCCAGCTCAGAGTCACGTCTGACCCTGACATGTAAGACCGAATAAATGCTAGTGTCATTTTAGTCATCGTGCGAAGGATACTCCAAAACCAGGACCAACCGCCTGGATAAAATCTACCCACCCAAAATGTTGGTTAACAAACTGAAAATGAAAGAGTATGAAAACTCCTGAGGATGGCAAGACTGCATTGCAGAGTAATGGCTGTAATAACATGAGAAGTTGTCTCAAGGGCAAAATCATCATTAGTTTGCAGATGACCAGGATGTGTTACCAATTAACTGGTCATTCTGCTCGGGATTCAAGACTTCCAAAAGGCTTCACTACAAAAGTTGGTGGACGTCACTTTCAAAACTCCAAGCCAAAACACGCGCACACACACACACTCACACACTCACAGACACGCACACTCACACACATGCATGCACACACACACTCACGGACACACACACGGTGAAGAAGAATGAGGCAAAGGGACTGAATACATGTTGCCTCCCTCCTTTCCTCAGAACACGTTGCTCTCCCCACCCCCTACGCCGTGCCCTGCCACATTTCTAAATCCTTTTTGCAAAGGTCAGGAAAGCAGCAATAATCCCATTGTGTCACTTCCCAACATACTACGTAAAAAATTCAGTCACCTAACTAACCTACTAAAGAAGGATTGCTGTACCCAGAAACCATCCAGGAAACAACTACCCAACCAGAACATTCCGATTTGCAAAGATAACATACAATCCTCTGCTCTGGGTGTGGCTGTATGGAGAGGGATGGGAGGCTGGGATTCCGAGCTCTGCCTCCCGCATCTTGTGGATTAGAATGATGACATCTGAACCAGGGTGAAGAGCAGGGCACCCCGAATTGCTGTCTGCACCCCAAGCCCTCTAAGCACCCACTTCCTCACACAGGAGAGAATGAGACGACAACTCGGCAGAGGTCCTCTGGGTCTCCAGGAAAGCAGCAGGAATGAACTTGAAATAACCCATTTTACGGTACGGGGTGAGGAGCAAGAGGCTTGTCTTAACAGGCTTGTGCGGTTGCAGCTCACTCCGCAAGAACAGTAACTTCAGCAGCCACTTCATCATGTTTCTACTGTAAGTGACACAGGCCTGAGCCAAGTCCACACAAAAACACCCTCCAGAATTTAGTCGGGGTTAGGTCATCTGCAGTCTATTGACAACTGCTGAACTCAAAACCCCTAACAAGGCATTTCAGCAACAGTATGTGTCCTGCCACTAATGAGGCTTTTTTTCCATGAATAATGAATAAGAACATCATGTCTGTTGCCAGGTACACAACATAAACAAAACCCAACACAAGAGCCCTGGTGTGGCGAGTTTGTCCATTTGCAACAAAGGAATTGTGCACCGTGTGAGCCAAGTTCTAGTGGAGGGTGGGATGGCTATTGTAACAAATAATGGGAACATATGTTATCGGAATCTAATAAATCAGCTTTCAGCTGTTGGGGAACAGAGGCCATGCAATGGGGCAGAGAGAGATGACAGAAGTCTCCAAATGAGTTCATTTCTTTATTTTACAATCTGTCATAATACAAAGCTGATGATTTCTGTAATGAACTGAGATATTCATGAAAGGAGCCTTAAGAGATATGCAATCCCAAAGGCTCTATTGGTGAAATCTTTTTCTCTTAATCCCTGATGTATCCGGTTGAGTACAGGCCGGCACTGGCGATGAGACACTGGAAGCTTGTTATGGCACTGATGGCTACAGGGTAGCATTTGGAAACGTGCATGGTCCTAGAACCCAACTGCACAAGACTGGGTTCCTTTGGTACCAAAGACCATCAACATGAGAGCGTTTTGTGTACAAGGTAGTCTCATGGCTTAGACTCCCAGTCAGCCAAACAGTGAGATTCCAGCACAGAAACAGAGAACGAGAGTGAGCTGCTGGAAAGGCCAAACAGTTTTTCTTTTGTTTACTATAAAATGCACCACAAATACCTTTCTCCTTTTCTAAAATCAGTTCCATGATAGGTAGCATGTATCTTGTTACACAGGGTGCGAGTGTTTGCACAGGCCAAGAGATGCCCTGACTGGCTGAGGGCTTTTCGTTTCCACAAATTTGAGCAAGAATTAACAATAAAACAACAAAAACAGTCTCACAATGCCTCAGTTTCCCCAACTGTAGGAGGTAACGACTGCAACCTACTTCAGAGATTCCTTATGAAGAATTGTGTGTCAAACATAAGACTTAAATACTACACTTTGCTCTGCATGTTTGATGAATTCCTGGAAATTTTGACCTGAATAATTCCTTAAATGCACTAAGGAAAGAATATTTCATAAAGTACAAAGTAATCATATAATATAAGAACTCCCTAACATCCATTTTATAAGCAAATATATTTATTTGGGGGAAGAGTTACTGAAATAAGGCAGCACAGTATGAAATTCTGCAGACACTACAGCAGCTACATTATGGCATTTAATTATGTGGCAATTTTTGTACAATTAATCAAATAATGATTCATAGACAATGGCAACATAAACAGAAGGGTTTTCAAATATTGAAGATGTGTCAGTTGTTTATCATTATTATTATTATATTATTATTATTATTATTATTATTGGTATAAACCAATAACAAGAGCAGGTAAAATGGAGTAAGCTCATGAGCGCGTCACCAGAATGGCAAAGGGACATCAGGTGAAGAAGTGGGGGTATTCCGCGAAGGAGGAGAAGCCCCGGGATGAAGGGGACACACAGGATTGTATCTTCAGATGTTTACCGAGTTGTCACAACAGGGCTACTGGCTGCTCGGAATTGCTCCAAAGGACCAACGTGACCAGCGTCCCCGTGGGCCGACAGCAGGAGCTGAGCCATCAGTGCTGTCCCCACAGAGTGCGTGCTGCCTGCAGAGGGACTGAGGTCCCTGACCACGGAGGGAGCCAAGCAGAACACGCACCGACTGTGTGGACAGGGATGGTGGTAGGGACCTGGCTGGCAGGGCAGGGCGGGAGGGCGGCAGCGGCCACTCGACATTCTGGGCCCACTAACCATGAAATTCTACGATTCTATAAAATGCCATCAAAATTGCAGGTGAAAATTCTCTAAGAGGACAGTTGCCAAAATGCTGTGCTGTTCGGAATGATCCTTCCAATCCGATCACTGAAGTACGTCCATCAAAAAGAGCGGTACTCAGGGAGACACAAGTGCGGACTTACCGTCATACTTCGCCAGCACGGCCTGGACATCCGCGTACGCCTGCAGCTCCAGGAGGGCTTCCAGAAGGTTCTCGTGGATGTTGAACATGCTCAGCAAGGGGAACTCCTTCATCAGCTAGGAGGGAAGGGACCAGGCAGTGGTTAGCACATAGTTTTCACTTTCAAAAATACAAGTAACACGCTGAATTGTAATGCATTTATGTAATATAAAAGTATAACAATTTTTAGAAGTTTAGTTAATACTGAATTGTAAGCAATCACACCAATTATTATTTTGTGAAGTAGTAAATGCTTACATATTTTCCCGCTCTTTTGGGAAAATGGCTACTTTGAATTTGTGAGAACCTAAGGTGGGAGAAAATCCAAAAGAGAGGGGGTTTCGTAAAAACTGAGGAAGCTGCTTACAGGTAGAGCTCAGTAATGTTAAAACACCGCAGGGCCAAAGAAAGCGAAGGGTGAAAAGTCTCTCAGGTGTCAACAGGTAAACTTCTCCAGGAGCAGCCTGGATGGAAGCCAGAGAACAAAAGGGCGAGCAAGCAGCCTGCAGACAGAGTGAAGGAGAAACGTAGGATGATGACGACGGTGGCGTAGACTGAGAAAACGTGCAGCCAGTGACGAGAAGGGGCAGCAAGGCAGGGTCTTTCCAGGAGTCTGCCCACTGCCCTCAATAAAACAGGACTGAAGGTCATTTTCTGGCACTAAAGGGACAGGTGGCCAGGAGGAGGTTTGAAGATGGGGGTGAAAGTGTAAAAGAACCCCAAAGGGGAGAACTGCTCAGGGAAACAGCCAGGCTTACTAAGGCCGTCTGGGGACCTAACGATTGGAGACCACGAATTTACGGAGGCTGCAACTGGCATGATTGTCAAGCTTAACTGACAGCAGCCCAGGGACGGTAGCAAAGATGTTGAATGATTAGGCTGAGCCTGGGCAGATTGAATTAGATTCAACGAAAAGTCTAGGAGCAAGAGATTTGACAAGAATGGTGAAAGAATGATTAAAGGAATGGCCTAAAGATTCTAGACAGGATGGGGAGGAAGAGAGGTCCAAAGGGAATTAAAAGATATAATACTGAACTTCACAGGAACGCAAATGGAAAGACGAAAGGAGTGAGACTGCAGAGTAAAATCTTGTCTTAGAGAAAGGTAACTCTCACCATAAGAGAAAGATAACCAGGTTCTTTATTAAAGCAAAGTTTTGTGTGTGTGTGTGTGTGTGTGTGTGTGTGTATACATATATATAGTACATATATATATTTTCTATTAAATCACCTACATGCACAACTGTTTTCTATTATAACATAATAACTTCTAAAAAAGTGGTATCTCTTTTTGACATCAACATCTTTAAAGCAATTGTGCTGAGAGAAATAATACTCAGAAATGGGCTAATTCACCATTCAGCAAGAAACCAGTGGGCACACTGCATAGACTACCCACTTCTTACATTAGAAACAGTTGCCATATTGTTTTGTTTTCTAAAGCCAAGAATCATTTAGCATATCTCTAAAAATAAATTTCTGCAGCCCCAAAGCATCACATTACCTACGAAAAGCACCTATCAAAACGATTATGTTTTCAGTGAGACTGAACCCCCAGAGACGGCCTGTAGTGTTTTCATTGCTGGGAAGGGAAGTGAATAAGCCATACCACACATCGCTGATGTTCTGTAACCAATAAAAGTTATTTCTTGTTCTGGTTCACTTTGATTCTGGTTGACATCATCCTTTGATTTTTTTCTTTTTTCTCTTTCTAATTAGAGCTTGTTAGAATTAAAGCTCTCTGCATTCAGCATTTGGCAACACAATAAAGCCATTCTCTAAACTGCAACATTGAAACATTTACCATATTTGACCAATCTTTCAGGTAAAGGTCAAACTTCAAGGACACAAGTCATATTATGTAATTTTAAAACTACAATTCCAAACATTAGTGTGCTGGAGCCTAACAACTGAGTGGGAGTCTTGTGTGAGCAAACATGGGGGTCTCTGCTTGTTCAAACGAAACTTGAAGTAAGATGCTAGGAGTTGGGGCAGAAGCGCTTTCATCAGAAGCTTGGATGCAGTGTATTGTGTCCAAAAAAATCATCATGAATAAAAGGCTTTTGACATGGCAAACAGAAAATGTAGGAGAGGTGATCGAAGTCACATGACAATTTAGAAATCTAGCTTCACTTGTCTGATATGAACAAGAAGAGAAAGTGAGGCGTCCGCTGCTCCATCTCACAGCGACCATGACCTTGTCCTCTCTACCGGCACAACAGGCTTTTGTAGACAAAAGCCAGGAACACGCATCTGCTCCCTCGCTCTCCTGACTGTTCACCACAGGGCGACAACCTGGCCCCAGCCCCACACGTCCTCTGACTCTGCTCGTCCGCATTTGCAGGTGATTGAAATCGCTCCCGTGGATGCCCTGCAGTCCTCTTCTTGCTTGACAGTTTGGTGACTTGTCCCTTGAAACTCTGTTTCTCTTGGCTTCCCTGACACCTTTCTCTTATGGTTTTCTTAGTACTTATCTCCTAGCTCTTTCTCTGGTTTCCCACTTGTCTGCTATTTTAGAAGTAAGGAGTCCCCCAGTATATCCAAGTACTCTTCTCACAAATGTCCCCATCTCCTACTTTTGCGTCCAGAGTCTCAATACCACCATCTCGGTGGGGATGGCTCCCCCATCCTCACACCCTGCCCTGGACCCTTTCCTCAGCTGTTATATTAGATCAACTTGTAAACTATCTCCCGGACAATTTTTCTGATACAGCTCATACTGGGCTCATCCATTCCTCCCCTCTAAGCCAACCCTTCAGACCTGTTCTCTCTCGGTATTTCCTATCTTGGAGAAGAGAATCATTAACCTCGGTCACCCTCTTCGCCCTACACCCTACAGCCACCTTAGACTCTCTAAACTTCTGAACTACGATGGAAAAAATGCCGATAGCTTCCATCAGGCTCACAGAAAGCAGCAATGCAGAGACGATACCCAAGCAAACGTGACGGTAGGGTCGTTCCATCACCTCTCTTCTCCGACCCTGCTGCCGATACGTTAGCCGATGCCCTCACACTTGGCCTAAGTCACTCTAATAGCATCTTCGCTCTGCTTGCCTCTGGACCACGCCTCTCTAATCCTCCCTGCACAGCTGCTATCGTCATGGCTGTTCAAATATATACTTGAGTCCATCATAACCCTGCTTAGAAGGCAACCACTGACATGGCTGGACCCAAGAAAACAGGCAGATGTGAATACAAACTTACAAACAAGGCTGCTTATCACATTATTTATACTAGTGAAAAATGCAAGTGACTTAAAATTTAACCCATTATGAGGCATTTAAGTATAAAATACTTATATAAGTATACATATATAAGATCTTTAGGGCTATTTATTATTATGTAGTCATTAGTAGTTAAAGTCTCAAATAATTTTTAGTGGCATGATCTGGGAAATGCTAACGCACAAAGTTACATTAGAAACAGGATGCAAACTATATTTTACAATAAGATCATACTTTTCTTCTGTATCTATGCATAGAAACATACTAGGTAAAAAATGAACTAAATGTTTTAACAGTGGTTATTTCTGGTGAGACGAAAAGTGAGTTTTATTTCTTCCTCCCTATTTTCCCTGTTTCTAATAGGTTTTAAAGGACTATATGTACATTACATCTGAATCAGTGAGGAAAAACTATAAGAATATTGGCTTCTCGTAGACTTCAGGACATACAGACCTTCGCACGGCAAACACAGCCCCAGTGACTGTCCCAGTCTCTGCACCAGCCTGTTTGTAGCCACTTCACTGCGTAAACACCGCACTCGCACCACCGACCGATAGGCTCCAGGTCCGAAAGTAAGCCCCATGTACGCGAGGTCCTATCTCCACCCCTCGTCCCCGGTCGCCGCTATCTGGCCAGCGTCTCGGCTTCCAGGAGCCCTCACCTCCTATCCGTCTGCCAAATTAGCTACTCCTGCTCCAGCTCCCAGAGTCCTGTCATCAGGTTCTATTGCTCCATCTTCCCAGGAGCCTGAGAAGAGTGTGAGAGCCGGGATTCCTTCTTATCAGTAGGCTCTGGCCCACCGACGGTCCCATCACAGGTGCTCAGTACAGATTTCGTGAATGGAATGTTTTGTACAGTTCTCTTCTTTGGGGTTCATATACATATACGTGTGCTGCCACAGGCCTCCCTCAGGCCCTCAGGTTCCACGTCCCCGAACATGTTCCTCTACTCTTTAAAACCTTCCAGTGACCTTCCTTCCACGTCTACACCTTGGAAAGGCACGGCTAGACCTCATAAGCTCTGACTCGATGTAAGGAAGAATTTTCTGACACTCAGACCTCTCTGCAATGGAGCCGATAGTCTAGAGAGCCTCCCACCACTGGCACTATTCAGAGAGAGGCGCGTCACCCAACAGGGATGCTCAAGAAAAGACTCAGGATGTTCCCAATGCTGCAATTCCAGGGAAATGTCCCAGCTCCCCAGCTCAACCCCCAGGCCCGCCCTCAGCTCAGCGCCAGGCCCCGCTTGCCTCTCCTCTTCTACAGGATTAAAACTCGAGCCTTGTCAGACTGGATTACACGCCACTCCCACAATTCTTTCTCCAGTTACCAGCCACTGTGTTTTTGCTCAAACTGTTCTCACCACCTGGAATACCTTTTCCCTTCATTTACATGGCAGCCTGTCAAAACCACCCCACCCTCCAAAGCCCGGATCAAGTGCCACCTCCGAAAGTCACAGCATCATAGAAAGTGAGAGCCAGCAGAGCCCATGGAGATCGTCCAAACACCCTCCTCCGTTTACAGACGTGTTCCCGCCCACCCCCGCCCCACCAGAAAACACTGAAGACTGCATATTTAAGTGATTCGGCCAAAGTTAGTGCTGGGATTATGATTCAAACCCAGTCATCGGTACTGATTCCAAATTTCAACACATCAGAACCCCCATCTCTGGCCTGCCAAGCCCAGGAGAACTAAAGCCTTTTGCTTATGCTTCTCTGCCATAACACTTACGTATCTGCTTGGTGTAGTGTTCACGAGAAGCTATGAAGACAGCTTAGGAAAGAGCTCAATAACTGGAGTTACTCCTGAGCTTAAATGTCACCTCTGCCACGTCCTATCTGTGTGACTTTGTACAAATTACTTGACCTCTCTGAGCCTTGGTTTCCTCAGCTCATATGGCATCTTTTCAGACTCTCTCTCCCAGCCTAACTAATGTCATTACCCCACCTACGTCACGAGTTTTCATTGCTTCTATCACATACTGAAATCATGTTTACTGAATATTAGATCATTTAATAAGCAAAACAAAAAAAGATTAAATGGAGTGATAGTAGGTAATACTATTATCACCGGGGTCAGCAAAAAACATTTTTTTTCCCCTCTAAAGAGCCAGAGAGTAAATATTTTGGGCTTGGAGAACCATATGGGCTCTCTTGCAACTCCTCCCCTCTGCCATTGCAGCGTGAACGCAGCCGTGAACAGTACACAAAGAGAAGGAAGAGCCTGTGTCTCAATAAGGCTACTTACAAACCCAGCCAGGAGACCAGGTTCGGCCTGCAGGCCTTAGTTGCCGACCCTTGGTTAACAGGAACACATTTTTTTTTTTTTAAAGTCTTCATAGAAAGACTTTATATTGTATTTGGTGAAATTGTATTTGAAAAATATAACATCTCTTACATACAGCTGCTTTGGCAGACAATATAAAAATTCAAAAAGACCTACCCTACAACCCAACACTTCCTCTCCAGCTCTGTCCCCTAGAGACCAATCACACAAGTGGCTGAAACTCTCACCCTGGGACAGGCCGCAGGACGGAAGCACTGTCACAAACAGCGCGATGCACACAGCACAGGGGGACACTCATACGACAACACGCTATGACGCAGGGCAAGAGGGCTGAGTTACGCTTCGGACATCTTCATGGAGACAAACATCAAGCAGTCTTGAGTGAAAAAATACTCTGTAAAGAAATATGTTATACAACATGATACAATTGAATTCAATTTTAAAATGCTCACAAAACAATTCTACATACAGCTTACGGGTATATATTCTAGAAAAGTCTGAAGGAAACTAAAATCACCAGAGGTGCCTCAGAGGAGGTGACAGTGAAAGTGGTGGTCACAGGGGCCAGTGGCTTTATATTGTTTTATTTCTTTTCAGTAAAGAAAGCGAACAAAATTGACACAAATTTGAACTATTAATTTATTACTATTTATTATTAGTTCTGGGTAGTGAAATTGTCCTTAATATGTTATCCTTTATTTTTAATGTACATTTTAAAAGTTGCTTCCTCGAACATAGGAAGTTCATTAGATGTGCTTTTCATTTATAATTCCTCAAGTCAAAAGAGTTCAATTTTCATAACTTAGATTTTGACTTGTTTTCCTATTTTCTAAGTGCCTTTTGAGACACAATCCTTTTTTTCCCCATTGGGGTTTTGACTCTGTAGCTCCTTAAAGTATTGCTAGAGTCCAAAAAAGAAAAGGGGGTAAATGTCTGACTGAACAACATGTAAAGAATTCAAACAATTTGAGCTGATCGATTTTCATCCACTGCACTCGAGTTCTGTACTGATACCAAGATGCTAAGTGCTGATCTCGGGCGGACCACAGCTCACACGCCTGCTCCTTAATTCTCCTCCATCTGAGTTCCAGAGAGCAGGTCCGCGGACAGGTGTGCTCTGAGGAATTTCAAGAACTGCTATTGCGTCTGGAAGGAAGCTTCAGAGTTAAACTGGCTCAAAGTAAGTTCCTTCCCTCTCTAGCCCTTACTTGGGGTTGGGCTTAGACTTAGACAAGACTACCTAATAAGAAGACTCTTGTGTCATCAAATTCCTCTTGCTTCCTCTCCAGAACCACTTCAAAGACCTTGGCACATTGTTTTCAGAACAAAAGAGACGGCATGGGGGGCGGCTGGGAGTGGTTCCTTGTGGGAGAGGTGGAAAGCACTGCCCTGGGGTGGGACAGGGGATTTTCTGAGCACCTGCTGAGCTGATGCTGCTTCTTTGCAAACCAGGGGCCACGCCCAGCTCCCAGGTGTGATATGGGGGCTGGAGAAAGGGGAGCCATTATCCTTATGTAACATTAGCACAGGTACCCTACATTTTCAAAGTGCTCTTTGTTTTGCTCTGTGCAACTAGTTTCTTTTTGGTTGTAGTTGTACAAGATAGCATATCTCAATTGTTTATTTATTCTAAAACAACATACAAAAACGGGCTTGGCAACATAATTGGCTTTTCTGTTTAGAACCTTGAATGAAGGCATATGATAAATATAAAGGCCTGTTTTCTATAAGCCCAGTCATTCTAAATAAATCTTTGAACTCGCTCACTATCTAGCATAGTTCTGTTTATTTATTGCCAGCTATCTTCTCCACACTGGTAATTGCTTTCTCCTGGCAGTAAGAAATTTATATGCCCTGTTTTGCCCAAATATTACAGTTCACATACAATAAAAACACTAACTTGACTATGATTCCTCTAATACCTATGGGGAGAAACATGGGATGGGCCAAGGATAGAATTTCAGTTTCAATTTTACATCATCTGGCTATTGTCAGTTCAAGTTTATTTCAATGGAAGAATTTGAGGCACTTCTGAGGTTAACATTTATGAGCTCAAATAGAAAAAAACGGAGAGTTAATTCACTGAATTTGAAATACTCTCTGGACATAATTTAGAACTACAGTATGCATGCTTTTTCTCAGCTGACTTACAGGATGAAAACAACAGTTTAAACCTTTCAAGTTTGATTTGTATCTATTTAAACATTTTATTAGTTTAGCTATCCATGCATTGTTCCTTGAGTGAGAAAAGCGATGTGAAAATTCTTACGTATTTTATGGAAGAGGTAATTAAAAGAGATCCTCAGCCAGATTCCTACCCGAGGTCAGTGCAAGCTTGGCCTAATTAAAGTTTATAGAATTTGGCCTGTATTACATGCAAAAAGCAGATACTATTTTGTTATAGTTGCAAGTCTGACATTATTTAATTATAGTTCAAAGAAAAGCATAAACAGAAAATAGAAAAGACACTCTGTATTGCATGGTTATTATTTTGTCAGTGATTTTTACTGACACTAAGGGCCATAAAAGGAAAGAATGAATTGTTTACCGACTCGTCAGAGGCCCATGACAGTTCCATTTATACAGACACTATAACCCGCAGTCCTGCGAGCTTAAGTCGACAGGAACAAGAAAATGTCATTTTCAGGGCTAATCTAAAGGAAAATAACAAGCTGCATCTACCGAAAAGTAACATTATCAATATACGATCTACATGGACAGTAAAATGACAAGTTAACTAGTTCTTCACTGAACTGAGCACATGACGTGACTACACCCATCACTGAGTGGAGAACTAACAGCTGTAAGCACAGTGGTGAATTATCCCAGGACAGTTTTGTATCACTTGAAGACTCAAAGGGCTGGAAGCCTACCTAAATAGTTATCCACTTTCCATGTCAAAATTACGCTCATTTCATTCCAGAGAGGGAAATCTTCCTGCAAAATTTCTAGTGAATAAGACAAGCTCTGCATTTATACATAACAGATCCTAACAAAAATATTTTTAGTATAAAATCCTCCTCCATTTGGTCCTCAATCAGTTCCTTAATCAGTTTATCTGTTCCTCATCAGAGAAAGCAAGCATAACCCCAGTCAGCACTTAGAAATCTTTGAAGATTCTCTTCTTCAGCCTCTACCCTCCTCAGTGACAATTCTTTACCTCATTTCAAGACTTCTAAAAATTTTCTTTTCCAAAAGCCGGGTCTGATAGTACCACTGTTTTCTGTGTTATTACATGCAGGTAGACTTTCCACTCTAAAGTCCATGGTAAACCGCAGCTTCAAGAACCTCAAGGATAAAGGCGAAGAGGTCAGGGAAGAAGTCAGCCTCCTCCCGTCCCGGGGAAAAGAACGATTTACCCTCCTCACAACTGACAGGTAACACTTTTGAATAAAACATACGCCTTATCATCTTAAACATATTCAACTGGGGCCGGGCCCCAGTGCTGAGCTCATGACCAAATCTGAACCATTTGATGCATATTTCAAATGGCTTGGAAGCAGGCCCAGTCACGAAACCAGGACGATAAGCATCCTTCCCTCTGTGGTGACATGGCATTGTTGTCCTGTTCCAGGAGTGTCCTCCATGAGCAGCTAAACACACCAGCCAACATCTACTGGCAGAAAGGCCTTTTTCATGCCAAAAGCACACTAACTGCATTTGGCAGACATCCTTCCACATTCACATGGGTGACGGTAAATAGCTCTAAGGAGATTAACTCACGGAGTTATCTGCGGCGGTTAACAAACACTCGCCCTGGCAGGCATCTCATACAGGGTCACACTCAAAGTTAGCTGTTATGAAAGATTCTATCATAGCAACAGGCAGAAAGTCGGGGCTTCAACCTTTGACATTCAATCCGAGACTGCAGTGTGCTCACGCAGCCTTCCAATGTTGTCTTTCCTCCCCCACACTTGACGCTGCACCCCCCTGGAATCTGACTCCACGACACACAAATTCCCAGACGCATCCATGAGCTATTCACAGACCCCGAGCTGAGTGCACTGCTTCTGCTGCTGTAAAATCCCCCACAAAACTTGTACCCACCAGGCCACACATAGGGCTGGCTTCTTCCCGTTCCCCAAAGCACAGCCAGACTTACTACTCGGCTTTGGGAGGCACTTCCTGCTGCCCCGAAGCTCAGGCCACGATGTCTGACCCCTGCCACCATTCTTCGAGCGTGTTTCCTACCAGGTAACGGACCCACATACACTGACGGCTCTGGCTCCTGGCTCCCCATTCTCACCCTTAACCCCAAGCCCTGTCCCCAGGGTAGACGATCACAGTCCATGGAAACATCCATTCTAACAGATTAGACGCTCGATTGTCTCAATGCAAAACACTGTCCCCCCACTACAATTAAGTAACCCAACGTCATAGCCAAACCCTAGACCTTGACATTTAGACTTGTTTCCTCTACAATGCACAATTCTCTGAGCTTAATGTACCAATCTCCAGTTATCTTCCACTATTCTTCACACTAAACTTCCTCTTTAACTTCACTAAGACCACCAGTGTCTGATTCTCTCCACTTACTTTTTGTCCGTATCTTCCTCAGGCCAACCATTACTCTTAATTATTTTCTTCCTTTAGCTTCTACGGTATCGCTCTCCTGGTGTTCCTCCTACCTTTACAAATGCTCCTTCTCAGCAGTCCCTGGACGCGTCTCCTCTAGCCAGCCTGCCAATGTTGGAGCCCACAGGGGCTCCCTTGTTAACCTTCTTCCTTCTTCATCGACATTGCTACATATGAAGTGTGACCAAATATGTTGAATGTTTAAATAAAAAAAACATTATTACAGTAAAAGACACATTGCCATTAATCCCCCTCAAAATACTCCCCCTCACTTTAAACACACTTATCCCATCATTCTTCTCACTTTCTGAAGCCATTCTGGAAGTCCTCTTTCATGAGTGTCTTTACTTGTGCTGTTGTGGCTGCCTCAGTGTCCCAAATTGATTTAAAAGATTTACCTTTCATGGTCATTTTGACTTTAGGGAAGAGCCAGAAGTTGCAGGTGCCAGATCCAATGAATAAGGTGAATGAGGACACAGCGTAATGTTTTTATTTGACAGAAATTGCCACATACCAGAAACGATGTGTGACACAGAGCATTGTCATGATGGAGGATGATTTATGACACATTTTAAACCACACTTTCTCTCAACCGTAGCTCACACCTGACTGACTGCATCGAACAAGTTGAAACTTGTCACACACGGTTACTAAGCTTCCATGTGCTGCTTCCCAAATTGAAGACCCCTGCCTTCCCGTTGGCTGGCACACGGCAGCAGCATTCACCATATTTTGTGATCACAATGGAAAGGCTCCATGTCACCTATCACTTCTGGTATGTGGCAATTTCTGTCACATAAAAACATTACGCTGTGTTCTCATCCACCTTATTCACTGGATGTGGCACCTGCAACTTCTGGCTCTTCCCCAAAGTCAAAATGATTCAGGACATCGAGGCGGCCATGACAGTGTAACTGAAGACACTGATGAAAGAGGACTTCCAGAACTGCTTCAGAAAGTGGTAAGAACTTTATGGGATAAGTGTGTTCAAACTAAGGGGGGTATTTTGAGGGGGATTGACGGCAACGTGTCTTTTACTGTGATACATTTTTTTAAATCTAAACATTCACTGTATTTGTTGATCACACCTCGCACATGACCTCACTCTCTCACTCACTACTACGGCTTTAACTTTCCTCCATATACACTGATAGCTCCCAAACTCCTCACCCCTGAGTTCCTGACACACAGCCAATTGTCTTCATGAATTCTCCACCTTGAGGGAAACGAAGCATCTCAAACTGAACGTGGCCAAAACAGAACCCTGCTTCAGCCCAAAAATCTGTTCCTTTCCTCGTCGTCCTCCTCTCCATAAATGGTATGACCATCACCAAGCTGCTCAGGCTAAAAACCTGCAGACTCCTAGCTTTCCGTGACTACACAACTTCTTTTTTTTCACATCTAATCCATTCAGCAATTCATTTTTCAATTGGCTACTGAGAAGCTCCGATGTGTCGGGCACTGTTCTACTGAGATAAAGTAGTAAACAGGTAACAAAAAATTCTTTCCTGAAAGTGACATTCTAGTAAAGGGAGAGAGCAAATAAGCGGACAGGGAAATACACAGACTGTCAGGTGGTGACTAGTTCTAAGGGGAATAAAAAAGCAGGGAAAGAGGTGAGGGGATGCTGGTGTGGCAGGAAGATGTGACAGTAAATAGAGCAGTCAGGGAAGGTGGCATTGTGAAGACAACATCTGAGCAGGAAGCACAGTGGCTGAAGAACTATCACAAATGTCTGGAAGAGGAGAATTTGGGGCAGAGGTCCGGCCAGTGCAAAGGCCCTGAGGTAGCTGTGAGTCTGGCAGGTTCATCAAACAGCAAGACCAGTGTGGTTTGAGCATAGGGAACACACAGCAGAAACGAGGGCTCAATAATGCAGAGCCTTGAGGCCACTCTTAGAGTTTAAATTTGGAGTGAGATGGTCTGAAGACAAAGAACGACAAGGTTTAACTTATGGTTTAAATGGCTCATTCTAGCTGCTCCGTGGAGACTAGATGCAAGGGGACGAGTGGAAGTGGGAAGACCTGTTGGAAGGTTATTATCACCCAAGTGGGAGATAATGATGGTTTAGACCAAGAGGTTGGCTGTGGACATAGTATGAGGCAGTAGGATTCTAAATATATTTTAAAGGTAGACCCAACAGAAATTATAATAGTCACATCCTGTTGACTCTATGTCCAAATATACCTCAACTCCATCTACTTCTCCACTGCCAAGCCCAATTCCACACCCTCGCCAGCTCTTGCCTGGACTGGTAACTGTTTACCTGGGCTCCTTGCTTCCGTTCTTGTCTTTCATGGCTTCCCACTGCACTTACAATGAAATGTACCCTCCTTACTATTTCCGGCAGAGTCCTGAATGACACAGCTCCGCCTGCCTTTTTCAATTCATCTCATTCTGACCTTCCCTTTGCTTACCAAACTCTGCAGCCTCGGGGTCTCTGCATGAGCTGTTCCTCTGAGAGGACCCCGCCTCTCCCTCAGCCTCAGGCCCCAGCAACAGTGTTAGCTCCTCTGGACACCCTCTCAGAGCGACCCCTAAATGGGCCCGCCTGTCACCCTCTATCACAGCACCTTTAGTAGCTCCTTCCGAACACTTACCCATCTGTAACTTGCCGTCTACGTGCCCTGTCCAGGTCATACCCATCCCATCACAGTCATAACTGTCATCTGTCTGGTTGTTCACTATGTCCTTAGAGCCCAGAACTCAGTCAGGCACCTTGTGCGCACTCAGTAGACACTTGTTTATAGAAAAGCATGAATCCGTCCTCCCTTCATCCCTTCCTGCCCCCTCCCCAATGCGATCTAGAGCCCAGGACTTCCAGCTTCCAGAACAGCCCCTCATGTTCCTGACTGCCTTGTCTTTTGATGTCACTCACCCAACACCTGACCTTGGATTAAGCCAGATGTCTATCAATTCTACCCCAACATTTAGGCCAAAGAACACAACTGTGAGGTTTAGAGAAACGACGACAATATAATAGTCGCCAACTGCTACTGGACTAATACTGCGCAGGAAACTGCCAGTCAGTGACTTCTCTCACCCACTCCACCACTTCCTTCACACTCCTCACTCAAGTTCCCCCAGTGAGCTCTCAGCAGAAAACAGGTCAGGAGGCAGGACCCCCTTCGATTCTTCAGCCCTACCTCTCCACTACAACCCCCATACGTCCAACACATCTTTGTATCCCTTCAGCCACGCATGGAATCCCTCCTCTAGTCAACCTGCCCCTGCCGTGCTGTGGAACTATCACTATGCACTTCTCAGGGCCTCCTTCTATCAGTGACCCCTTCTCTTTTGTACGTTATGTACGACTTCTCCCTTTCTTCTCAGTCTTTTACCATCAACATTTGGACATCTCAGGGCTTCTCCTGCTTACATGATTCTTTCTAGGTACCATCACCTCTCTCTTATCCTCTCATATACAAGCTTATCGAAAGAGTTGTGTCCTGGAGACACATCACCTCCCATTCAGGAAGCAATGCAATGCAATCTATTTTACAGCCTTTACACCCCACTGATCTTGCTTTAACCAAATTGCCGATCACCTCTTTGGAGTAAAATGTAACAAATAATTTCCCCGTAATACATATTTACCGAATATTAACTGTCTGACAAGTACTGCACTAAGAATTGTTTATATCTCATATTCATTGTCTTTTCTTATTATGGTTTTCATAACATAACATTCTCCTTAATTTTCTTCCTACTTCTTTCGTTACTTCAAGTTTCCTTTGATCAACTTCCAATTTCACCGCACTTCAATCCTTTTTTCTCTTTTCTTTTATTCATTCTGCCCTGGATGAGCTCATCCTTGCTCATGGTTTTAATGACCTTCCATGCTGATCATTCTCAGAACTTCTGCCAGCCCAGGTCTCTCTGCTGGGTTTAAGGTCTATATATCCTACCACCTACTATATATTTCCATTTAGATGGCCCATAAGCACTGCAAAACTAGCATGTGTAAAATAGAAATATTCCTCCTGGGTATCCCCCTCCACAAAAAGTAACCCAGCTAGTTATATATTACAATCTCAATCCCCATAATGACACCATTGTCTCCCCAGTTTCCCAAGCGAGAAATCCAGAAGTCACCTGTGACTTCTCTTGCTTGCTCTCTCTCTCACACAGTAACCCCACATCCAAAAGGAAAAAAAGAAAACAAAACAAAACCAGTTATCTAATCAGCCTCTGACTTCTGTCAGTTCTACCTCTTAAGTCTCTCAAATGGGACGTAGGATCCACTTGCGGTTGTTTCACTGGGATCCATTAAATTCAACCCAGAGCATCTGGGCCTGAGTGTCTCTCCATTACTGAAGGGTAGAAGGCAAGGTTGAAAAAAGAAACTATAAGGAGACGTTCCTCTCTTTCGAAAAGTGACATGTGCTCAGTTGCAGCAGCACAAAATTAACTCTTACTCTTTAGTGGCAGGTCTAAATAAATCCCCCTGCCTGTAATTCGGGCTGTATGAGAACACGAGTTATTTATTAACATATAAAGTCCAAGTCTACTCGACAAGCCCTTATGCCTCCCCGTCACTGAAGTAAGAGAACGCAGCAAAGGACTTACAACTCAAGACAGAAGACGGGGCACACACGTCTACCTCCTCTCCCTCCCACAAAACCTACAGAAATGACAGGAAATGGTACAAAAGGAGACAAATATATACCGTGATGAAAACAGCAAAGGGGGTGGGAGGAACGGCTGGCAGAGTCTGAACAAGAGATTTAAACAGATTTCTCCAGGACAAACTGCGAATGGGACTTGATTAAACCACAGCTGAGGAAGCTGCAGCTGTTCTAAGGGCCCCGGGGAGGCTGCAGACGTGGTGCTGGCAGACACAGAGGACAGCAGTGGCTGTCAGGTAGTAACGACGCATCACTAAACACCTGCCTAAGGAGCAGTTGAGCTGAACAGCACTTGTCATTCCCCAGAGTTTAATGAAAATAAAATCATATTATTTTCACTATATATTTAATCAGAAAAGAGCTTGCTAAAGAAACGGAAGATTTGTTCAGGGTGGAAAATAGCTTTTAATGTTGGGGGAGGTCATAAGTTCTCAATCAGTCCTCTTATTTTTGCATGTGGTGGGTATGGGGTAAGATGTGGTCCTGTCTACCCCCATCCAGGCACCCATCCGTGTATTCATGCATTCAGTAACACTGAAGCTGAGTAGCTTACCATGTGCCAGAGAACAAGCTGAAGTTCCTGTCTTTGTCACTTTCCAGTGGAGGTGGGACACACACAATATATAAGTAAACAAATAAATAAATGAGATCATTTCAAAAGTGAAAGGGCAATAAAACTAAGAATAATATGACTCAGCACGACAGTGTGAGCACGCGTGTGTGAGAGAGCATATGTGTGTGTACAGCGCTCCTTCAGCAGCCTATAAAAATTAAGACTGGTGATATCAGTCCTCTGCTCAAAACCTTGCAAGCTTCCCCATTTCACCCAGCGGATCAGCTGAAGGCCTTGCTCCAGCTCATAAACTGTCACACCCTCCCCACCCTGCCCTGGGATCACTCTGCTGCAGCCCCCAGTCCTCTTCTGCTGTTACCTGGGGACACCAGGCGTGCACACATACTCCTGCCTTGGAGGGTGTGTCACATGACTAACTTCCATACCTCCTTCAGTCTTTGGTAAAATGTCACCTTCTCTGTCACACACACCTGGTCATCCTATTAAAACTGTGACTTCCATGGCCTTCTCACTCTCTGCCAGCTGGCTTTCCCAATCCTCTTTTTCCTGCTCTACTGTACCATTTTCCCACAGCACTTATCAATTTCTAATATATTATAAAAATACATGTTTATCGTATTTATTCCTGTTCGTCTCCTCTCCCTGCTATAATGTAAAATGCATAAGACCTGGGGCCATTGTCCTGTTCACTGACTATCCCAACCACCTAGGACAGGGGCTGCCACGGACCACAGATTTTCACCGAATGAACAAGTGGATGAATGACTAGATGGTGTAGTGCAATGTGGGTCTGGCAAGACCACAGTAAAGGCTATGGGGTGAAAACGAAGAAAGATGCTGTGAAACCAGACAAACAGCCGGCCTGACTGGCGCCCCTGAATAAAGCCGGTGGGGTCTTAGAAAGGTGAACGCAGAACAGCGGGAAAGCAAGAGAATGTCTGCTCAGAGACACAGCTGAGAAGCAGAAGCCACCACCAGGGAAGCAGACCAGTCTCCAGGTGACAGGCACCGGTCTGAAGCTGCTCAGGGACCAGCCGTACACCCCAGCAGTGGACACTGCTCACCATTATGAGTATGGAAAATCCCAGGGGCAGTTCAGGTGACCAGCTGTGTATTTATCACGCCAAGTAAGACTTCCATGTAAATGACGGTGCCTACTGGTAAGTCAAATAACTCTGTTTCTAGCTAAAACTCTCATCCACATCTGGGATTTTTTACCACCGCTCTTTACTTTATATAACGAATACAGAGTATAAACTGATAAAACCATGCTTTATCATTACTTATGCAACAAGGTAAATCAATAATTAATTAATCTATTATTTGCTCTCACTAATGAAACACTTTTCCTTTCTACATAAATCACTAATTACCAATAACTTGCTAAATACGACATCTTAACATATCAGGCAAATCCAGAAAAGCAAATTATGATAAAAAAAAAGTAAGTGCTCATATAAAGTCTAACTTTGAAGATCAGTGAGTTATTATTTATAGCATTTGCTTTCAAGGTTTCCTTTTTTTTGGTTTGTAAGTACAGCAAATACAAAATCTAGAAACACGCCAACAATTACTTCAGGAACACTTACTAGGAATTAACACAATTCACTGTATACTTCGTCTTTAGTTCAATGGTACATCTGGTTATCTGAAGAGCTTGAAAATAGAAACTGTGTCCAAGTGATACTCCGCTGACTAAAGTATTAAAATATTGTTCTCCCCGTCCCCATGCCCATACAATACTTTCCTTTTTGCTTTCTTTTCTTTCTTTTTTTTCCTTCCTTCTTTCCTTCCTTCCTTCCTTATTCTCGTTCTTTCTCTTTTTTTTTTTTTTGCTTCCAGGTTTTTTATTATGACCAAAGCCACTATAAACATCCCTGTACATGTTTCCAAGTGCCAGTTTCTAGTCTCGGGTATATAACTGGGAACAGAATTGAAGAATCATAAGGATACGTACATGTTCAGCCTTAGTAGGTGATGCCAAACTTCTTCAAAGTGCTTATATAATTTATGCTCCGTTCGCAATGTATAAGAGTTTCCATTGTTCCACAGCATTTTCTACATTTGAAATGGTCAGACCATTTTTATCAGTCTGGAGGGTATGTAAAAATATTTCAATGTGGTTTTACTTTGAATTTCCCTCCTTACTCATAAGGTTGAGATCCTTATATATTTTTAATGACAATTTGAGTTTCCCCTTTTGTGAAGTATCTGTTTTAGTCTTTTGCCCATTTTTTTCTATTTTGTGTTTGTTTGTTTATTAATTCATAAGTGCTCTTTGTATATTTTTTATATTACTTTTATCACTTGATTTTGTTGCCAATAGATACTTTACTTCCTTCAATAATCAAGCCTAACGTCTTCTAAATCAATTCATCAACCAAGTTATCCATAATTTATTATAATTTTAGGAGGAAAAGATATATGTTATATAAAAGAGAAATAATGTGACTAGTAGAATGGAAAGGCAGAGAGAAGAAAGGAACAAAATTAGAGAATTTAAAAATAAGGGAAAAGATTAAAGGGAATAGAAATTAACCCCCAAAATATTCATTTAGAATTTTCCTTCTAAAAATATCTTCTTTTCTTTTTTTCTCTTTCAATTACAGTTGACAGTCAATATTATTTTACATTAGTTTCAGGTGTACAGCACGGTGCTTAGACCTTTATTTAATTTACGAAGTGATTCCCCCAATTAGTCTAGAACCCACCTGGCACCATGCATAGTTACTACAATGTTTTTGTAATATTACTGACTATATTCCCTATGCTGTACTCTACATCCCTGTGACTACTTTTAACTACCAACTTGTACTTAATCCCGTGGCCTTTTTTACCAGCCTCGGACTCCCTCCCCGTCTGGCATCCATCGGTTTATTCTCTGTATCTATGAGTCTGTTTCTGTTTTGTTTGTTCATTTATTTTGTACCTTATGACTCAGCAATCCCACTACTGGGGATTTACCCAAAGAAACCCAAAACATTAATTCGAAAAGATATGCACACTCCTATGTTCATTGCAGCACTATTTACAATAGCCAAGATATGGAAGCAACCTAAGTGCCCATCAATAGATGACTGGATAAAGAAGAGGTGATACTTATATACAATGGAATAGTACTCGTCTATAAAAAAGAATGAAATCTTACCATTTGTCACAACATGGATGGACGTACAATAGTGGGTATTGTGCTAAGTGAAATAAGTCAGAGAAAGACAAATATCACACGATTTCACTTTTATGTGGAATCTAAAGAACAAAATAAATGAACAAACAAAATAAAAAGAGCTTTTTACCTGTGCAATAAGAACAGAATTTCTTTGCAGACTATTCCCTAAAATGAATTTTAAAAACAATTTGGAAGGGTATGATAGTTCTCTTTCCCAAATCACTGATTTCATGAAGATTTTTTTTCATTCATGAACATAAGTAGGAAGAAATGCAAACAGTCTTTAAAGCTCCAAGGCATGATAAGCCCCGAGGTATGTATTTTCTAGAGGGTGTTTTCATTAGAAGTGCTCCTCTTCACAGGTGATTTCAAGGGCATCAGATCACTATCAACATTGTGAAACTAATCCCCAGAGGCCACACCCGAGGATATCTCGCATGACCTAAAAGGGATGTACAATGAACACTTACAATAATTTTTTTAAATAGAACCCATTTTAATTTACAGTAGTTTAAAAATAAATAGTGCTACTTCTAAGGAAGGTAGAAAATCAGTATAATGAAACCAGTAACAAAGAAATGTCACAATCAACAAGAAACGGCCTCCAAGGTGGCGGGGAATTTTAAGCCTGCAAGTCAAATGCTGTATTGCTTGTGTCTGTCTACGAGGTGCTGTACGGTGTGATGGGAGGGGACACCCAAAGAAAACAAGTATCGTACCAGCACTCAGGAAGCTCAAAACCTGGTGAACTTCAGTTACCCTTTGGCATGCTTTGAAAATTCAGCTCCAAAAACCTGTGTCTTTCTGTTCATTTAGCCCTAATCTCTCCTTAATGAAGGGATCACATGAGTAAGTGGTTTGAGATAAAAATAGGAATAAAATAATTGTGAAAAAAAAGAGATCAGGAGAGATGGAACTGTATTATCTCCACACTTGTATGTTTTATTTAGTGAGGGGACTCCCACAGAAGATGCTCAGATATTGAGAATTCCCCTGAAAGCTTAATTCTCACATAGGAACTTGTATAAGATACAAATCAAACTGCTCACAGTCCTTACAAGAGAAGGAATGTATTTGTAGAAGCACAGAAAAGGGGGTAGAGAGGTTGACACTGAACCACAGCGTTGGTTACCTCAGTGGATGGCATGGTAGAAGTGGAGGGGATATCATAACTTCCTTCCTGTGACTTGTTACAATGAGTATGAATTATTTCTATAATTTAATAGGACACCCATGGTGTCCATGAATTAAATGAGATGGTTCGTAAACTTCTTGGCAAAATGTCTGACACCTAGTAATATTCATTATGTAACTTATGACAAAAACAGAAAATCTTCTACGTCTCAATTAGAGACGATGCTGAAAATGCAATAATAATTTTCTCTATACTTCAAGGTTTTTTCTTATGCTTTTCTTATGGCTCTCAAAGTATGGACAGGTGGTTGCTGACACATTTTAGGAGGTCCTTAGGTCTAAATTATTTTCATCATCTGTTTTTTGGCCTTGTCACTCTCACTGTGTCATGAGCATACCGGGGGCATTCTCACAGGCCACAGGTTGGCTGATACCACAAAAGACAAAGTGCAGAAGGAGATATAAGACTAACTGTCTCCTATTCAGCTGGATACTAATGTCACTCTTCTCACAAATTCTTCTCTTTGAGAAAGTTATTTTTCATAAAAATGTTATTTGTGTTAACATGTAATGTATTTATAATTGTTATTCTGAAATGAATAAATACATATTTTTAATATTGTGCTTTAGTTTCTAAAATAGTAACTATCAGTATATTAACACACAGAAACAAATGTTTTGGGATCCTTAGTCATTTTAAAGGGGTTCTGAGACCAAAAAAATTGAGAACCACCAGTGGATATTAGCATTTATTTTTAATTGAAAAAAATGTAATAAAACTATACCTAATATTTACACCTTTCCTTTTCACTTAACAATAGGTCTTGGATAGTAATGGTAAGAAAGCAACACTAACTGAGTATTTACTATCCATGAAGTCCGTAGAGAGAGGTACCCAACCAGCCCCCTGTACTTGTGATGGAGAAGGTTGGCAGACCGGGTTCTCAGAAATACTCATTAGCCATATAACTTTGAACAAGACCTATGTCCAGGGTTGGTCTTATAGAATTAAAAGAGTTTATATTTGCAAAGCACTTAAAATAAAGCCTACAACACAGTAACATTCTAGAAATGTTAACCAGCATTTAGATGGAGTCTGAATGGAGTTATCCCGAGTATAGCTGGAGTTAGAAAAGAATGTTCAGGACTTGTGGGTGGGGGGAGGGGGGCATACTTCAAATTTTGGGAGTCAGGGAGATGAGGAGAATCTAGCCAGGGAGACTATGAGATTTTAGAACTAAGAGAACATGGTTTCCTAAAATCAAGTCAATACAATGTTTCTAAAAGGTTGTGACGGTCTGTGTCAGATGAAAGGACAGGATGTTGAAAGAAGTAGTACTGCAGAGAGTAAAACAATAAAGAGGGGGAATGGCTCCCAGGTCGGCAGAAAACTACAGAAAGGTGGTGAAACAGAAAGGTCATAAAGTCTGAGAACTTATCTTCAACTTTCAAAGACACTGTAGATTTCAGGGAAGAGAGGCAGACAATGCCCTGGAAGCATTTACAGGAAACAAGGAAGACCAGGGCCCCACCTCAGGGCCGCCAGTCTCCTCTCGTTCCCGCCCCTCCCACAGGTCCGCAGCAAACCTGGTGGTTCCTACACTCTTCAGACCCGGACACCTCTCCAGGGAGCCCCATGCGAGCTCCCCCGCCATCCTTGTCCCAGGGCAAGGTTCTAGTGGAAACTGACCAAGTCCAGGGGTGCTGAGAGGCCCGCTTCCACGGTAGGGGGACCTCACACCACTAACAAGTAGAGGGAATAAAACCCGATGTCTGCCTTGAGCAGATTCAGTTTTTCACTATTATCTACACCAGTAGCTCGTGATGGGGAAGAATTTTGCCCACAAGGGGACACTTAGCAATGTCTGAAGACATTTTTGGTTTTCACACTGGGGAGTGACAAGGGGGCAGACTGCTCCTGGCATCTGGAGAGTAGACGTCAGGACTCCTGCTAAACATCCTTCCACGCAAGGATGGCCCCCCACACCCAAGAAGGATGTGGCCCCGAACGTCAACACTGCCAGGAGTGAGAACCCCTTCCCCAAATGACCTGGGTCAGGAGGAGCTCGGGGTCTTTCCTGCAGGCAGACAATCCCCCCACACAGTTACCTACGCCAGCTCCGACAGGGTACAGCTACAGGCCAAAGCAAACAGTCGGCCTTAGGAGTTTACTCCAAAGCGACTCAAATAGGACCAGGGAAAGACAGAGGAAAAGCGTGAGGCTAGTTAAATGGTAAAAGTGGAAAAGAAAAAAGAAACTGTATCATATATCAAATGTTAAAAGGCACAATTACCCAACATGAGAACAAGTAAAAAGACTTTTCTTTAAATTTACGAAAGCAGAAAATGCAACCCTTTTCATTTGGAATAATAAAGAACACCGTACAGTGAAGCTCAAGAGCTACCATGCTCGCGTGGCCCTACCCACGGCCAAAACGTTCCTGCAGTAAGTCGCTGCCACATTCTTGATTGCAAAAGGAAGCTAACTGAAGTGACTTTTTTGGGAAATATCTTGGGACTTCAAAATAATTAATGTGTTGCTTTAAAAAATGAGAAGCCATGAAACCGTGACATCAAGGAACCTCTGTGTCGTTACCTCACCAGTATTTCACTTCCAGTATCAATACTTTATTAGACCCATAATCATCTCCAGCTGGACTTCCCGGAAGTCCCTTTCATTCATTCTCTTTTGGGATATCTCACCAAGTAACCATTTTCCCTAACTCAAGGGGTTTCCAGAGAAATTTTTTAGAGAGTCGATGCTCCACATGGAAGGCTTTCTGACTCCAGCATTTCTATTTCCACTTTAAAATCTACTTTGGGAAAATGCCAAGCTGCGCACAGGGGGAAAGGACGGTTGGGTTGTGTCCTAATGAGAAAGCAGAGCTGCCTGCCCAAAACCTTTATCAGCAGGCTGCCCGGAATCCAGTGTGCTCCTTTATCAGAGGAAGCTTCCCAGCAAGGCGGTTTATGAGCATGTTGTCAGAGCAGCAACCCCTTGTGAAGTCCCCGTTTACGCCTGGCCCGTGACCTGGGAGGAGTCAGGCATCCTGCAAGCTGGGGACCAGCTGCAATCGTACCAGAGACACAGAGAGGCTTCTCCACCTCCCATCCTCCTGGATACCAGGAGTTTCTGAGGGAAAGAGTACATCTCCCCCATGTCTGACATGGTCCTTCCCGGGACTGGTACAACAGCATGGCCCATGTCTGCTGGACGCTTCATAAACTCGGTCAAAAAGCAACATGTACTGGTATTCTAGTAACATGGCATTTCTTTTAGAAAAGTAACCCAAAACACATACCTATAGATACAGACACACACACACAGAAATACGTGTGTTCTGTGTAGAGAAAACAGAGATTGCTTGACTGACTGATTCGTTTAAGAGAAAGTAATCAGGAGTATCCCAAAACGACCACCAGAGGATGGGCAAACACAAGAAGGCCTTGCAGAGAAAATAAGGAAGAGGAACGTAAGCATGTCTCCCACATGCCAGGTCTGATCACATTATCGCATTTCATGCTCCCTCAATTAATCTTTCAGGTAAGTATCATTATCCCCAGTTAATGGAGGACGAATGAAAAGCCCATGAATGGGAAGTGAGTTGCCCTGGGTGACAGAGCTAATTCGCATCCAGCTTTTCTAAGGCCTGCCCAGCAGGTATTCCACTGCCTCCCAGACTTTCCCCAAGACCTACATTCGGACTGGGTCAAGAAGTGGAATTCTCAATATAACATAATGTGAAACACACCAAACCATAGTAAACATGTATTGGTTTTAATAGTGTGAAATTTTATATATATACATATATATATATATATATATATATATATATATGTATATATATATACTGAAAACGACGGTTATCAGAAGGAGACTGATAGAAAAAACACTGGAATTAAAGTTATCCGAGTTCATTTTTCCTATGAAATTGGAAAATATACATAATAAAGTAAATCACCAAAATCTGCTCCTCCACGCATGCGTGTCCCCGGCTAACTAAGGATAAGAAGAGGCAATGAACATAAAACACCTTGCAAAAGGCTGGGTGCCGCTGGGCCAGGTGAAGACAGAGACATACCCTGTCCTTCCTAAAATTCTCAGCTTTTTCAGAGCCAAACGGATGGGTAATTCCTTTGGTCTGTCAAGGGACAAAATTTCTGCAAGTTAAAAAGCTTGAGGGCAAGTTCATGTCGCTGCAGAAATCTCCTTTTCTTAGAAGTAGCTCATATACTTTATCGCAAACATTCTTTAAATTCTTCCTTCAACCAAAAGAATCTACTCCTGAGAGCCCTCTGCCGTGGCTGTGCCTGAAGGAGCATCTATCACCTTCAATCAAATAAAATTACTTCAGAATCTTCCTCCTCTTGCTCCTGTCCTCCGGTCTGGGGACAGCCACTGGGGACACCACTGCTGTCCAATGGAGTAGCCAGAACCCAAGCATAGGTCTTGTTTGGGGCTGAACACTATGCTACAACTTGCAGAAATAACCTGGTGGCCTGGGGTGCAGGTCCCTGCCTCCACAGACTGGCTAGGAATTCACACGAGTAACTGCCCTTCTGGAGACAAACTGAGAAAGGACTCACCAGGTTTACACAGTCCTGTTCTCAAACCCAAAGCTCAGAAGTGGGCAAGATGCCGCTTTATCTTGCCTCGGGGCTCTCCCATTTTTATAATGGGCAGTTAGCTCCTCTACTAATCCAGGAAGATAGCAGAAGAATGAAATGTTGACAAAGGTTTTCTGAAATTGTTTTTAAAAAGAAAATGACTTATAAATACAGTTGACACTGATGTCAATTTCTTTATGAAAAGTATTTCTTATCTAAAAAAATAAATGTGGAAGTAAAAGTTCCTCAGTGGGTTTCCCTTAAAACTACTGTTTTCATTTAAAATTACATAATAATAACAACCTTCCTTGGTTGTTTCACTTTAAAACTTTCACTTTAAAACTACTTCCTCTCTTCCTATGTTGCCGACTACTAATAAAATATCCTGATTCAAGAACCTAGGAAAATGCTTGAAATGACTACAATAAGATCAGATCAGAATATTATTAAATTTGAGGGCAGCAATTTGACCCATAGTTTATTCAATTCTTCTTAAAAACTAAACACAAAAAACATCAGTTAGCTAAGATGGCTGATCCCATTCTTGGCTTCTGGCTACAGTCCCGAGGTTTAATAATAAGGATATCTACTGAGATTTCTTTAATACGCTAGTCACTCTATTAAAAGCTTTGCATGTATTATCTCATTTAATCTTTGCAACAATCCAAAGTAGTAACCATGATTATTACTGTATTGTTATTGTTACCGTCATTCTAGAGATGAGGAAACAGGGCACAGGAAAGTTAAGTAACGTGTCAAGATCACTCATGCAGTAAGTTAGGAGCTAGAGCTGAACTCCACGTGGAATGGCTGCAGTGCCCATGGACCAGCACACCTCACTGGTACGCCCTGCTATGGACATTCAGTGGGCCCCTCCCTCTCTAAGTCCAGTGCACTGCCACTGATCCCAAACAAATTCAGACTCACATCTCTCATCATTTTCACTGCTTCCCTCGTCCTTCCGAGTCTTCTGGCACACATTGCTAGCCTTCTTTTGATGTAGACCAAGACATTGGTGTCTCGTCCTGAAAAGGGTGATATAAAACACCAAAATTAAAAACGAAACAGGAGCTTCCAGCTGAGCAGCAAGGAGAAATATAGGGTCCCAGGTGCCACGCCCACCAAGGAAAACCTTGGAGAGGACGAAACCTGCTCCCAGCTTCTCCACCGCGGGCTCCAGCCATCCTGATGGCTTCACTGGCAGAACGAATGCACGAGGGCAAAGTCAAAGTGCTTAGACTTCCAGAGGTCAACTCCTGGGACCCGTCATCTCACCCATGCTTTTGAGTTAGGATGGTGAATATTTGATAAATAAAGTCATCTGCACATGCACAAAGAGCTGGGAAAATGAATGTACCCACGTTGCATGGGTTTAGGAGCAGGAATTCCACATCCTTCCAGTGTGCACGCTTTTGGCGAGGACGCCAGAGGCCAGTCTCAGGTTGCATCCT
The DNA here is from genome assembly GCF_004115265.2 of Rhinolophus ferrumequinum. Taxonomy (NCBI): domain Eukaryota; kingdom Metazoa; phylum Chordata; class Mammalia; order Chiroptera; family Rhinolophidae; genus Rhinolophus; species Rhinolophus ferrumequinum. The sequence goes on from NC_046309.1 coordinate 25,834,469, forward strand.
GATGAACCATTTTTTTTTTCCTTCTGACATTAAGTCTAGAGAAGCCTCATCTTGAACTTCTGTTTTATATTATTCTTTCTCTAACACTAGTGACATCATAATCATCTCCAGGTCCCCAAAGCAGTCGATTTTAGATGGCAATATAACACATTCCAGATATGACAATAGAGTATGCAACAAAATGAAAAACTACCCTAGTGTTAGAGAAAGCACTGACAAGCTAAATAGTTATAATAATAGTCACCAAAACGGCCCTTAAAAAGTACATTAACAACTTCGTATCTTAATCTTTTATGTAATTATATGTCTTTTTGGGTATGTTCCCAGGCCAGTGAGAACATGCATGTGCTTAATCCTCAATAAAATTACCATGTTTGAGAAAAATATGACACACCTGTTATAGATTAAGTACATGTATAATATGTAGCTATTAAAAGATGTTAAGACTAAAGTCCTAACATTTCAAGTTTTAAACAATGAGAACAAGATGTGTGCTGAATATCTGCCAAGTACCTACAAATTATTTTAAAGATGTGATTATATTTTGGGGGTAGATCTAGGCAATAGGTTGAAAGAATTTAATTTATAAGAGAAAAGAAATAAAGAAAATTTCTTAAGTTATATTACAGGTTACGTAATTTTATATATTAATCCTTATTTAGTTTACAAAGTAGACATTTACTAATATGTCTTCAAAGTTCATTGTTATACATATTTTTTAAAGCAAGATACAGATGGTGATTAGAGATTTGATCAACACAGACTCGATGCAGAATAAAAATAGACACCTGTGTATTAATGGGTTGTATGGACCCGTTCGTGTATACACAGGCCATAAAGCAAAGATTCAGCTGCACCTTAGTCATAGGGACCAATGCACTCAGTTTCTGCACCAAATCCAAGTTTAACACTAAAATATAATCTTATCATCTCAAATATATACACTCCTACTCTCCAAAGGGGCAGGAGCAAGAAATGAAGTGAGAGAAATTCCACCTTGAGGAAATAACCCAAAGTTAGGTTGGATGATGAAAACACTCCCTCTCACGAGGATCACTAAATTTCTGCTTAACCAACAAACCGAGAAGTCAGGGGGCTGGGGGAATTCCAGAAACGATTTTGTTGTTTTTATACCATTCCCGCAAAATATCACTGACTCTCTCAGCTTAGTGTACTGAAGTGTAAGGTCTCATTTTAAAGAGTGGTACTAAATAAAAGAAGTCATTATTTTTGATGTAAAAAAGATAAATAATTAGGAATGTATGGCTCTTTTGCTCTGGAAGCCAATACCAAAGGTTCCTAAATAAAAGCTAAATACTAAGACGATCACAATAACTGTTACAGTTTTAATTGTCCTATTTCAACCTAAGCTGTGGAAGACCCATAAGATACTATTAACACTGATTGATAATATTAACACTAATTTAAGTCCTGTTTCCCAATTAGGACTTAAAATTCATGGAGCAGAGGAGCAAATGATAAACAGAAATACATAAGACTTCTGGGGAGACAGGAGGTTACCACTACAGGTGATTACCATTTATTTCTGGAATTAGGACTCTATGGGCAGAAAGAGAAGCTGAGTGTCAATGTGAAGAGGAACGCAGCTATAAGCTCATTACGTACAGTGCTGTTATGGGAAGGGAAAAATGAGTGAACACAAAAGCACAACCAGGATTTATTCCCATCTAGGAGAACGATATTTTGAACTGGCCTGAAAGGTGCTCGTATGAATCATGTTACAGTTCTGACCCCGCATGTCGGCCGGAGGAAACCTTACTGTGTTGGGCTTCGTACTGGGATCCGTGGTGCTGTAGCTGCTGGGAACGCCGGTAGCAGCCGTCCCCAGCCTTCAGGGCCTGTTTAAACAGCTTCTCTGCTTCGGCAATGGTTGTCGCTTCCTCTTCAGCCAAGAGAATATAAGCAGTTGCACACCTGTCCATTCAGATAAGAGCCATCATCAGTTCCAAATTCAAGAACATTGTGGCAGCCGTGGGAGTGCATGCAGAAGGGCGAGGAGTTAACGTCAAAACATGCAGAGTGGCCGCCTGGTTCATGCACCCCTGGTGTAGTTGTTGACACAAAATAATGGTACAAAAGAAATGTCTATATTTCAGCTCGAGAGGGAGGATGCACGGTGTTAGGAGCATGGCTCACACGTGGACTCTGCCCCTTCTCAGTGTGTCACTTTGGGAAGGTATCAGTCTGCCTCCCTGACGGAGAACAGCGTGGCCGCTCTGTGGCAGCGTTGTTGTCAGGTTAAGTAAGCTGATGCATGGAAAGTGCGCAGTACAGTCGCCAGCAGGTGGAACATGCTCAGTACATGTCAACTACCGAGGGCAGTGGTGACAGCGGCATTAACTAGCTCCCCCGACACTCACAGGTGCAGGGACTAGACACACATTTCCTTCTGTTACTAAACATCGTCTCTATTCTCAAACACAGATTCAGTAAATCAAAGAAATTACTCATTGGAAAAAGCAGTGCTTCTCGTTCCAGTGAGCACAGGTTTTCTATGTCCGACAAGCACACTGGAGAACCCATGGGCAGTGTTATTTCTGAAGAGCTCACCATTGTACTCGGCCTCAGCAGCAAACAAGAGTTATACCTCATGCCTTCAACAATAACAGCTCCACCTGTTGCTTTGTGTGTATTAAGCACTGTACCAGGCACTTAACATATATCGTCTCATTTAATCCTTTCAACAACTCTTTAAGGTAGGGGGCAAGAAAGGACAAACGGTTCACTAACGAACAGGGGGAGCTCTTGGAAATTTAAACCTTCCACACCCTATGAGAACAAGCCAACTGCCCAAGAAAGGGAATGTACTAGGGAAACGCTGAGGCCGGAGCCAACCACAGAGGTCCTCAGCTGCAGGGACCCCTTTGCTTTCCTTCTACTCCACTGCTTCTCTGTGGTCACTTCCCTACTTAACAGAATCTCCATCAGACCACAAGAGAGAAAATAAACAGAAAGTAAAACGAACTGTCACTTTTACTATTCATAAACCGCAGTGGCCAGCTCGGACAAAAGGCTGAACTTACGGCTCATGTGAGGTTTGGGGTCACTAGTTAATGCTGGCCATGAGGAGGGGTCTTGCAAGTTCTTAGCCACTCCTTCTACGTTCAGGCAGGACTGATCGACCAATGGGGCTCTAAATGGAATGTGGTGAGGTTGGGAGGAAAATGCCCAGGAAAAATGCTGTCAGCCAATTACTATGGAGGGCAGTAGATATGACTTGGAAAGAGTAACAATGATGCTGAAACTGCCCAGTGATTCACTAGAGAAACTAACTGGGATCGGCCTCGGGAAGCAATACTTAAGGCTTCAGGGGCCGACATATAAATATGGGCCAAGGGTAATGAAGTGAAAACCGAGATTATAATTCTGAGTGGCAGATACAGTATCAGAGGAATGAGCTATAAGATTATAGTCGGCGGGCTGGGAACTCAGGACAGGTCAGGGCCAGCTTGCTTACTTTGTTCATTTATATTACAATAGTATCTTAGGAGAGGCAGAGTAGCACTACTGGCCAAGAAAACACACATCCATGTGAAACTCATGAGACTGGGGTAGAAACATGCTAAGAGCTTGTGAGTGAAGGAGAAAGGAGAGCAACAGAAGTGCTAATGGTTGGGGTACAGAACAGACTGCTCAGCTGATGGAAGAGAGAGACGAGGCATCCTTGTCACAACACAATACACATACAGAAGCAAGAAGTGTGGAGATGGGGGGTCGACCATCCAGATACCTGCTACAAGTCTCATGTGCTTAGAAACAGGGCACCCGACAGGTCTTGACTTACTTTGGTAACAATTTTATCTCCCAGATGGTAGAGGAAGCAATTAGGGGAACTTCAACTCTGGACCTAATTCTGACCAAGAAGAAAAAAATAGTTGGTGAAATGAAAATTGATAGGAACATTCAGAGAGAGTTACTATGTCATTTTGGAGTTGAGAGTAATCAAAGAGGGTAAGGTGGACTTCCAAAATTCAAAGAAAAGAGGCATGACTCAATGGCATGAGACTCAGAAGGAAAAACGGTTTAAGACGGTTGAGGAGCTTCCAAATATCCAACAGTAACTGCAGTCACAATGGTCCTCTCAGGAAGAAAAGATGGGTGATATTAAAGTAACCTGGCTTAATACAGCTGCATGAAGATCTCTCACAGGTCAGATTTTTAAAGGACTTGTTTAAAAAGATGGAAAGAAGCATGTAACGAGGGACTATAACAGAGTGGCATGAGCTTATAAGAACATCAGGAGAGCTAAAACTCCAAATTAGCTAAAGCTTGCAAAACAAAATAAAGATAAAATGAAACAAAATGCTAAAGACACCATCTATTCGTTTTTAAAGTATGTTTAAGACCTTAACACCACCGTAATGCCTCCAAAGTCATCACAAAAATAAATAAGTAAAAAAAGATAAACAGCACAACAACAACAAAACAAGGAAAGTTTACAGTTAGTAGCAGCAGATAATAAAGAGAAAGCAAAATTCTCTAACTCCTATTTTGTTCCTAGATTCTCCATCAAGGAGAACAATTGTCAGACTGAAAAAGGGAGAAGTAATTAAACTCTCAAATAGGTTTTAAAAAAAGATGTAAGATAGCACATAACTGATCTACCCTAAATGAATCACTGTGCTGGGATGGGTATATCCCAGGAAGCCAACAGACGTTGCAGGCAGGCCCAGGAGCTGCCCTCTGTGGACAACCGAGGACTCACAAGGATGGAGAGGCACTGGAAGACGAGATGACACAGGTAGCATAAGTGTTCACAAAGGGGAAGAGGGCAGGCTTCCCAAACTACAGAACAGTGATCTGGAAAGATATTCTAATGGATTATTAAAGGGATGGTCTCTAAGCATTATAAAAAGAAAGTCGTGAACACCAGAGCTAGCTTCAATTCACTAAGACGAAACAAGTCAGTTTGTGCTGGCTTAGTTTACTCTAATAGATTTACTATCCATGAAAGATCCATAGCTACAACTGGCATTCTTAAGATCCAAATGGAGAAATATGGGCTGAATCACAGTGCTACCGGTGGCTTAGTCAAACAATATCCATGGATGATGACTCATGAAGACACGACTCTGGAGGGTAGTTTGTGTATGTCATATCACAGGGATCTATCCCTGGCCCTGATATTTTTATCAGAAACATGGATGACACACAGAAAGCAGGCATATCAAATTTGTAGATGACAAGAAACTGGAAAATAAATATGTTGCATGACAGAATCCAAAACCAAATAGATCAACAAGTTAAAGTGGCAGGATTTCCAACTCTCAAGTGACACTTTTTCCTAAATCCACTAAAGAAGATTCTGTAACCTTCTTCAGAAAAAAAATCATAAAATAGTTTCACAATGACCGCTTGGCAGGGAGAGTGTTGAGGTGATTCAGGCACCAGATGGGTGGCTGAGCTAAGTGACCTTTAAGGTCTCTGCCAACCCTGAGCTCTCTGATTCTGCTTGTAAGAATCTTTCTCATTTTCTGAGATCTCCAGAAGCAATTTCCCAGCCTTCCTTGAGAACCCACAGAATGTTTAACAACATGAAGGACAGCCTTTCCTGTCATCTTTGTCTTGATCTTGAAATATTTTTGAAATGTAATTTTTTCTCCTTATGTTTTAATTGTTTTCCCCACTAGCAAAAGTTCTGGCTAGAAAATGTGATGGCACAGATGACCATTCTACATCTATGAGATTTTCCCTGTCAAAATGTTTTAGACATGTAAATAACTATATTTATTTTACATACTCACAATATCCCATGGATAGCCCTTGAAGGATTTAATTTCGAGTCAAGCAAAACCACTGAATTGTTCTCTAAAATGGCTAAAACCACCTTCACATGAAAGTCCTACATAAATTGTTTTTTTAAACTAATGCCCCCCCCCCAAAATAATCCTCAAGTTCAAATGCATATCTTAATATCAGTATCCCATCAATGGCAACTAAATACATTTAGCAAAGAATGAGCTATCCTTCTTAAAAGCAAGATTTTCCCACACTTACTCATTTATCTCTAAGGCTTCGTGAGCTGCAGAAATCCTAGCTTGGGGATTTCTCTCTCGCCAGGCTTTCTGCATTACTATTTTAGAAAAACAGAAAAAAGCAAGTCATACAATACACATAATTAGAAAGACTCAGTACAGGACAACAGCTAAACTGATAACTTCCAGCTTGAATTACAAGAGAATATTTCACTTACCAGAAGAGCCAGCCCTAACCTCCAAAACCACACAAATATGTTCTAATTTGCTTTTCAGTTGTCCTTCAATTGCTGAGACCAAGTCTTTCTTGCGCTCATAAAACTACAGAACTAAATTTTATACACTAATCCGTAGTCTACAAGCTTAGAGACTGAATCTTGATGGTTTCTTAATCAACAAAAGAAAAGGCACCCTGATGGAGTTACTATTTCTTTTGCTCACTAGTGCCATTTGTTGTTAAAGGATGGATGTTATTTTACACATTTTGAGATGACATTGCTATTAATCTCTTCTTCCCTCTACTTCGGCACAACTTCATTTCTATTGGTCATTTTCCAAAGCACTTGCTACAGGCTCTGGATATTAGAACATTTTAAAACCATTTGAAGAATTGAGTTGGGTCAGAAAAAAGTGCTTTAGGCTCTTGCTTAACATGTGTACCTGTTCCCAAAGTTTGCTGCAAGCCCCTTTTTCAGTGTTTGAGCAGTGTGTGAGTATACTGTGGGAAGCTCAATGCTTCGGATATTTATTTTACTGTGAAGTTCCAGCATGCAAAGAGTACCTCCTAAAAAAGGGTAACAATCCCCTTATTTGTATTATAAAGTTGTGTCTTCTAAGTTAGTTTGTTAGGAGTATGTATATACTCCTCTTCTTAAAGATTTGTTTTCACCTATTTACTTTAAGGTTGGTAATATAAAAAAATATCACTAGGACTACTTAGGACCCAAGCAGTGTCAAGTGCATGTTCAACAAAGTCTTTTCTAGGATGGAAAACAAATATGGATTCCAATAGCCAAGGCCATGTCCTCATTCATTGCTAGTAAACCAATAAATAGGCATATAAATCACTACAATATATTTGTTAATCATTTAGATTCACTGAATCCTAATTTCTAATTAGAATATCATCAAGAAGACATGACCCTTCATTCTATCGCAACCAACCAAGAATTAATTAGCTTCATGTAAGATTTCTATTTCTTTAAAACATGTAAATCCAACTTTAGTATTTTTTTTTAAATAATAATTTAAATTATAATGAGGGACTCATTACTACACCGATACTTCATTGTAATAAAACCTTCATTTAGGTATCAGAATTCTGGGTTCTACTAGTCAATCTCCAATTTAATATTTTTTTCACTGGGGTTTTTATAGAGCGGATACTTCAATAGCAGTAACCTTGAAACTTAAAAAAGACCAAAAGGCCCTCCCACTTAGCAACTAACTAAAGGATTTTCCGTACTTGCATCTGCGGGACGCAGATGGTCCGAGTCACAAGTAAAGAAAGTCTGGTGGTCCTGGGCAGAGAGATTCATGTCATAATAAGTCAGAGGCTCTCGTCCTGTCACCCAAGTGTACCTGTAAAGGCAAAGTAAGACTGTCAGATGCTTCTAAGAAAGGAAAGCAAGACCTACAAAATATTAAGCTGCACAGGAGTTGAACTGTCAACCATTAACTGAGCACTCAAACTTCGCCAATGAATAAAAAAGTGTGTTTGTACAGAGGGTGCCAAAAAAATGTATACACATTTTAAGAAAGGAAAAAACTGTATTAAAATTATAATACTCAATATATACTGATAACAAAAGATGAGTACAAGTCATGTGTGTACATTTTTTTGACACCCAAAATGTTTTATATATTAAATCACCCTATTCTCTCTTTAGAAAGTATATCAACAGTAAAGAAGTAAACATTTTCCCCTGTATTTTTGGCATAAAACTTTACTAGCACTAGCTGATGAAAACCTTCCCTAATTAGTATTATGACTAGACATTTCCCAAAAGCTATGACAGACCATTCTGATTTGTCTAATTACACTGCAAAATTAAATTTCAACCTAACTTCTGTGGCTTCTTCATAACCATCTTCCAGGTAAGCTTCAAAATATTTTGACTGTGTAATATGTAATAAAAAGAATAACTATAATTGAAAATTTCTAAAAGCTACACATTTTTGAACATTATCCCAATTTCAATGCTAAAGTACTTGCAAAACAGAAAAATCACAACATTTGAAGATAGTATCAAAAAAATGGAAGCACTAAGCAGACTCTTACAATGACCCCTGAATGAACCAGCAAAAACATGTGCTGCTGTCTTTGCTCTCTGAACTGGACCCATTTGTCTCCCAAGCTGCCAAAATGCTTACCGATTATATTCAGCGCCCCGAAATAAATTTAGTGGATTTCGCCATACTTTGCATTCTGAAACAAAGAGAAATATGAAAATGCTACACATAGTTCAGAGACACTACAAGCTAATTAATTCAGCAAAACACCCTTCCTGGTCATTTGATAAGATAATTTTATTCTCTGTTCTCTAACTGGGAAGCAAGGAAGAAAAACTCTGGGTGGTTAATCAGGAAACGTGGCTCAGGCACCAGGACTGTGGAAAGTTCGCCTAATCTCTCTAGGCCCACGTTTCCTCATTTATTAAGTCAAGGTATGTGCCAAAATCAGCTGGTTCATAACTTCTACAGTCATTTCAGGAGGTCTAAACAGACTCTATGAATTTACTTCTAAAATTGTAGGTAGATGGCATTGGTGGAAGCAAAACTACTTTCTGTTACTCCAAAATATATTTTACAATAACTTCATATTTGACAAGCTAAAATTAAGCTATGTAGTATAATATGCAAAGAGCCTTACATTCTTAATTAAGATCTATGTTAATACTGATTTTGTGGTAATTCAATGAAGTTTTATATTGCTAATAAAGTTACCATTATTGTAGGGAGAAATGCTATGAAAATAAATTGATTTAAAACATTTAATATTGTTTACTAATGCAGATACATGTATTCATCATCAGACTAATATCACAATGTTAGCATGTACTAATAGATTATACATCTTTGTTATACAAGGACCACAGAAATTTACAATCATGGAACTTTAACTTAGAAAAGGCAATCATTAGCTTTTAAGACTGTGTTATATTAAGGGTGTGACTAACAAGCTACAATTCTTTTAACAAAGCCTATGATTAAGACTTTCTACTGAATCAGAATAAATAATGTTTTATTAGACAATAAATTCAGTTAACAGTACTTAAAATATCCGTGTGTGTAGTCAGCCACAGAACACACCCGAAGACATACGAGGTTTGACAATTAAGTTTGTGAACTCATCCTAGAAAAAGTGCTACATACTTCATTGCTGAATATCACTATGGTCACCTTCGAAGTACTCCCCTTGGGAAGCTATGCACCGATGACAGCACCTAGTCCACCCTTCAAAGCAATTCTGGAACTCTTTTTCTGGAATGGCCATCAGAGCTGTCATCGTAGTACCCTTGATGTCCTGAATGTCATCAAAATGTCTTCCTTTCTATATTTCCTTTATCTTTGGGTAAAGAAAGAAGTCACTGGGGGCCAGATCAAGTGAGTAGGGAGGGTGTTCCAATACAGTTATTTGTTTACTGGCTAAAAACTCCCTCACTGACAGTGCTGTGTGAGCTGGTGCATTGTCGTGATGCAAGAGCCACAAAAACTTCAAGTCATCTACCTTTTCCGCACAGCTTTTTCAGCACTTCCAAATAGTAAACTTGGTTAACTGTCTAGTTGGTAAAAATTCATAATGAATACACCCTCTGATATCCAAAAAAGTTAGCAACATCATTGCAACAAGTTCACGAACTTAACTGTCAGACTTCATATGCACACAAAAGTGAGCAATTACTTCAGAAATGAAAAGAACATTAAAGGCCATGGGGAAATCATGAAGATTCTACCTGCAGTCCTGTTACAGTCAGTATCCATCCTTCCACCCACCCAGCCATTCAGCCACCTACCCAATGAGCACTGAGCTCTCAGTGGGGAAACAAGTAAACCGTCCATTACAATACAGCGTGAAAACAAAGAACCTAAAACACGATGGAAACACTGTGTAATCTCAATAACGTTTTGTTAAAATAGTGAATAAAGGGTGTACACATAACATGAAAACATGTTTTTATTAAACAAAGATAAATTTATCTTTAAGTTAGGGCAAGATCACACTTAAAATGTACCCAATGTTTTATAAACAACGGCCCTAAATTTTCTGTCATTTGAGCTTAACTTGTCATTTAGGAAATGACCTTTGCTCAGGTAGCATTCAGCATCTTTGAGTTTTATTCTTGAGAAACCGAAATTCAGTGGTTGCCACTTCATGTAGCACCAACAAGAAAATTAGGCTTCCTTTAAATACTTTTCTTCCAGACACAAAGCCCCTGAGAGGCGTCGTCACTGCACTCCAGACCGTGGCTTGCCTCACACTGGCAAGCCAGACAACCACAACTGCTGTTCTCGTGGCTATGCCAGCTCTTAGGTCTTCCCCACTCCCAACCCCTCCCCAGAGGATGGATGTCTTTCAAGATTCAAACTGCTCCTCTTACAAAACTTAATGAATATTGCAACTTTGTATTCAACATACAATAAACATGCATACAGATTTATGTACAAAGGATGCTCATGGTGCCATAATTTATAATAAAACAGGGACTTTGGGGGTGATGCCAATCCCCCACTGAATTTCATGTGAAATATTAGTAAAAAGGTTATGGCAAATAATTTGTCTCCAACAAATATTACATTATCTGGAAAGATAAGCACTGTTCAAATATCAATGGACAAATTACAAAGTAAATTGCCTTCAATTAAAATTGCAATCCAATTTTATATATTGGATGCAAATGAAACTATTTCTAAACGACAACTCCAAAGAGAAATGGTGTGTATGCCTAAAGTATTGAGCAGTAGTATCTGAAGCGACTCTTTATTTAAGAAGTGCCTCAATACAGCCAGCAGGGGGTGCTACAAACATTTTGAAATATTGTTTTTATGACTTCTATTAGAGAACTGAACTTTTTTAAAAAAGGATGAAGAAGTACAAATCACTAGCTATAAAAATAGGGATGTAGAGCACAGCATAGGAAATAAAGCCAATAGTATTGTAATAACTATGGATGGTGTCAGATGGGTACTAGTCTTTTGGGGGATCACTTTGTAAGGTATATAAATGTCTAATCAGTATGTTGTTCACCTGAAACAAATATTGTATGTCAAATGTAATTGAAAAATAATTTTTTTAAAAAAAGGAATAGTAGTACAATTAACCAAAACCAAGAACTGTGGAGAGGGCGATGGGCAGTCTTCACCTTTCATAAAAGGGGGTCAATATTAAATTGAAACATAGTAGTAAAAAAAATCAAATAGCAAACAAACAAAAATCATTCTTCACATTAGTGTTATACATGTGGTTTGTATTCAGTTTCTTCAGCTATTCCTGCAACTTAGAAATGAGAATCTAAGTAATTGTAACAGATGTAAACTGTTCTGAGAAAAAACATGTGATGAAGAAATACATAAGAAATGTCTTCGTTAGCTATACCCTTCAAATTGAAGGTGCAGGGCAGGTATAATTTTCCTTTAAGAAATAAGCAATCTAGAGGTCAAATATGAACACGTGCCAAAGTTTCATTTCAAATTAGGTCATAGCTACATTGATTTCTTCTTTGGGGCTCTGTTTCATAATCTTATCTTTAACACAAAAACTCTTGGTCTGGAATCACTCGAGGGAACATACCCCATAAATATCAGACTGCGTGATGGTTTTGTGATATGGACAAAAGTTATAAATGCCAAACATATTAGAATATGAAGATTTAAGTCAAGAAATTAAACTCAGGTCTCCAGAGGGTAAAAGTTTTTCCACATGAGGTCCAGTTTCTTATCTTATTTGTGTCTTTGAGAAATAAATTCCTTGTTTAAGTCAGAATTAAAAGTTTACCTAAAAGGAATTTTCCATTCTCCAGGAACAATAACGTCAGGGCTCTTTAGAAGCACGCATTGTCGACCGGGACTCCACCCAGGACGTGCTAACAGCACTAAGAGTTCAGCGGAAAATGCGCCCCCGATACAATAACCGCGCTCTCCCCGTGGCTCCATCTGCAGCAGCCCCCGTGGGCTCCGTGCCCGCAAACGCTGACGGAGACGTTCTGACCTCAGCGCGCAGGCAAGAAGGAAACACATGAGCAAGAGCCGCAGTAGAGAACGGAACAGCGCCCGTCCCGTTCCTCACGCAGCAGAACAGAGCCCCCTTTGTCATATGAGGGTGACTATGCGGTCCCGTGTGGAAGATGAAGGACACAAAGCTTGCTTACTACCCACACGGCCTTCTCAGCTGCAGCTCCAATCTGTCCTCCAGACGTCCCTCTTACACACTACTCCCCGCTCTAGGCCCTGGGCTGCAAAAAAGAGACGTGTTATGCCCGAGAGGAGCTTACAGCCTTGGTAGAAAAATGAAAAGGGCACTGAACTGTCATCTGGAATCTCACTAAAATAACTGTAGAAGGAACCAATGTTCCAGGAGGGCCGCAGACTTTCCCTTTGTCCCACTCCTCAAGGAAAAGGAGAACTTGGTTCTCATAGAAACCAAAAGGCTCCCATGTCATGTTGCTTTTGATCACATGGAAGAAAATATTACTCTACATCGAATTACTGAACTCTGAAAACTTCTTTTTCCTAAAATTAAAAATGATATAGAATCCCCACTCCCACAGCCCTCAAATATATAAATTACTCATTCATAGCCTAGGAAGATTTCTTATACTACAAAGTTACAACCTCTTCCCAGAATCTACAATCTGATAATGATGGTAATATTATTACAAACAACAGCAACTTTTATCGTCACTGTAAGTCTGATTTTCATTGAGCCTTCTTTCTACAACGGGGTTTAAAGCTCAAGTCACCTATGTCCCTTAACATAAGTTAGTGAGGGGCATACAGGAGGCCCCTGTTACAGAAGTAGAGAGTAAAGCACAGAAAAGCTATACAATCCCCTCAAAGTTCATATTAATTGAGATGAAGTCCAGGTCTCCAGACTGCCCAACAATTCTCCATTATATGCAACAGACCTGAAACCTGCAACATCATATTTTTAAAATCCTGTGCCTTTACCAATTACATTTTCCACTGGATAAACAGTTTTGAAAACTCCTCTGGGGAAATGTTATGTACTTTTTAATAACACTTTTAAACATTTCAGTCCCAAAGTACAACAGAAAAGGGCCCTAAGTGAATTTTTATCAGCTGTATTAGAACAATCAAGACTAACGCCAAGCTCTAACACACATGAAAAAATGCTCAACCTCAATAATCATCAGAGAAATGCAAATAAAAACCACAATGAGATATCACCTCACCCCAGTTAGAACGACTATCATCAACAAGACAAATAGTAACAAGTGTTGGAGAGGCTGTGGAGAAAAAGGAACCCTCCTACATTGTTGGTGGGAATGCAGACAGGTGTAGCCGCTATGGAAGGCAGTGTGGAGATTCCTCAAAAAGTATGAACAGAATTACCATATGACCCAGGAATGCCTCTCCTGAGTATCTACCCAAAAAAATCTGAAAACATTTATCCATAAAGACACGTGTGCTCCAATGTTCATTGCAGCTTTGTGTGCGGTGGCCAAGACATGAAAACAACCAAAATGTCCTTCGATAGATGAATGGATAAAGAAGTTGTGGTATATATTCACAATGGAATACTATTCTGCCATAAGAAAAGATGAAATAGTACCATTTGCGACAACATGGATGGATCTTGAGGTTGTAATGCTAAGCGAAATAAGTCAGACTAAAAGAGCAGAGAACTGTATGATTTCACTGATATGTGGTATATAAAACTGAAAACAACAAAAGAACAAGAAGAAGAAATGAAGAAACAAAAACAGACAATAGTTTAGTGGTTACCAGAGGGTAAGGGGGGAGGGAGATGATAGACTGAGGGTGATGGAAAGAGAACTGACTCTGGGTGGTGAGCACACAATGTGATATACAGATGATGTAATACAGAATTCTACACCTGAAACCTATGTAACCTTACTAACAATTGTCACCCCAATAAACTTTAATTAAAAAAAAGATTAACGCCAAGCCAGTCAATTTCCTTCATGTGATCCTACATATATTTATTAGCTTTGATATCTCAGAAATGAACATCATACATATCAATTTTAAGCCATCATTAAGAGTAACAAAATATCCATTTTCTTAAATAACTAAGCTTTAATGTTTTCAAAAATAACTTTTCAAAATAATTATTTTAAAAAAATTATTAGAAGGCACAAAGTAACATGTAGGTAGCTTTCAATTCAACGAGTATGTTACTCGCTCCAATTCTTTCACAGAATAAGTGCAAATAAGTAAGAGTTTTAAGACCATTTGTTAGCGATCTGCTTTATTCAGGATAGTGTACTATTTTCTTCAAGAATACCGCCAAGATGGTTAAATCCTTAATGGCATCTCTCAGACAGTTCTCATCAGTCATTTCTGATCTAAATCAATGAACTCTACCAAATAATGTATAAACTGTGAGATAAGTTTGTTAAATAGATGTTCACCAGGGTCTAAAACTGTTTTATGCATTTTCACCAGTCAACTGGAAATCTAATCTATACTGTACTAGAACGTAAATTTTAGTGGCAAAAGGTTTTAAAATATATACTAAATATAGGCTAAAAGAATCACTTTGAACACAGACTTTGGTGAGTACAAATTGAGTTTCCCCTGACTGAGACTATTACAGTGCAACCCCACGGCTCATGCGGCAAAATGAGGGACAGATTTGAAATGCAAGCACTGCAAGGCCTGGGTCTGAAGAGCATCACTGAGCGGAGCCCAACGCCAGCGGAAGCGGCAGCCATAGCTCGGTGTGTGCATCGTGCCCCCATCACGTTCCCGGAGGAGTCTGGGCACGAGGAGGACGCTGCCAGACGGCGGCCCTCCTCCGACTGGATACTTCTGCACGATCTCACTTAGTCCTCCGACTGCTCCATGCAGCAGATGTTATCATTCTTTCCATGTGTGCAAATTAAGATATTAAGGAGGGTTAAAGTGAACTGCCCGAGGCCACAAACTGTAAGTGGCAGAGCCAAGATGAGGCCACATCTGTCTGACCCCAGAGCCTGAGCTCCCGGTCCTCACCAATCCTGCCACTGAGCTGTTTCTAAAGTGTTTAGCTAATGTCACTTCAGAAATAACGTTCTATACTGTAGTACAGGGTTTTAATGAAATTAAATTGCTTAATCATTATATTAGTCTTGAGTTTATAGACCTCACGAGGACTGGACTCCATTTTTCAGTTAGTGCTTCAGACCTTGGACTCTGAAGTGAGACCACCCAGGTGACCAGCCATGTGACGTCGGGCAGAGGACTTAACCTCCCTGTACCGCAGCTTCCTGCACCATGAAATAGCACAATAACAGTGACTGCTTTGTGGGGGTCACTGGGAGGATTAAATGAGACAATACGTGCAAAGCTGACAGGCACTAAGAGTTACTATTACTCAAACTACATGGCTTTCTATGGGGAAATTAATTTCTCTGGTGTCCTGAGAACTCAAGGATCTACAGAGGTCTTCGGATATACTCATGTATCTTTGCATTTTACCTGAATTTCTTCATCTCCCCTGCTTTCCTTTAATTTATTATCTGTATTTAATTGGTGTTTGAACTGCCTCTAGCAATGTAATAAACTTTAATTTAGAATTCCAGGTGAAATTCTTTTTCATGGTTTTATATTAAAAACTTCACATAGGTTAAATGAGATTCAAATGACATGATTTGCAACAGAGAGCAAAGAGACTATAACCAGAGTTTGTCTAAAGATCCAGTTCTATGCAAGAGGCTATGAAAGGGTCTCAGAGAATTTAAACTTGTCTTTGGCAAAGACACTTCTCACGTGATGGAACACCCTGCACTTTTCCAAATATCTTGAAGAAATTTAACGCTGCAAACCTTGTCTTTATGGCATCTTATTTGAGAACAGGGCAAATTATCAAACAGATGTTTCCATAAACCCAAATTTAGAATGTTACTGGACCCTGAGAATCCATTCCCTTAAGACAGGGGAAAATTGGCCACGTTTTTCATCCTTAGGCATCATCAGCTCAAAAGCTAAGTTGAATTAAGAAATGGCAACAAGAAACATGGTGACATGGCAAATATACCAGCAGGGTTTATCACAAACTGTGTATTTGTAAGAAAACTAGCAGTTCAGCTCCCAAATATGCAAAGCAAGTAAAACGTTCATAAATGTTAACCTAAGCCAAACCAGCTAAAATTTGGCCAGATTAAGAGACTGTATAATTAACATTTCTCCTCTGGCCCACAGATAAAAAGATTACTGCAAATTTTGAGAGACTTTGCACTCGGGTCAATCTCCACGGATCCAAAAGTTAAACAAATACACGAACAGTCTGCCCTTACACAATCCCAACCTTCTCCCTCCCCATTCCCCCCACCCCACCCCAAATTATTCTTAGGTAGGTCAGCTTTTAATCAGAACAAATGATTCTTTAAGCTACACTGTGAGTTTTCATATAGACTAATGTTTACACCTGGTATTCTCAGTTTATTTTTAGCTTTTCCAACGATTTTCTCACATAAGCAATGCCACTGAGGTGCTTTTGCCAATGTTCATGAGACTGTCAGCCATGTCGTTTTGTGTAAGAGTCAGCCAACACCTGTCCTACGATGCTCCAAGAAAATCAACAGATTCACCCGTCTGTTATTAAGGCAATAGTCATTTTATTATTATTATTAAGGCAATAAGAATTTAAAAACAAGTTCCTCTATTTAAAAAAAATGTTTTGATTACCCTCAGTTTTGACCTTCTTTTTCCTTTATATTTAGCTGAAACCAGGCTATGAAATAGAAAGTGATTAAGGGTAGAGATAAACACAATGTGCTTCTATAACATTTTTCTTATTAAAAAATAAAAACCACCACAAGAAAGAAGAAGTGGAAAGTGACATTAGTCCCATGGTATCTGGTATTTCCATATCAACATTCATGTTTGTTGGGCTGATTCAGCCAAATATTAGGAACCCAAATGTTAAGGAGGAGTGGGGAGACTGGGCCTTAAAAAGACTAAGGAAAATTTCCATCTGCTTAAATGTAACTATTCGAACATTGTTATGACATCAGCTCATAAACGCTATATCTATTATAAATACAAATGAAGAGAAATACTGCATCCAAGCACAGTAGGAGACATTCAGTAACTACTAGTGGAATTACATTAATAATAATATTCAAAAGCTCAATCTTAGGTGAAAACTCAGTACAAATAAAAATGGGAATTTCCATGATTATTACTGTTGACTGTATTTTTATAAAGGGTATTCAATGCATAAAGTGATTCAAGGCATCCACAAAAACAGACAGTGACATAACAGTGACAGTAAGAAGAGCGTGGGCTCTTTGTTGCATAAAGGAAAGATGTAAGAAATTGAAACTGGGGAGAGGGAGAGGGAGAAGGAGAGGGAGAGAGAGAATTTTAATGACAACAAAAATGTACTGACAATAAAAATGGCCTCAAATGAGGCTGCCTTCTGATTTCAATCTGTTAATTTTCTACAATGTTCTGTGTCATTCAAAGACTATCAGATAAGGGCCCATTTAATCTGTGGGATCTTCCCAGAAGATGCAAAGTATCCACAGCAGCTCCTGTGATGATGACTGAATGATCAGAATTCCTCATTAGCATAATATGCCCCACTCATTAGAGCAGCTGGGTAAAGTCGTGGTTCACTTTGCTCAGGTCTCTTTCTGTTTCTTTCACAAAGTAGATGAATTTACAAAGTCCCCGACAATTGTGTTACCTGAGTGGTGCTATCACTCACACGTGTACCCTTTAGGACGAAACAATGTGTGCCTAGAGGTGCCCATTGCCACTCGTGGCTGGCTGGCGGAGGCTGTAGCAGAAGAGCATTGAATCAATATCGGGAATAAAATATATACACAATGCCCCTTGATGCTTCTCACCGGGTAGGCAGGTATGGAATGTGGACTGAGTTATTCTAGGGAGGAAGAAAAGACATCTTTAATTTCTTCCTCTTCACCCTTCAAGTCTCAGAACTGGTGCTATCACCCTCCCGTTTGGGTAAAGACTCCCTTCTTGTTCTCCGGAGCCCTGCATGGTTCCCTCATGCAGTCAGAGCACTTCTCACTTTGCCTCCTTCGGTAGACATGCGAGTCCCATGCGGACAAGGGCTTGGGCTTTTTAAAAATCATAACATTCTTAAGACCTTGTACAAGGCCAGGTTCATATTAGGAACTCAGAAAATGTCTACTGAGTTGATGAAGAGACCAAGCTAGCAAATTATATTCTTCCATCTTCTTTCATGGGTGGAGAAGCACAGGCTTTGCATTCATTCATTCATTCACTGAATTTCAATGATATAGTAGACGCTGAAAAATGCTAGAGATACTGTAATAAAGCAGCAAGTTTAAAGATTACAGTGCAATTTGATACACGTTGCTGAAGAGAAAAATAGTAAGAGTCAGTCAAGCTGGAGAGATGTCGTACAACCCATCACAGAAGTCCTCCCAAGAGGCAGCGGTTGAGTTGGGGTATGAAAGATGAGCAAACATGGGCGAGAGGGGGACAGACTACCAGGCAGTGGTCTGGAGAAAACACGTCATGTTCAATAAGCGCAACGGAGAGGGGCTGGCCTGTGACAGCAGCCGAGGCTGGCAAGATAGGTTAGAAGCAGCTTCTGCTGCGCTAAGGAATCTGGGCTTTCTCTTCAATGGAGTGGGAACCATGAAGCCTTTTGGCAGAGGAGCTATGTGATCAGCTCTAGTTAGAGATTCTGTAATTACACGGAAGAGAATGGGTACATTCACTAATGTTTGAGAAACTAGGGACGAGAAGGCCGCAGACTCAAGCTGGGAACATTGGCCTAAATGATCGTTAGCTAAATCAAATGAAACAGAAAGTAAAATTTAACAAGGTAAACATTTCCTTTTCCTTTGGACGCTTATACTCTATTTCTCTGGTAGAGGCTGTCAACTCCTTGGGAAAACAAACTGCATTTTCCTCTGAAGTCTAATATTAAAATAACAACATTCTTACTGTCATATAGTCACAATTTAGGAAAAGTAAACAAATAATGTTGCAAAAACTGAAGGACTTTCCATACCTGAGACGCTTTGCCTGTTGGAATCTGAGTCCCCGTTACTAGAGTTAGAATTGTTGGAGGAGTTGTTGTCAACCCCTCCCAGAAGGGGGCGCAAGTGGCTCACTGAGACTTGCTCAATGAACGATGTTCCATACTTGCGAAAATACCACCATTCAAATATCTAGAATAGAAAAATAATAAGCATGTTTATGGTCCTTGTTACTGTTTATAATTTTACACACATGTCTATAAAATATGTTTCATTTACTAATTATAGCTACCTTAAGTACTTAATTTTTTATTCCAAAAATGTGTTCATTTTAAAAATTAAAGAGTTTAATAAAATTAAAATACCCATTATATTTTAAATTCTTAACATTGTTTTCTGCATTTAATATTGGTCTTCAAGAAAAATCTATAACTATATCCATCTATAATCATGGATAAAAGAACACTGTTAAGAGTTGCTCAATATTATTTTCCTCCAAATTTACATAGTACTCTAAAAACAAAATCATCATAGCTTAAAAAGAACTTCAGAAAAGTATACAAATAGGCCAGTTTTAGAAGTATGGCTTATGAAATATTCCAGTTCTTGGCATGTTACATTCTGATAAAGCCATACCTGCATCAAATTTTTAAGAGAGCAAAATTCCATTTAAAAAAATAAATAGCTCCTTATAGAAATGCTAGTTTTATGAAAAGAGTGAAAGGCATCCCATTTCATGTATGGATGGCACCCATCTGCTGGGAGACTCAGCAATGTTCCACCTGCTAAGAAGTGCTTTATAAACAAAAGCGTCTGTCGTCCACCACTAATGTTTCCTCGTTCACAAGCTTACCAATTGTTATGTGCTGTGCATTGCAGAAGAGAAAAGAAATAACTCTCATTAGAAAGAAGCCATGATGCTCACATGACTAGACTGCCCTCCGGACTCCCTGAGTGCTGGGACTGGAACGCAGGCCACCTCTCCCAGCCTTCCCAACCGGCCCCCTCCCCTCTCGCGAATGTGAGATGGTCTCTCTCACATCCTTTGCTCTACTCCCGGTCTGATTTGGAATTTGTTCCTTAAGCAGTCACAAATCATTATGCAGAAGAAATTTAGCAATCAACTATATCCCAAAGTCTCATAGGATAACTAAACTGTATTTTTATAACATAATGTAGAATGTGGAATTAACATAGAATTCAGTACCTTTATCCTTATTTTTATTTCATAAAAACAAGGTTTTGATATCTACTCTAGAATGGGCTTTGGGCTACTATTTAAAAGTTGATGTTGTCTCTCTTTTGCTCTACCAAAAATTTCTTTAAAAAAGACAGAAAGAACATCTATGAACGACCAGAAGGAACTATTGATCAAACCAAGTGTTTCCAATCCTATTACTAGGATAAGTTGACTTAATTCTAAAGAGTTACCCCTTCTGACTACATGAATTTTCATGTGTTAAGAATTCAAGTGATTTCACTGGGCAGATGGGAGACTATGATATGAAAGCTAATAAGAAATAAGACTCGTCTATACTATTTGGACTGCTAGGAATAAGAGATCTCGCCTGAAGAAGGAAGTTTAGAAATGATAAATTTACGAACCATGGATCCAGCAGGGAGTTTTAAGCTCAGGTGAGTTATTTAACCTATTTGAATATGAATTTCTTCAACTGTAAAGAGGAAATCGTATTTATTTTGGTCATAAATCATATTTATTATTAAGGGTCCTCACTTTCCACAGACATGTAAAACACCTCGGCTCAAACGGCATGTAAGAGACCGGGTTCAGTGCCAGCTGCAGACGCTCTCAGAAATCCCAGCAAAGCCCTCGTTTATTACACTGACGACGTGCGCACCTCACATACTGCTATGATGCACCCCTCTTTCTGCCGGTCTACCCTTCTGGCTAGTGCAGCCTCTGGTTGTTACCAAGTTGTTACTAAGTTGGCTGAAAGCCCTGGAAATTGCTGTGAAACGGGGTGTTGCTCACCGTTTGGTCCCAACCACCCATCAATGCCCTGAATAGATTAGAAGAGAAGAAAGGCCCCAAAGGACTCAGAACTGTGGTCACAGACTGGCAGTGGCTCTCAGTCACTCGTGGGTGGGGGTGTGGGGGGCGCTTTCTTTGCCCCCAGTGCTGGCTCTGCTCTCTGCGTTACGCTGCTTGGACACACGCCAAGCCTTACTTAGTTCCTCGTTCAGCCGCACAGCACGAAGGGCTCCACACCAGGCCTGAGCTGGGCTCCAGGGGACAGAGCACAGACACGGCCCCTGCCACCGACCCACAGTGCCTCTCACAGGTGGCTCCCACCACAGAAACACCTTGCGATGCTTCAGATTTCTCAGTTCCTCCAGCAGAATCCCAGGATGTCAACATTAAACGGGACTTTAAGGGACCATGTACACCCTCCATTCAGAAATGAGGAATGAGTGTGACCTGACCAAAGTCACCCAGCTGATTACGGAGCTGCTCAGTCTGTGCCACTAATCTTACAAGGGCCCTACCACAAGATACCTTTTTATGACTCGCTTGCTCATTGAACACACACAGACAGGCATGGCCTATGGTTTCCCTTTTCAGATCTTCACTCTGCAGCGTCCTCCCACTCCACTGCCCCGCAGAGCTTTCTTCCTGTCAAAACCAGTGCAGAAGTAGTCTATCAAATGGGACCAGAACATTCCTGCTAAGGTATAAACGACTCCTATCAATTCACGTTTACGTTATAATAGGAGACAGACCGCCCACCCAGTATTGCTAAGTGGGAAGAATGGGCCTCAGCAAAGACGGGTTATTTTTGCAGCTGTTTGGGGGAGAAGAGGAGGAACTTCTCAGGCCTCTTGTCGCAGCGGTAGATGGCGTCTTACCCATCACTGTCCTTCTTTATGCTCATGGCCCAAACTCCCTGGAGCAGAAGCTCCAACGTGTCCTGAATGGACAGCCAGTGAAAGAAGGAAAGGACTTGAAGCCTTCTTCAACTTCAAACCAAGTCTCTTTTTGGGGGTCTCAGCGTAACAGTCTGCGGCCTATCCTGAAACACGCAGGCTTCGGGCCAGCACCTCAGAGTATTTTAAAAGAGCTGCACTGACCCAAATGGGCAGATGGTGTTATCTAACATGAACATATTTGGTGTCACTTTGAATTTTTCTCCCTGGTGCATAACCTACAACATAAACCATAAAGCTCTCATAAGCAAATTTCGATTTTAAAATTAGCCTTCGCACATGCCAGTAGCTTACTGGGCTTGCCACAGTGGAACAAAACAGTTTTTCATCTGACAAATAACCATAAAATTAAAATACAAATTTATGCATGTCATAGTCTAAAAAACGTAATCTCTCTAGTACTTTCATCCTCTCATGCTTCCACCCCAAGGATTACAGAGTAAGTAAAATGGAAACTCAAAAGGATCAACTGGGTTTAACATTTAGGAAGCCAACAGAGACCCTACCATGTAGCTAAAAGGTGAAAACCCTGATACACTTCAGGATAGCTGAGCTGTATGACCTAGGCTGGTTCTCTTGATTCTCTGGGGCTCAGGTATCTAATGTGTAAAATAAGGTCACAGTAAGCACTCTGTTAATGCTGGATGGATGGATGGATGGATGGATGGATGGATGGATGGGAGGGAAGGAGGGAGGAAGGGAAGAAGGGAGGAGGGAAGGAAGGAAAGAGGGAGGAAGGGAGGGAGAAAGGAAGGAAGGAGGGAGGGAGGGAGGAAGGAGGGAGGGAGGGAGGAAAGAAGGAAGGAAGGAAGGAAGGAAGGAAGGAAGGAAGGAAGGAA
This sequence comes from Rhinolophus ferrumequinum, assembly GCF_004115265.2. NCBI lineage: Eukaryota > Metazoa > Chordata > Mammalia > Chiroptera > Rhinolophidae > Rhinolophus > Rhinolophus ferrumequinum. Next base: position 25,857,419 of record NC_046309.1, read on the forward strand.
GGAAGGAAGGAAGGAAGAAAGAAAAGAAGGAAAGAAGGGAGGAAGGCTGCACTGATGGATGGTTGGAAGGTTAAATGGATGGATAATAAGGCCCAGCCCAGTGATTTAATGGACGTAATCTAAATAAACAGCAAGACCAATGGAAGGTTTTGTGTTCATTTTGTTTGCTATAAAAAAAGAGAGGTCTACACATATTTGTGGACAAGGAAAGAATCTAGTGGAAAGAGAGAAACTGAAGATGCACAAGAGTACAAGGAACCAAGAGACAAAATGCCAAGAGCTCACGAAACACAGCCACCCTGCCTCAAAAAGGAAACCGGCCATTTCTTGTTCTGAGACAAAGAAAAAAGAAGGGGGGTAAGGATGAATGACTGGAGGGATACATTCCATGTTGGAAAGCAGGGTGTGATATGAGCTGTGTCACATGTAAGGAGGGATGAGAGTGGGTGACATTGATCTCGGTGAAGATGGCAGGCGAGGCATATCTTCTGAGTGAGGAAGCGGGGACGGGATTGGGGCTGAGAGGGTGGCAGAAGTGGTTTGGGTCTCTACCTCGCAGGTCAGAAGGGCCACAAGCTATACTCAGGACCCAGATCGCATTTCCAACAAACGCCCGTTTGTCAAGGACTCAGTTCCCGATGCCATGTGATCTCCTCCGTTCCTGTGGACAGAAGCAGAGCAGGGGACTACGAGTGCACGGGCCTGGTGTGGGGACCCAGGATTGCAGCAGGCCGAAGGTGCAAACTGCCTCGTCTCCCGCAGGGAGGGAACAAGAACGTGACAAAGGGATAACAGACAAAGCACTTCCATATTTCTTACAGCCTAAAAGCTGAACCTTTCCTGAAGATGCCTAGATTGTTCGCAGCCAATAAGAGCTCCTCTTCTTGAATTGCATGTTCAATATATAAAATACTTCTCTTCATGAATATAGTCTGTATCACACTCAGAAATACTTCAAGATTCCCATGTGGTAGGACCTTAGTGATTCCACACCGATTCCGTTAAATCCATGGGAAATACAAAGATGTCACAGTCTGAGATTGACTAAGTGCTTCCTAAGGATTAAAGTAGATGATGATATCACAGGAGGATAAATACAGTGACGGTGGAGATTAAAGAGGAAATATGAAACTTTCTAGCAGTCTACTGCTATGGAAAAACTGCCAAATTGACACCTGCTCTAAGTCTTCAGAAATATATCTAGTGGTAAACAGTTTTTGACAAGAGGGGATCTTCTGGGCTTAAACAGGATAAATCAAGGCCAAGTTGCCATGGGTTTTAGTAAGATCCATAACCTTTTAGTTTCCTGTTAGACTTCTCAAGTCCATCCTTTTCTTCAGAGCCACCGACCTTTTCAAAGTCCCTCCCAATTCCTCATGACAAACTTTTTTTAACTCTTGGCTCCTGTATGTTTTGCTTAGAAAGCGACACAGGGGGTCTGGACCTCCTGCTCCCCTGGTCTCAGCCAATCCCTCCTCAGTCACCTGTTCCCCTAAACAGTGGAGGGGGCTGTGTGAACAACTGGTACTCACGCCTTTCCACTCCCTTTCCTGGCCACCTATTGCTTTTAAAGAAAGAGACAAGACAGAGAAGTGAGTTCTCTTCAAGGTCAACAGCCCATGACACACCCCTACCCAACTATGTGTGTTCACAGGATGAGATTTTTCCATCGTAACATTCACCACTGCAGCTGGGAGGGAAGGGTCACTCTCCTGAGGTGACGCTACGGAGACCAGAGACAGCTGAGAGGTGCCAGCCTGTGCCGTGTGCCCCAGGCCCCGCCAGCTCATACAGCTGGTCTGAGGTGGTGCTCAGAGTCCATGATTTTAAATAAGCTCTTCAGATAATTGTGATGCAGTCGGTGAATTCATTCACTCACCGGATCTCTGCGCATTTCCCAAATATTCCTAAGTGTTTGCCGAGACATACAGCTGTATGCAGAAACACAGATATGGTCCCAGCCTTTGTGAAACTTCCATTCCAGAGAGGACAGACAATAACTGATGACACAAGTAAAATATATAATTACAAACTATGTTCAGGACTGACCAAATCTGGCCTCATCTACGGCCAGTTGGAAAAAGAAAGTGTCTCCTCCAGAGAAGATTGCAGTCTGCCTCCCCTTTCTTTTCTCCTTTCTTCTCTCCTCCGCCCTCTTTCTAATCTAACTGACCCATTTTTGTGAGTCTGTTCAAATGAAAACATCAACTGCTAGACACTGCTACCACCTCCCTCTGTACTCAGCACCTACGTGACGCACGTAAAGTGACGCTGTGGCAAAGCAGGGGATTAAGTCGTGGTCCTCACTCCACCCTGACCTCACAAGGTGACCTGTGTGAGTCATAAGATGTCTGGGTGGCCAGTCTTTAGGTCTTCACTGGTCCCAGATGGATGGCGCCTGAGGCTTCCCACCCCCAGCACTTGAACTGCATGGTTTTCAAGCCTTTCACTTTGGACTCAAATGTAAACTGAAAAAGCCAAAAGGGAAGTTTTGTCCCTTTATCCACCATTAGCTTGTTCAGCTTCTTCACATTTGCCACGTCTAATCATGAATCTGACCCACTCAAACACGCATGTCCAGACCCCGACAGGCATCTAGCTCTCTCTGGCCTGGACTCGGTCTCCTGCAGAAGATCACTCATTTCATGGCGACCCCAAAAGCTGGAATCTGATCAGGCGGAACAGTCTCCTCCCACTGTCTTCAGGCTCCGCGGCCATCTGGCCCCACAGCATAGCTGTCAGTCTGTATTCTAGAGCCAAGAGACAAGCTGCTTCACCATGCACTCGGCCTGAGGTCTACAGGGTACTTCCCAAACCCCAAGGGCCCCTCCAAGCAATTCCCCAAACGTTTTTTTCACTTTCAGCTCCAGAATCACCACCATTCGGGTGATCCATACTCCTGCCAATCAAAGTGCTACTTCAAGTGCAGGTCAAGTTCTTTAGATGAATGGAAAACAAGTTGAAAGGGGCCATAAAAATCTTCCAGTCCCACTTGCTTACTTTTGAACAGGAGGGAACAGAGGGCAAGGTCAGCGAGATCGGAATGGCTCTCACTGTTTGTCTGCTATGTTACCTTGGCCAAACCATTTGCACCTTGCGTCTACGTATACTCAGCAGCACAAGGCACTGGTTACATCTACCTCATAGGATTTCAAAGAGAAGTGAACGAAACAACATGCAAAGTTCTTAAAACACTTCCTGGCATAGAGTGGGAAACTCAATAAATGGACCTCTTGCTACAACTGATTCCTTCCGAATCATCGTCTCTTCTACCTTTTTCTCCAAAATATGATTCTTTTACATCTAAAGTATGAACTAGTTATTTTACTTACTATTCTAATTTTCTCCCTTCTTTGTTCTTGATTCTCACTTTTTAAAATCATGCTCTGGATGCCTTTTTTATACCTATTTAGTACATGTGTGTAAAATGTAGGTGTAGGAGCACGTCTACATGTATGGTAACGGGGATGCAGGGATCTATGTACGAATGTCAGTACACCATACTCCCTTTCTCCAGTCCATCAACATTTGGGGAGACGTAAGGGGAACATTTTCTCCACATATCTACCTTACCACTGTCAGAAGCAAACACAAAACCCAGAAATTTTCTCTATGGAAACAAATATTGCCCACAGAGGCTGCTTCAAGCAGACGAGGCATGCGCTTGCTAGAGCAGGTAAAACACAAAATGGGTAGGTTTGGGCTATGACAACAGGTGCAGCTCCTGTGGCTGTAATGGGACTGAGATGAAAAGGCTTGTGCCAAGCGGGCAGTGAGGCAGCTTGACACTAAGCAAGAGAGAGAGAGCCGCCTCGATGTGTACCTGGGCACAGGATCAAAGGGAAGAGTGGGTGACAAACTCACTGCCACTTTCAACCCATGCAATTAAGAACTAGCAGTGACATCTAGTGAAATGCACACTGATTAGTCCTCATTTATTTTTAAACACATTAGTGTAAACGACAGCGGCATTTGGCAAACACATTTTATTTCTATCTATATTAGTTCAGTTAATGGACTTTTTCTTCACAAGAGAAATACCAGGGTTTTTGTATGTCTCTTTGTCCTTCTCTTTTCCTAAGACATCACATTACGTGATCATTTCAGGCTCAGCATAGGAATGCTGAGGTCCCCGGGGCCGCCCTGAGCTGGGATGCTCACTGCCTGCCCCGACGCGCTCAGGGGGCACATTAGGTATTCCTTTGGGGCCAGGAGAAAAACCACTACGCAGCTCTACGCACACAGCCATTTGCAAAGCACCTGATGCTTTACCTCAGCGCTGCCTTTCCATGAAATGCACGTGGCAGGAAAGAGTTGTGGCTGAACAGAAACCTCCATCCCAGGTACATTTTGAGGTTTAGCAAAGCTGAGTCCCCAAACACTGGACAACACTAGTATTGACAACCTGCTAAGCAGGCGCCAAGGCTGTGAAGATCTGTCATACTGTGGTTACTCTGCCCTCAGTACAGGCCAAGCGTTTCTGACAAACGCCATTCAAAATCTTCACACACTAGAGTTTTTCTGTGACTTAGTTTTACACGGGTCAGGAATGCCCTCTGCTTCCAGGCGAACACACCCTAAGCCAGCACGGGAGTGACCAGCTTCCAGGAGCTATGTGCCACTTCACAGGCGAGGAGAAAGCCCCAACCTGGAAGTGCAAAACAGGCACGCTCTAGGGGAACCCCTACGTTTGGAGGACAAGAAAAGCCAGCTGGTGGGACATCACTGTCCCTGAGTTAGGAGGGAAAATGACTGTTTGGGTCTAGCATATCAGAGAGAAAGCAAATAACCCTCACGCCTGTAACTGATTTAAAGCCTAAAGCTCCCACACCAAGATACTGCTGGAATGAAATGAGAACCTGCCATTTGTCCACAGGCTAGAAACACAGCTGAGAACTTTATCAGAGATGCAGTGAGCTGAGTGATAAAAGCACGGTTGTGGTGGGAGCCGCCTGGGCTAAGGTCCTGCCTCACCGTCTGCCAGCCAGAGCGGTGACCTAAGGCAGGTGTCTTCCTCGTCTGTTCTGGCACCCAGCTTATGCACAAGTAGGATGGAAACACAGCCATCTCCTCACTGCATGTTGTGAAGAGCAAACGTGTTAGCATGTCAAGTGCTTAGATCAGAGCCCAGCAAAGAACAAGCACCACCTGAGCAGGTAAGGGACTTCAGGACCATCCGTGAGGCAGGATGCATACCCAAAACCTACCTGTCTGCATCAGACCGAATCGCTGGTTACAGTATAAGATTGCTATTCAAATTGTATACAAAAATGGTCACCTATTTTTCTCTTTGTTCAATGAAAAACAATTTCGAAGTTCTTTTAGAAAACAATATTAAAATATTATTTTAAATGCAAATGAGACTTATTAAATGGAGACTTGCAATACCTCCTCCCTCCACCCAAAAAAAATATGTATGCTAAAAGGCTGTACGTGCTTATTAGTAACTTATCAAGCATGTGAAAGCATTCTCCAAGTTTGGAATTTCTTCAGTCCGTGTAGGCATATTAAGGCGGGAACCTGAAGACACAGGTTCTAGGCCTGGCTGTGTCACAACCAACATGAGCTCAGGAGAGTCACTTCCAGTTTTACGAAGGCCCTGTGAGGACCGCGTTTCTCTCACGTCCTCACAGAACAGGGAAGACTTCGGCCACAGAGGAGTGTGCAGATGGGTACGTAAGCAGCAGTGGGATATAATACAAATGACTACGCACACCTCACATGGCCCCCTGCGCTGAGCAGCATGTGGTACAGAGACGTGGGCCCCTGTCACAGGGAACTTCAATGTGCCCCCTGCACCTGGGCGTGGTCTGCAGCCGGCTGGAGCTTTCCATTTCACTCCCACTTACGTGAGCATCTTGCACTGCCCCTGGTTGATGGTCTTCACGTTCCTGGGCCAATAACATCAACTTGAAACATCTCTTCCCTCGAGTCTAGTGGCCCACGTGACACAGCAGAGCCAGATTAAGCTGAATATGCTCCGGCCACAGGAAAACACGCTCCCCATGCCACCATCATCCCTCAGCTGTTTGCAATGCACCCTTTTCCCTGCACCCATTTCCCATCTTTTCACTGGGGCTCCTTACAAGCTGTCGGTTCTGAAATCCTCATTAACCTAGGTTCACTTACGAGTTGTTCTTGCTCTATATTTCTGTTCCCTTCTCCCCTAAAACTTTTGTTGTTTCTAAATCTTCTCTTAACACAAACTCTGTAATATCTTTCTTGCCCCTTTTTCTATAATAATTAGGAATCACAGGGTTATGTGGAGAGAGAGAAAAAAAACCTTTTAAAACCACTTTCTCCTAAACGTCATTTAATTATATTAGAGTGATTCCACTGAGTTTAGATGGTCCTATTTAAGGTCACGTAAATTAAAGAAAAGGACTTCAGGTTTTATAATTTATCATGTCAGTAACCATTTTAGATAACCATACAGATGATTATCCTATTGCTTTTTGAATATTTTGGATTTTTAAAGGAATAGGGAAATAAATGTAAATTTTTAGAGAAAAGAAGATGGGGAGGGGGGAAGCTTAGAAATGCCACACCCATTTCAATAAATTTAAAGAAACTTAGCTATATCTCTACTGACATTATGTCTAATAATTTATTTTGAAAAGGGTACTGAAAAATATTTTTAGTTGAGCTGAGTCACATTTATTCTATAGTATCTTAGACACAGAATTGTGTTTCCCTTTATTTTCTATATTATTAGCATTTTGTTTTTCCCTTTCCTTTTTCAAAAATAATATGATTGTTTAAAAATATTTTTCCAATATTTTAGCAATATGTAACCTAATTTGTGAAAGGCATCTGTGAGTGCCCACCCAACATAGATGTGTACACACATGCAAGATGATCACCGCAAGCTGCTGGTGTATATTGGTCTAGATTGTTTTCCTGTACATATACTAACATATGTATTAGTAATCAGCGTGTTCTCAAATAGGAAGGATTCCATCACTTACCAAAATAAGCCCTGATATTAGAGAGGATGTGCCTGTCAGGGCCACGTAGAACTTCGGGGTCAATGTGTTCAAAAACATGCTCACTGAAAAAGAAGAGAGAGGGAAAAGAACAAGGAACACGTCAGTGTGCCAGCGAAAACGACTGAGTCATTTTTCTTTCTGTTGAAATCATCTGTTCCCTGATGATAGGAATTCTTAGAACCGTAGCAAAGCCCCCTTAAAATGGTTGAGCATTACACAAGCTCAGAATCAGCGTGTCAAGTTATATATCCTAAAAGAACAAAGCTACATACAGGAAAAAAGCGCAGCGTGTTAGTTTCGGCCTCCCCAAAGTATTGTTGCGAGTGCTTTTCATGGATTCATAATCACTGCAGAGTCTAATCAAAGCTGGTTATAAACTGTCAGTCAAAAGAGAAGATGCCCAACGTTTTGTGGGACCCAGAGTCTTTGATGAACCAACAGCAGTATTTCAACCTCAGAACAAATGGAAAATAACTATATTAAACATTTATTAAAGAATATAATACACCTAAGAAGAAAGGACTAATTGATGAAAGTTAGCATATATTAGCAAAAATGTTTGCAGCGTACTTACAAGGTCACTAGACTGACTGCTCATCAAAATAATTGGATTCAATGAAAACAGGATGGAAAAAAAAAAAAACTAAAAATGAATGTTCACTCCCAGGGACCTTCCTGACCATCTCCTGGTACTCTGTTCATATCAACTGTGCAGCGGATCTGGTTGCCCATTAAGAAAGGTTCGTCTATACATTTGATAAATATATTTCAGTTATTATCATTTATATCTAGATATTACACAATACTTTGACTTTTATCAAAACAATTGACCTAAAGGGCTTTTGTACACATACTCACACTGGTTAACTGAATTTGGGTGTGGATCATATCCACTCTAGCTTTAGAAGGAAGGATGTCAGAATTACAAGTCGGGTTTTGACATCATTAGGAGAAAAGGCTCTGGGCATTTGTCTTGAGCTCAGTCCAAAAAGCAAAGTCACAACCATGAACAGAGATCCCATGCTCATTCATCAAATACTTCTGTCTGTTTATGTACAAAACCACAGATAAGAATGGAAATATGAATCAGACACAGTTCCCATGCTGTAGATGGCCACAGTTTAGCTGGGAAACAGACAAGTAAACAAGCAATTGCCACAAAGTCTGATAAGTACTTATACAGGTCCTGTGCATAGAATCTTATGAAAACACATAAACGGGACGCATCTGTGGCCAGAGGTCAGGGAAGACGTGCAGGAGAGTCAGCAGGCTGAACCAGACCCAGGCAGGCAGGAGGCAGATGGAAAGGTACTGTGGGCATTGAGGGCTCTGACAGGCTGAGCACACAGCCCAACTTTGTAAGCAGCTGCACAGGCTGAGGAGGAAAGGGGCCTGAGCTATGAACCCTTTGCAAAGGTGCAGATTTGGAAGGGTACACTGATTCCACCCTTCCTGGCAACCCGCTGTCCTCTCAATAAACCCTCCTCCCCCTGTGCCCACTTGTAAAATGAAATTGACTTGTGGTCTGTCATTTGTAATCCCAAGAGTCTGGACTAACAGCGTGCTCAGTCAGTAGTCATAACTTGATGAAGTGGACTCTTTCCGGGAGGCAGAGAAAGTCATGGAAGGAGAGATCAGCCCAAAACTGTGACAAGAGGAGATAGAGCTGAAGTGGCTTGGCTTGGCTATTAAAAAAACAGAAACATAGTGATTTGTCATTTCCCATGCAAAAGTCAGAGAAAGGAGGAAGATTTAAAAAAAAAAAAAAACCCAACTCAAACCTAGAGCTGATAGTCTGATTCTGAGGTGCCTAAAATCTCAAAATTCCCCTTCTTCCACTATGAATGATCCCATACTTCCCATTATTAAAAAACAGTCACCAAAACAGAGTATTCATGTGTTATTCTGCAGTTATGAACACTCCTTTCAGTAAGTTTCTAGGGACAAACTGAGCATAGAATTCAATGAAATCCACATTTCTAACAGAAAAACATTTGCCTGAATTAGAAGTACATTAGGAGCCCTGCTGTTGACTCCACAGCAACAAAGCATAAAGCAACGGAGGGGAAAGGTTTTCTACGAAAACAATCACTGATCCAGGAATTATCAAGAGTCAATTGATAAGTGAAAAAAAATTTGAGTTTTCTAAAGAGATAAAAATAAACATTCCACTCATTTGGTTTTATTTAATGAAGATTTTATATATATATATATATATATATATATATATATATCAACAGTAATTAAAAATTAGAACATACTTCTCTATCATATCCAGTTATAAAAAGCTGACTAGAGTTGGGAGAGATAATGGTGTGCATTAAAGGAAATAGAGGCACAAAGTAGAGAAAGAAACGCAGAAATAGAAACATTTAGAGGGTGGAACGTGCTCATTTAATAACCTATTAATCTTATAGTCTTACTGGATATCTGGGCTAAAAGCTTTCAGACACGGCATTGGCAATTTAGGGCATAAATATCAGCGCTTAGTACTCGCCACTTCCATCTGTCTACTTACCTATGTATTTCAAGTTTGTGACAAAAGCACCTTCACATATTAGAGAATTTAATTCTCACTTCAGCTTCATGAGGTCAATATGATTACCCATCTTATGCCAAAGCTGAAGGCTGGGCAAACTGAACACCAGTAGTCCCACCCCAAAGCTCAGGCCCACGCTCCACAGGGTGCGCGTGGGGTGTGGATGGAAATATCAAGGAACAAAACAGCAAAAGGAAAACAGCAGCCTTTCATTAGACAAAAAAGAGGAGGTTATAAATAAATTATACGAAATGATGGATGTTTATAATACTGTACTTATTTTTACCTCTGACCTTTAAAAATAATTCCGCTGTGTTCTTGTCACTGGTGTGTGCTCCCCAGGGTGGGCCAGCAGGAAGCTGCCCTGACAGAGGGAGAATCTGGCCGAAGGTTTGCTTCCCTGTTACCTTGGGGCTGTACACTACAGGCCAAATTGCCTTAACACTAAGGAATAGCTTGCCTCCTTTCATCAGGGTTACTAGCAATCATTTTTGAAAACATATGAGGCCTGATAAACTACCTAAAAATTGGACCAGCACCTAAATATCCGGGCATGTGCTTTGAAACATAAACTGGATTTTCCTGAAATCTACAGGCACGTCAGTGTGACCTGCTGGGGCAAAACAAGCTCCAAGAACAAACAGGAAGAGACTAATCCAGCTTTGTGAAGAATACATTCACAGCATCTTCCTAAGGCCTTATTTCAACCCATTGACAAAAATTAATAAATCAGAAGGGTTTTGATTTGATCCAGCTGAGCACTCCCAACAGGTCACTGCTCAAAGAACACTGCATCACTTATTCTGGGGCAGCGTCCGAGACAGCACCATGGAGCGGTCTGAAGACGCTGAACTTGAACTTGACAGTCTTCTCGTTTAATTAATCAGTAAATGGAAAGGAACTGAGTATGGCCCTAAAAGGATACTAGGTAGGAGGATTGAAAATTAAGTGACCTCTACGTATCATAGAGGAGAGGAGATAACGAAGATAATACAAGAGATCAACTATAAGAAGTAAAGAATCACTCCTGTGAGCTGGGAGCTCCTGTTCCAGAGGGCTTACTCAGGAATCACATGCACTACCCCTGTGAGGCCTGGGACGAGCCAGCCACGTGTCTGGCCCTAGTGACAATAAGAGCCTTCCTCCATATTCTTCAGAGCATAAGCAGTCCCCACATCACTCTCCTGGGAAAGGCCTTCCATAAACCGGTGAGCACTAACCCTGTGCCTCCTTAGACACGGTCTGCCTGACACGGAGAAGCCCTGGAATGAAAGGGCTCAGGCAGCATGAAAGACTCGAAGGTCCTGCCCAGACAGCACTGAGTAAGCAGCATTATCTTGTCTACAAAACCCCAAATATGGCTCTGCTTTGTCCTGTGTTCCTTCTATTGCATGTGAAATAGAAAAAACAACAAAGTTACAAAATAATAATTAGCAATCATTTAAAAAGTTAGGGGGAAAAGACCCTAGAAAGAAAGGTTAACAAAACTAAGCTTATTTAGGCTGGATGGAAAAACAAATTAAAGAGATCTTCTGTCAAAGCATTTCTCCTGGGACAGACCAGGACCAGGAGACAGTCTCTAAGCGTGAACCACCTGTGTGAGGGAGGGCAGCCCCGGAGAGTCCCACAACTTCCCAGAGCTGCTCTCCCTCATAATAACTTCAGTGCGTAGGATCTCAGTGCCTACCTGGGCCAGATGCTGGGGACACAGCAGCAAACAGAGCACTGCCCCTGCCCCCAAGGGACTCACAATCTAATGGTGAGACAGCAAATAAACCAATAGGTAAATACCAAAGAGGACAAGTTAGGAAGTTATGAGGACATAGGGCACCCAATTAGGAGAGCAAGAAAAATTTCTGCCCAGAAAAGGCCCTGCGTCTGAGACTTGCAGAATGATGAATCGGGGGTTATCCACGTGAAGTCACCTATGGCTGTAGGCGCGACAGGACAGAGCGAGGTGAGGCTCTGGGCACTCCACACAGAACACCGTGGCCCAGGGGTCCGTGCTGCTGCCACGGAGTCTCCGTGTAAGCTGAGGCGCTGGTGGCGAGTTACCCTTAGATGCGTGAAATGACTTCCTCAAGTGCCTGCTACACACACACACACACACACACACACACACACACACACACACAAAGTGCTGATCGGCTGGGAGCCAATGGCTGTGCTCAGATGAGACAAATCAGAATGGGTCAAAACCACATTTCTGAAAACGAAAGGTGTTCACTGCCGTTTGGTCATCTCCAAAATTATTTATGGAGAACTTCTCTCTGACAATTTTATGCAATGAGCATCCTAACCAGAAGAATACTGAAGGAACAGGGGACTTTGGTTTACTTACTTTTTTTAGTAAACATATATAAGTAATATTTCTCCCAACACAGATGAAAATCTGTACCTTTGAGGTTGCTGTGTTGTCTACAAAACAAGAATATATATAATATGTATCTTACAGGGTTGTTGTGAGGACTAAATATAAGAATGCAGATAAAGTGCCTAACACAGCAGACCTCACGAAATACCACGTACCACTGTCACTTATGTTTACGTGCCTCCTCCTTTCGTGCCTTGGCATCTCGTATTACTATAGTTGTAGGAAGCAGAGGAGAATGAGCTGAGTGTACTACTTCTACTACTACTGAGAGCCACACTAGCATTTCCAGAGCACCTCCTACTATGTGTCAAGCGCTGTGGTACAGACTCCACACAGCCCAAGGAGCACATCAGTTGCACTGTGATCGGTCCTTAAGCTACACATGGAGGCCCTACAAAACAAATGACAGGTCAGGTAATAAAGGGTCCTTTTACCTCGAGTCTAGGTGCTTGAGATGGTAGTAAAGTCGAGTGTGAGTTTGAAGGCAGCCATTTTAGAAGGCGAGAAATTATTGAATCCCCAAAGTCAATCATATAATCCTAAATCTCTGATGTCTGCCTTACTAGATCTGTGCAAACAATCAATTCAGCCGCAGAGGAACCACCTGCAATCCTGTTCCTTAGCGTCTTCCAGTCCCCTTGTGGCTGAAGGTGTAAGCTATATTAAAGCCTAAACCATACGCCAAGCATGGCAGTTTGCACAGGCTTTAATTACAAGGGAAGAATACAAAGGCCACATCACCTTCCAGGCCCTGAGTTAGGGACAGCAAGGGGGACTGGGAAACTTTCCATTTCATGCAAAGCACCATTTCTGATTCAGTTACAGAACGTAGACATAGCAGCTTGTCTCTAGACAGTGCACTAAAGCACATGTTATGCTAGCAGGAACTGTCCATCCGATTGTTTTCTCAGACCCCCACAGTGGGTTAGACAGCTCATATGAGATAGTTTAATCCATCGTTTGCATTGTTCCCTGTGAGAATACGGAATATTCTTTTCTTTCATTTTATTGTGCTTTCAACCCCAGTAAACCTCTCCCCCTACCTGTCAGCTTCCTTCCATTAAGGCTGCAACGCCCCTTCTGCCCTTCCCCATTTGCCAAAGGTAAAAGAGTGAACACAGAAGCTATAATAGCTTACTTTGCACACATGCTAGTTTTGAATAGATTCCAGATTGCACCGTTTTTAAAATGAAAGAACTTGCCCTTTTCCTCAGAATGACATTGCGATGGACGAACCCTGAAGTAACGCCCAGGGGCCTCCGGGTATTCATATCTTTATGCAACTCCCTCCCCTTGGATGCACGCGGGACATGTAACTCGCTTCTAACAAAGACACGTAAGACACTGACTTGGTAGCACACATGCAGAAGTTCTCCTTGTTAGCTCAGTGACGTAAGTGGCCATGTTGAGAAGCCCAGGTGGCAATGGCTCCAACCAGCAGCCAACCTGAAACGGAAGCCTTCAGGTCCACAGCAATGATTTCTGCCAAGGGCCCGAGTGAGCTTGGAGGTACATTCTCCTTCAGGTGAACGTGTAGATAACATCACAGCCTGATCGACACCTTCATTACCACCTGGTGAGACCCAGGGCAAAAGACCCAGGTATCCTGTGCCTGTATCCCTGACCCACAGAAACTGTGAGATAATAAATGTGGGTTGTTTCAAGCTGCTGTATCTGCAGTCATTTCTTATGCAGCAATAAAAAACTGATCCAGTCATGTGTCATTCATGAAAGTGAAAATCAGTGTGGACATCTGACAATTCTGGCTAGCTGCAGGATGCCCAGAACGGGTATTAAGACATGCCACCTCTATCTGCGCCAACAGCTTCTTTCTCAACTGTCCATAAATAAAATGCACCGGCAAACTCTGCTGCCTTGACACTTTATTCCACATGCTGATCTGCAACTATCTTTGCAAACCCATTAATATTAAAGTAGAAGCTGAGAGAAAACATGTTTTTAAATATGAAAATAGGCACATTTTAAAAATATAACATTTGCATGTTTCAAAAAAAAGTCAGTTTTACACCTGGGCACAGCATCAGTTCAACAGATTAAAACACCTGTGAGCACCTTTTCTAATTTGGTGCTGCTGCTTCCCCTCTCCTTGACCTTCACCCTGGTTCCCTTGGGCTCTGAGAAGGTCCCAAGCTCTCATGCACCACAATTCCCTTGATAAATCCTGTGGCATTTATCCTTGTGAGGAAAAAGACACAGAAGTGTATTTTTAGACGCATGCCTATGACAAGAAGCCCTCATAAATCATTCTGTCCCCTCTTCCCCTGCCCTTGATGTTGCCTTGGCAACTTCACAGGCAGACTGTTTCTGCGTCCCGGGCATCTGGCTCTGCTGAGGAGAGGAGCTGGACACTTTCTTTTCTCGGCCGTGATCTGAGGAGCCACGCTGAAGCAGTATTCAGCCTTCATGGCTCCTTATCCCTTACTGGAGGGAGGCCATCTGTCCAGCCATGAAGGACTGTCTGAAACCTGGTTACCTGCAAATGGTGACAATCCTCAAAGACAAGGGAAACAAGATCTCGGATTATCTGTCCCCTTTATCTACAAGTAGGCAGACAATGAGAATTATACCCTGGTCAAGAACAGCAGAGAGGCTTATATACGTCTTCCTGTATTCTTAGGGATTTAAAATATGTTTGATTTAGAGTTGAAGACCATTTTATGAATATTTCTGTTTCTCATAAACTGTTTACCATCAGGAAGAAAAAAAGATACGTCTGTCTAATCAGAGCAACACTCATGATTAGAACTGCCTGTTAATTTGCTTCCATGTTCTCCCTCTTCTGAAAACCCCCCAAAAAGATACGCGTAACTACGGAGAAGACCTTCCCCGTAGTTCTGCTGCAAAGAGACAGAAACCTCGTGGAGACACGGTCCTCGCAGGTCTGGGCACCTGAGCCGACAAGCACTCACTGTGCCTCAGTGCTTCAGCACCCAGCACAGCTCGGTCCACACAGGTCCTCACCGTCTGCAGAATGCTGAGTGCCTGGAGGGCCAGGATGCTAGGTGATCAAGTTGTGACAACCATACCCCAGGACTTCTGATTAAAGAAAAAAACCAAAAACTTCCTATATATGGCAACACTGAAAGCTGGGATCTTGGTGTGTGTGTGTGTGTGAGAGAGAGAGAGAGAGAGAAAGAGAGAGAGAGAGAGAGAGAGAGAGAGAGAGAGAGAGAGAGAGAGAGAGAGAGAGAGAGAGACTGTTTCTATCTGCAGACTACCTGTACAGTGAGATCCTTATTAGGGAGACCGAATGGCCATTGCTCGCTGATAAATCCAGAAGGTCCCAGACATATTTATATTAACCTCACACAGCAAGACCTTCGCAATGGAACCCTCACAGATCAATCTTTCGGGATAGTTAAGACTTAGCCTATTATACACTAAAAATGCTTTTCTTTTTAAGGCAATTTTACAAGGAAATTTTCCAAAACACATTCCATACTTGACTAAACAGAACATCCTGAAAATTTTTCAATCTTTCATTGATGGCTCTAAGTCATCGAAATGAACATAAACTATCGTACTGTGTTAATATGCAGCAATGTTTTCAGAAACTGTTCAAGACCTCTATGCTTTTCCCTCCAAAATGAAGTGATCCCAGAATAATGTGTTTTTTGTCTTTCTCATACTGTTTTGTCCCCTGCCATGCTCTTAGATATTAATTATTTGTTTTTATTGTGTGCCTGCTTCAAACTGTGCTCTCTTCTTCTTCTAAATATGCTACTTAAAAATCTATTGCTACTTCAAATCTATTCCAACTTTGGTCATTCAATAACTATTTGTGTGTAATGTATGCCGGGCACTGTGTAAAATGCTGGGGATATAAATATACATGATCCATACATAGTCCTTGTCCTAAAGGAGCTCTGGGTTTTCAGAAGAGGGAGAATGTGGAAGCAAATTAGCAGGCAGTTCTAATCATGAATGTTGCTCTGAAAACACAGAATTTGTACTCCTGAGCCAGCCTTGGGCTGGGCTGGGGGCAGAATGTGCATCAAGTAGTGTTAGCACCTGGAGAAGCTGCTGAGCGAGCCCCTCGGGTGGGCGGTCTGACTGTGGGAAGACCCGCTCAGCGCTGTCTGAGACCAACCTGCGGGCCACGTGCCCTGGTCTTTTGTTCTTAAAGCGCGTGGTTTGGGGAGCTGAAATGACTGGGCTTCTGAGTTCTAGAAAGGTGCAGTATCACTGTAGTGAGCTCACACCCACATTTCTGTAGGATGGCAGCGTCAGTGCTGGAAAGACGCTCAGTGGTTCTGTGTTCACACTGGAGTGCTCTGACAAGCTCCTCACAGCATCTCCACGCAAAGTGTGCTGGGACTCTTCCATCACCTTGAGCAGAATTTGGTCTCCAACTTCCCATCTACACCTCCTTTACTGGAAGTTATTTAAAAAACAAAAATACAGAAGCCCCAGAACTTTTGCAGAGCTGAGTGTAGCAAAACATTACCTAATAGGACAGAATAGAGAGAGCAGGGTTATCCGTAACGGCGTTCAAAATACTCAGGGCAAGCAGCTATGTGAACAGGGAATTGTTAAATCCAAAATGCACGGAAATAACTAAGAAAGGTAAGAAGAACAGTAACAAGAGTAATGGAATAAAGAGCCATATTCTAAAACATTTTTCAGTAAATGCTCTAAATTTATCAGCTATTCATTCATTCATCAAAGTGTACTTAGCTTATAAAAAGTATAAGACTCAACTAGACCCTGGAGTTGAAAAAGAAAATGATAATGAGATTGACCGTCCCCTTGAGAGGGCAAAATAAGATTCCCACACAAATAACACAGAACAGAATATGAAACATATCAGAAGAGACATATAGATAAAATCTAGAGGAAGCATATGACTTCCAGTGAGACGGATCAGAGGAGCCCACTGAATGAGATGTCCTTCCTTCTAGGATCTGAAAGAAGGATAAGCTTTGAACATGAGATCGGAGAAGAGAAAAGAGAGGGTAAGATGTTACAACATACATGAAGAAACTGGGTTGGAGTACAGGGCGAATGAGAAAGAACAGTGGGAGAGAACGCTGGCTCAAATGCCAGGGCATGAAAACCAGACTTGGCTTGGCAGACAGTGAGAGATACTCACCATTTATGAACAGAGAGGTGCGTGAGGCAGACGTGCCCAGGACTAATGAGGTGGTGTGTAAAACGTGCAGCTTTGGGAGTTACTGCAGAGGGAGCTCCTGTCACACCACCAGGGTGGGACGTTGGAGAGATCAGGGGTTGCAGGGGTAAATTCAACAGGATGTGGTCTTAACAAGGGGACATCACAGGGGAGAGTCTGGAGAATGCTGGTGAAGTGGGGCCAAAGTTAAAACACAAGTGATTAAAGGCGGAAAGTGAGTGGTAAGGAAATGGTGGCAGAAAGCACAGGCTCCTTCTGCAGGCAGTCTGGCAGGAAAGAAAAGGGTTTATCATGAAGTGTGACGTAAGTTAAAAGAAAGCATAGATAGCACTGTATGAGTAAGTGAATTAAGAGTACAACTCAAAGCTTTATTCCATTGCAACACGATCAGCCCTCCTAAGGATCCAACACTGGTTCATTCTCATACCAAACTTTTAAAGGCATTTGGTTAACACTGGAAATGTCTCCTTTCTCTGGGATTCTTTTTATATGTGACTTAAAGAACGATCAAAGTGGAATGAAGCACTTTAACTGATGGATTTTAACCTGTTTATGCCTGTTTTATCAGTGGGATCAAATGACAAAACAAAAAAATAAATGTTTTTTCTACTCTATTCATTCTGATTTTTGCACTTTCTATTAATTGGCTTGCTCTGTTTTGAAACCCGCTGCTATCTTATAGTTGAAGAGTTTCCCTCAAAGTAGATAACAGTTTGGGCCAGAGAAGCAACTGGAGTCAGTTCTGACTGGATTTTAAGTTAGCTGTTTCTTTTCATTACATTCTCCAAAAGCTGCCTCTAGATGGTGAGCACACAATGCAATATACAGGTGATGTAACAGAAATGTACACTCGAAACTTATATAATTGTACTAACCAATGTCACCCCCATAAATTTAATAAAAAGGAGAAAGAAAAAAAAAAAGCTCAATGACTAACTTCCTTCTCTTTTGAGTGAACAGCCAGCCCACAACAGAAAGTCTGCTGGAAACCGTGTTTAGGCTGTTTCTCTCTGGGGGAGGGTACACAGCGCACAGAGATAAGAAGCCACAGAGAAACACCAGACAGGCCCATGTTTTAGTAGTCAGCTGCCCCAACTGCCCGCTTGTCCAAAATAAGCCCTTGGCTTCAGTATTTTCAATTCCAGTAACTACATTTGGCTTTGTGTCAGATGACTATTCCAGAGGGCACCTAAAATTACCTCCCCAGTCTAGGGTTGGCAGCGAATAGTAAGTGGTAAGTGGTAAATCAAAGTGACGTCTGCAGGTAACAGTCAAGGGGACTGGAGTTCTGGTATTTTCAAATATAGGTAAGCCAGTTTTTTTTTTAATCTATTAAAAGATGAATCTAAATTCCAGATGCCTGATGTTGTCCCTAATAGAAACTCCCCAGTCCCCGTGGATGGCCTTTTTCTCCCTTTGAAATGTATTCTGTCTCAGTTTTCAGACGCTGTCACACCTTAGCAACTGCCCACTGCAATGTCAGTGCCTTAGAACTCGGGCAGTTTACCTCCAGGTGAATAGGTACTTGGTTTAAACTCAAGGCTACTGAGGCCACAGTACTGGGACTGAATGAGGCAGTGAACCTCATACCAAGAAATCCTGTGCCACAAACTCAGAAGACACCTCTTACCAGCTGTATTAGACACAAATGGGCATTACCCCTGGAAGGCCAACCATCACTTTCCCATGAAGACAAATCCCACTTTAAGAGAAAAAAGTGGATTCATTTGCAAGGTTGTTTTTCCAAAACATTCTAAAAAATACAGAAAAAGAAAATATTAAATCACCCCCCCTTCCCACCATCGCCAAAAGAAAAAGAAAAAGAAGCCAGCACACACAGCACTGCTAATGATAACCCACAAGTTCATTTCTGTTAGGAATAATTGCTAAGATAAAATCATGCAAACTGAAAGATATAGAGACTAAAGCACAAAGATATATTTAACATGATTACTCAGTAAGCAAGTACAGTAAGTGATTTGCAAAAATGCCACCTTTAATACAATTCAAATCAATCCTGCAAAATTACCAGTATTGCTAATGGAGACCAAAAAAAGTTGTATCAGGCCATACTTTTCAATACTTTTTTCAGTTCAACAAACACACCGGGAAGTCTAACTGGTATTTACTGACCCTCTACGGAGAGCTCTAATGTGTCAGGCACTGTTTTAGGTGTTTAACACACACTTTCAATCACTTGATTCCCGTCACAGCCACGCAAAGTGAGTGTTCCTAGCCCCAATTTAGGAGGAGGAAACTGAGGCTGTGAGGTTAAACAGCAAACCTAAGGGCACGCAGCTATTCAGGGCTCAACACAGACCGAACACAGTGCTGCCTGACCCAAAGCCCGTGTCCTTTCCCCCGGGACACACCTTTCTTTGGGGCAATTGATACTACATTTGGGGAGACAAAACAGAGAAACACCCAAGTTTCAGGTGAGCTGTTGGAGGCTTCCAATGTTCACTCCTCTTCTGAAATGGCCATCTGGTGCTTGCTCAGAGCCAGGCCCCCTGGCTGGGCCCGAGGGTAAGGGGCTGCCCCAAACCATAGTCTGTCTGCGCAGCCAGACCCACCAATGGCTTCCTCCCGAGCTGACGGTCAGGGGGAGGGAGGGAGGCAGGGAGTCGTTTCTTTGATTACTGGCTAAGCTAAAATTTGTCCATGTTTATTATCTTTAGTTTTTATTCTTTTGGGAACTATTGATTCATGTTGTTTGCTCATTTTTCTATTGGAAGGTCATAGATTTACAAAAGCTCTTTCTTTAATAAGCATGTTAACATTTTATCTGTCATAGTTGATGCATTTTCCCTACATTGTCTTTTAATTCTGTTTATGAGTTTTATTTTATTTCCAGAATTTTGACAGAATATTTATTTTAAAAAATGAGGGGTTGGGAGGAAAACATTACTGGGGGAAAAACACTAAATACAATTTACTAGAAAGTAAAACACTGGAATGTTCCTTTCTATCTTTCAGTTGTCTCTAATCCAGCAAGTGGAAGGGACACTCCAGGAGCATTTGGTGACTCGTGGAAAAACACCACAAAAAAGAAATCACTCCACTGACTGCACTGAGCTTTTGCAGTGCTGGAGGCAAGGGCACAGCAAACAGCTAGAGGAGGCGCACACGCGTACACACACACACCGCAAATACTGTTTACTAACACGGGAGAATATGCAGGAAGCCAGGGGATTCCATGAGAAGGCAGGACTGTTGATGTAAGTGACTTCTGACGAATGAAAAACAAACAGCCACAAAACATAAAAACCATTAAAATGAGCTATTTCACAGGCCTCATCACGGACAAAACCAGATTTAGAAACGATGGGCATGTAACAGACAAATCGACAGCTGCAGAGAAAAACCAAACAATGTCTCAAAACAGGCAGGGAAGAAACCTAGCTGCTGAAAGGAAATATTGAGGGGGAAAAGTCCTGCTTGTCGAGCACTGGGGTTAAAACACTAAACTGTCTCCCTCCGTTTTGTATGAAACTGAAGCTCTTTCTGTCCCAGTGCACTGGTGACGCGATGTACTCCTATTTGTTTCCTTGTAGTGTTTCCCCTTCCCTTCTTTTCCTTGTACAGAATTGCTGTGCCCTTCTCTCTTATTCTCAGTGACTTCCTTAGGAAATAGTAGGCTGGCTCATATCAACACTGCAAAGGTGATCACAGCCCAACTGCACAGAACAGGGACTTACGCTCTACAGCCAGGAAACAACACGACACCCAAAATTCATTTGCTGCTAATACTTTTGATCAAAGTGAAAACATAAAATTTATCTTTATTACCACCAAATTTAAAAAAAAGAGAGTATGCCTTGGCTTCAGAAAATTATTAAAAACTTTCATAATCACATTTTTTAAATAGCTGAAAATTCTCAATGGCATCAAAACTTGACAGACACAGGATATAACTTCAGGCACATGGGCTCTGAAGCCTGAGTTCTCCACCACTGTTCTGAGGGCACCTTCCGCTGAGTGGACCCCACAGCAGCTCTCATCCAGGCTCCAGTCGGGCCCTTCCTTTACGTCTGCTAGCATGGTCCCATCTGCCTTTCTCTTCTCTAGATTACCATCCCCTCTAACCGGTCTCCTTGCGTCCTCTCTCTGCTCAGTCCCACCTATCCCTTCCCCTGCTGCCTTCGTCCTCTTTCTAACACATGGGAGCTGACAGACTCCAGCTGAAAGATCACTAACAGAGGCAAGACTCAAAACAGATGAAGAAAAGAATGCCCAAAGATAGGAAGTATCATGCCTTCCGTTATATTTCTTGGTACGAGCAAAATTTCCAGATTCCATATGTTGTGCCCAAGCTATAATTTATTACAGTGTTGGGGCAGAAAGTATCACTTCTGCTGCTAAATGTAGAATCTCAAAGTCAAGTATCTGGATGTCTGCGATAGTTTTACCAGATGCCTATGTTTTCTCTCTCTCTCTCTCTCTCTCTCTCTCTCTCTCTCTCTCTCTCTCTCTCTCTCTTTCTCCATATATATATATATGTATACACACACACACACACGCACATTCACTATACTGGAGGTGCCAAAAAATGTGTACAAGTGGACACCTTGGTCAACGTTGCTCAAGCAGCAGTTCACCGTAATCAGAAGTGTCTGGACGCTGATGGTCACCACTTTGAGCACCTCTTGTAATTGCAGAAGGCAAACGTAATTTGTATTCATCTTTTGTTATCAGTGTATATTGAGTATTACAATCTTAATAGTTTTTTCCTTTCTTAAAATGTGTATACATTTTTTTGGCACCCTCTGTGTGTGTGTGTGTGTGTGTGTGTGTGTGTGTGTGTATTTCTTTTTTTCAAATAATTCCCGAGCTCCCGTTATTATTATTATTAGTAGTAGTAGTATTATTATTACTGAGTGTAGAGAAGAGTGGGAGGAGGCGAGGTTAGGAAGCTGGCGGTAAGCAGCGTGCCTTATGGGGCCACCTCCATGCCCATGAGGATGTCTCCACACCTGGCCTAGTTTCTCTGCTGAGACACAAAACAGACACAAATATGTATGTACTTTCTTCTTTCTTGAGTGTTAGGGGAATACACCTCATGTCATGTATGTAAGAGAGAAGTTAATATATAATGTTATGCAATCATATACGAGTATAATATGTAAAGTATATACCATATAGCCTTATATTCTTACGTATTATAATAATTTTACATATAATAATCTTAAGGACGGGGCACTGCCTCATTCCTGTGATTGTTCTGACTCTTCCATGGTTCTTTTTAAAACAGCAAAAAGGGGGGCCAGCCCAGTGGCTCAGGCGGTTAGAGCTCCATGCTCCTAACGCCGAAGACTACTGGTTCGATTCCCACATGGGCTGGTGGGCTCTCAACCACAAGGCTGCCGGTTTGATTCCTCAAATCCAGCAAGGGATGGTGGGCTGTGCCCCCTGCAACTAACAACGGCAACTGAACCTGGAGCTGAACTGCGCCCTCCACAACTATGATTGAAAGGACAACAACTTGACTTGGAAAAAGTCCTGGAAGTACACACTGTTCCCCAATAAAGTCCTGTTCCCCTTCCCCAATAAAATCTTAAAAAAAAAAAAAAAAAAAAAAAGAACAGCAGAAAGGGGCGGCCGACTGGACTTGGAGCTGAGCTGCGCCCTCCACAACTAGATTGAAGGTCAATGACTTGGAGCTGATGGGCCCTGGAGAAATACAGTGCCCCAATATTCCCCAATAAAAAAAAATTTAAAAACAAAATAAAAAACACAGCAGAAAGATGGAAGGTGGTCAGTGAAGTTGATCAATTCCTAACTTTGGAAATCATGCTAAAATGTATCCTGTCACTAGAGATGTGTAATATTATAAGCAGAGTAAGTGATTATTTTAACCAATCCACCAGGCCATCTGCTTTGAGGATAGGAAAACCAGGGTTTGGCACACTACATCCGGCAAGCAGCAGCCAGGCAAGCAGAAGCCAGGCCACCATGTGTGTTAGGGAAAGAAGTGTCACTGAACACAGCTTGTGGGTTTATGTGAGGTCTGGCTGCTTCCATGCTACAGCAGCAGAGATATGGGTTGTGACAGAAATTCTGCAGCCTACAGAGAAAATATGTATTACTTGGCTCTTTACAGAAAGTTTGTTGTCCCCTGGTCTACATTAAATAAAAGCAGTGCTTCTCTGATATTTCCTATTAATACTCCTCTGATGGCAGAAGAAAATTAAGTACGGAATCCAGGAAAGTCACGAACCCCAGCTAGAGAAGCACAAATTTAAATAATAGGCCTCTTCCTTTTCCGGTTGGGAAGACATCAGTGTTCCAGTGATGCTGCCATTCCTCAAAATGTTACATCTGAATTCCTCATTTCCGTCTAGCAAACCACAAATTCTAAAAGCATCAAATCAAGCTAAACAAAAACTACTTGAAAGCATAGAGTACTGAGTGATCATTTAAACCATAAGAGTCTTTATGTCTTAGATAAAACTATGGCAGTAAGAAGTAAGAAGATGGGTAAAATGATTAAAACTTCTATACATTATGCCAAACCAACTTGAAACAGTTTCAATGAAAATATTATGGTCTAAAGAAAAGTTTAATAAGCTGAAAAAGTCGAACTAATTGTAGAAAGATGTCCAAACATTTTCTGGACCCAAAACATCAAAATGTTGAATAATTTGAGGAACATTTAAAATAGGAGCACTGGGGCTGCCATAATGTTATTATCCCGGCTACCCTCATGGCTCTCAGGCAGCAGGGAGCCCAGGGCTGAGCTGGGCACCTAACAGGAGCTCTCCACTACATTCACAAAACCACTTTTCTTCCAATCATGTCATTACCTCTTTAATCGACACTTGAAGTGGTACCCTTTAAAATTGTCCAAGTTATGATCATTAGTTCTTTTATTCTGAAACAAAATAATATAATTTATTTTCTTCTCCTAGAGTAAGGTCTGCTAAAACAAGAAAGAAATCTAAGGTATCCTAGAAAGTCATCATGTCCTTTCTCTCCAAGAAAATCTAGATCCTTGTTACTGAACGTCCCACAGAAGCTGAGTTTGACTGGTTATCACTTTGGATTTGGCTTGTGGTATGAGATACACAGTTCCAGACATTCAGTGGATGTAAAACTCAGTGAGCTAAACATGCATTTTATGAACGCGTGCACAGTACGCTTCCCTTGTCCAGATGCGGTGGTCATACGTTCACCTGCATGACCCGAATACCTAAACCCAGAATATTTAAATCTAAAAAATTATCTACATAAATTAAAAGCCTGAAATTTGGAATCTTCAAATTTACTTGCTAAAGCCATTGTAAAAATATGGTGAGATCTTGCTCCTCTACCTGTCAAGTCCAGAAGTCTGTACACATGAACTGAGTGCATTGTTTTTAAAAAACGTTGGTTTTTAAAAACGTTTTTTTAAAAACACTATACATCTCTGAATCTATTCTAAGGAGATGAAGTTCTGCAGATATTATCTTCAAGGATACTCAGCAAAATAGATTTATAAATATACAAGGACAGACAATTAAGTTTGCGAACTCATCCTAGAAAAAGTGCTGCATACCTCATTGCTGAATATCACTACGGTCACCTTCGAAGCACTCCCCTTGGCAAGCTGTGCACCAATGCCAGCGCCTAGTCCATACTTCAAAGCAATTTTGGAACTCTTTTTCTGGAATGGCCATCAGACCTGTTGTTCTACTACCCTTTATGTCCTGAATGTCATATGTCATCAAAATGTCTTCTTTCAATATTTCCTTCATCTTCAGGGAAGGAAAGAAGTAATTGGGAGCCAGATCAGGTGACTAGGGAGAGTGTTCCAATATAGTTATTTGTTTACTGGCTAAAAACTCCCTCACAGACAGAGCCGTGTGAGCTGGTGCATTGTCGTGATGCAAGAGCTCCTTTGGGACCATTTGTGCGCACACCTTTCTTATGCCAAGATTTTCAGTTAAGATTTTCCTAACTCTTTCTCTATTGATATTTACTTGGTCTGCTACGCTTCTCATAGTCAGCTGATGATTCTGACGCACAATTCGATGAATTTTTGCAATGTTTTCGTCAGTTCTGCTCGTTACTGGCCACCCTGATCTCTCTTTATCAGTGATGCGTTCTCTCCCCTCAGAAAAACATTTAATCCATTTGTACACGCCATTTTCTTCATGGCATTCTCCCCATAAACTTGGACTCACATGTCCCTGATTTCATTTTCACTCTTGCCAAGTTTAACAAGAAATTTGATGTTTGTTCATTGCTCTAATTCAAGCTCAGACATTCTCGCAACAGCACACAAAAACACACAACAACAATAATGAACGCCACTCAGCAACACACCGACATGTCGGCACGAACACAGGTGTGAGACAGTGATGTACCAAGGTTAAGAGACCTAACCGAGCCATTTGTACAGTGCTGCCAATGTGAGCGCACGGTGGCAAGTTCACAAACTCAATTATCATATCTCATATGTGGGGCTTTTTTAAATCAGGGGGAGAAATGATTTAGAAAACATAACATAAAACTAGAAACTATAAAGTTGTGAATCCAAATTATCATGTTATTTTCATTCTTTCCAAAGGAGTTATTATGCTATTTATCAACTTGAAAACTAGAAAACCATAAAACCATCTCTGGAGGATGGGATTACATGGAACGTTCATTTTACACTTTTTACATTGTCTATAGTCTTAAATTTTTTACATGCATGTGTTATTGTGGTAATTAATAAATGTATATATAGTTTTTAAAACAACCAATATGTGCTATTTTTTACTTCAATGAATAAGACATTTTCTAAACCGGGAATTTGGGGGATTTTTAAAAAAGAATATTTCAATTTATTTTAGTTAAAAATGAGATACTTAAGGATAATCTGACAGAATAATAACAGCAACAACAGCAACAAAAAAACTCTCCTATTTTTATAAAGAAATGTTCTAGGAAAACGAAATATGAAAAGTTACACATTTATATGCATCTGAATTCAAGTTTTAGAAAGACAGCACATGCACACTGAATGGATTTTAATGTCTGCAATGCTATGATCATAAAGTCTGCTATGGTCTTACATGTTTTAGTGCATTTATAGCGGCATATGGATAACACACAGATTATTCAAGAACCTAGAACACTGCTTCCAAGCCAGAGACGGAGAACAGGTTAGGAAGCCAGAACCCCTGATTTCACAGGCATTACACCATCCTGCAGTGTGGCAGTGGGCTGGTGACAGGGCTTCATTGCTGGGCTGCAGCTAGTTATAAGGCAAATGAAAACTAAGAGAATCCACCCCAGCCAATTAACTAACTAACAGAGTGAACGGAATTGTCTAGAATGTGCTAATTGAAACTTTATCACCCAGAAAGACATCCATCCAACCCTGACGCTTTCTCAAGCTTTTTAATAGCAGGAATGACCCCGACGCCCAGCATCTAAGCTGCTCCCGTGTAGCTGACATTCAGCTTTTCCAGCTGGGCAAGAATTTCTATGCCTCACCCTGGGCTGTAAGCAGTGCTGTTTAAATAACGTAAGTTTTGCTGCACGGTAATAAGCTAATAATCACAGAACTCCATTAGAAAGAATGAACGTAATGTGCTGACTTGGATTCACTATACTTATATTATAACTCAGTAAGTGTAATTAATTTGTGTCTTAATTTGTGGGATTAATTAACACATCTAATGGGCAATGCTCCTAAAACGAAGGTTGTAAAAACAATGATTATAGTTCTTGAAATCCTTGTTTTTTTCTATGCTGCCATTAAATTGTTGAAATACCAAGTTGCACTTTCTCAACACTAAAGAGCTATAAACTATGCTCTGGATTCTGCGTCGATGTTGTAGAAAACCATTTCATAAACAGCTGCAGCTACGAATTCTCCCTGTTCTTCAGTGCATCCTGTCCACCTAGAACACTACTCCCGAGAAAGCATCCAGGGGTCAGGTTTGCTCTCTCTGGAGCCAACAGCTTAACGTCTCTGAACCAATTCCTCTTGTCTAGAAATTGAGGGATTTGACTGTAAAGTCCTTTTCAACTCTAAGACAAATGACAAATCTAGCACAGGACGGATTTAGGCTACAAACTATAAACTTTTGTAACTGATATCACAAAGGGCTAATCTCACTAATAAATAAATGAGTACTTCTTTCACAAAAGAACTCAAACCCACACGAGATAACCCCTTTTCACTGATTAGACTGGCAAAAATACAAAAGTTTGACAACATGCATTTTTTTTAGATTTGCTTAAAATGAGGCAAACACACATGCTGTCTAGAATAATAAGTTATTATTATTACTCTGCTGCTACACATTCTTCACTCTAAATAGTTAAACTCCACGAAAGTCTAATCTGAACCTGTTATGGCTGACCTCATAATTCCCATTCACCCAGTGTCTACAGGAGGATGGCAGCAGGACGATGGCTGGATTCCTAAATGTGACACCTTCTCTGGCTGGAGGGCAGTCCTTTAGGATCTTGAATAAACTGGTGTGCTAACCAAACAGAGATATGGATGTATATTTTATACTTTCTCTAAGGATTTTATAGAAAAAAATGAGGCAATACTTATAAACCACTCAGAATTCCCAGTAAGAAAGACTTACACTTAAGGAGTTTTGTGTATATGTATATTCACACACACATATATTGGATTAGCTAAATCCTGAACTGATAACCTGGAAATGAAAAGTCGGCTTTCATTTTGACCACAGTTTTATCATGATATTTTCTATGTCTTTGTATAATCTCTTTTTAAAATAGGATCTTCTGAAATTCTCTCATTATTTCTAAGGAAGATGAGGAGAAATTATTTAGTTACAGGAATCCCCGGCAATTATGGAACAATTGTTCTAGGAAACTCCAAGGATGAGAGGGTGAGTGTCTTTGTCCAGCTCTTCTTACACTGGTGAGGCTCCCCCCGCCCACAGGCCTGGGAGAGCAGAGGGGTGCACAATAATGACCTGTCCTTCCCTTACTTTGCTCCCGATGTCCAAGGGAGTGGCTGAAGAGGACGACAGTGGGCTGCACGGAGAGGCTCAACTTCTTAGTCTTCCATTAGTCCAATGTCTTAATTTGGGAGCAAAGAAACCGACAGCCCCTACATTAGCTTCCATTCCAACCCGTTTCCACTCACTTCACTCCCTTGTTTCTGTAGGTAGGACTTCTGCCATAGAGCAAAGTGAAAATTGTCCCCATGATAAGTTCCATAGGCATACACTATGTATTCAAAATGAATTACAAACCTTTAAACTCTGGGTGCTTATACACCTAAGCAACACGAAGGATACTAGTCAATATAATTTTTCACGAATAGAATATATTGAATAGATTTGCAACATGTTCTACAGCAATTATTTTCATCTTCATTCTTTATAAAAATCCTCAGGAAGGTGTAAGAATTATTCTCACCATATTAGCATACCAAGGTTACCAGCGTCACAGAGGGATAATTTTAAATGTTCAGTTTCTTGGTATTAAACTAGAATGAACTAACTTAAAATTACTAAATTCACACAATAACCCAAATTATGATATCATCTCATAGCTCAGCTACAATGCCAATTAATTTGAAATCATTCTATGAAATTTTCCAGGGGTTATAGGAGGAACACCATTATTTATTTATCATATCCTTTACCTGATGGCATTACAAAGATTACAGAGGTTTAATCTCTCAAAGCCTTATTAAAACAAAGCCTATTACTGTCCCTCATTATTTAAAGTCACAGTGTACCTGATGACTTTTCTTTTCCATGTGCCAATGAAGCCTGGCCATTCCCAATGTGCAAACTGCCTTATCTTCTGTGAGACGAGCTCATGGGGTGGGGGCCGGGGGACAGCCTCAAACACTATTTGTTTAGATTACTTTCCCTAAGTGTCAAAGTACCACCCAGGAGGGGAAAAAGACCAGCCATCCAAACTGTCTATTAGAAATCATACAACAATATCTAGTTACTTACTGCACCGTTAGCGTACAAATGCATTAAGCAGCCAGTTTAAAGTAACTAGTGTGATTTTTTTTTGTAATTTCAAAAGGGTTAAAGTCAAAAATCCGATCCAATGATCTGCTGAAAAGAATTTTAACTAAAATTTTCCATAGTGCTTGAAACAATACTTTTAAATTTGTAATGTCCTAAGAGAAAGACTCTATATGAGATGGAAAGAGAAGTCGGAGGTTAGCTCCTGACCGATTCCTGAAAGCTGACCGAGTGTGTGTTTTGTTTATTTGCTCAGCAAACATTTGCATAGACCTTTGCATGGGACAGGCACAAGCTCTACGTATTTTACAAATACTGGCTCATCCAGTCCTCCTAACTGCCCAGTTAGGAGCAAGTACTACTGTCCCCAGGCTGGAGCTGGGGAAGCAGGCGCTGAGGAGTCCGGTGACTCAGTCACACAGCAGTCAGTGGCAGCTGTAGGATTTACACCTGGGTGTGCGGCCTGGCGCTGGTGCCCTAAGCACACGCAGCTGCCCCCCACAGTACGGCTCGCGGCAGGAGGTCGCGTAGCCATTTATTATGCCATAATGTGGGCCTGCCCAGGGGGACAGATGGGTGAAAACACAAAGCAAACAACTCCTCTGTCCCTGTAAAGTCTGCCGAAGGTGTTTGTATCATTCACCTGAATAGAGCTGTACCGCACCTCGTTGCTTCCACTTAGATCGTACATTTCACCCCCAAAAAAATATGCTATGTAATATACTACAGTTTGTATCTTCACTTACTATATCATTGTTTTCTATTTCGGAACATGCAGACCTGCCTCAGTCATTTAAAATGCTTCGCAGCATTAGATCGTGTGGAGGCCTGGGGAGATGGTTCAGCAGGCTGGAGGTACCTCCCAGGTTTTATTACTGAGTTTCTCCTGGTTTTCTCCCCACGTCTCGTTACAGTAACCTGCTTAATATCTCACCTTTCCAGTCCTTTACCTCAGAGACTACAGCTCAGCCTGTGTTCCAGGTGGCTTCCGGCACAGGCTGCCTGGACTTGTAAGGCTGAGATTCTGGGTCCCCGTGCTCCCCCTTTCTTTGCCGCACACCCCCTTCTGTAGAGGCCTACCATGTGCCTTCCTGCCCCAGCACCTCTGGTCTCTGACTTGATCTGACACCTTCACCACCTTCACCCACCCCTGACGAGGGACCAGGTGCAGTGACGACATCTCTAGCCCAGGTCTGGCTTCTGCCCACCTGCATGGCTTGGCTGGAAGGAGTAAGCTCTGCCTGCCAGATCCCAAGAAGTGAAAAATCAAACTCAGGGAACAGGCGGTAATTAAACTTCCACCTCAAAGTCCAGAAGAGATTGTCAGTGGGGTTTCTCAGTGGATCCCTGCCACTCAGCAAGGATGCACTTTTATGTTTAGTTTTACAACTTGAACTCTCACCAACAGCATTCTTAGAGAAAACCATAAACAGTGAATAAAAGCAAAAATAAGAGTTGTTTTAAGGGGAAAATGGCAATCAGTGCAGAAGGTAACCTGAGAGGACCTGGCATTGCTGAAACCTGAACAGCTATTTCTCAGTGGATTACGACTGCTCTCCATTTCTGGGTGAGCTGAATAGACACACTAACTGACCGTGACGTCGGTCATTCACAAACCTGATCTACTGTTTTCTCCTTCAGTCTGGAATCCTCACGTAAGCCACTCAAAGCCGTGATATTGCAGAATGACACCAGCTGGGGGCGGGGCGGTGGGAGTGGAGGACGCCCTCAGCAGGAGGCCGTGGGGTGCAGCCTGCCTGCCTGACCTGTGCGCACGCAGCCACGAATCTGCCTGCGCCTTCTCCCCCACCTCAGTCCACGTCACCGCCCCAGATAATGATTCCTCTAGGAAACGGGAGGTTGAAAATAAATTTCTCCCATTAAATGAGAACTATTTTGCTTATGACATTAGTATGTATGCTCCCATTTGAGAAATCTCGTGTCTTAAGTAAACTGCGAGAATACAGTCCTGTGAGAAAACTTTCACACCAAGGCAGAGTTTCAGTTAGGTCGAAAGACCAGTAATAGCCACAGCCATACAGACAGATGACCAAGCGGGTTTCCGGTTTACCTAAAGTGGAAAACGTTAGCCAAGAAAAAGCAAATGGAATCTAGTTTAGCATGTTCTGCCTCTCGTGCCTCTTCCACGGGCTGAACAGGACATTTCATGGGGTTTCCTCACTGATAACTTTTTACAGATCTGACTGCCACAGCTTTACCCAGTAGGTGCACTGACTGGGTTACCAAACTCCCAGCCATGAGCTACCAGGTGCCATTCAAATATGATCACTTTCCACATGTGCCATGACGTGGGAAAAGTTCATCTTTGTCCATCTAGGTCTTGTTTGGCATGGCCCATATTGACATATAGTGTCTTTGAAGAATGACAACACGTTTGAGCTGGAAAAGTCCTTAGATCACCACCTCCCAAATGGGGCTCCTCCCAAAGTAAATTCCATGGCGTTAAGAGGTGTTAGTTCAATAGGGGGAGGGGCAATTTGAGAAATACTGGCTGAAAGTTAAGCAGATTTTCTTAGTGCAGGATGTCTCTGAAGCTTCCACGTGCTGAGTGCACAGTGACTGCAGGAGCGGAGAGGAACACAACGTATGTTGATGTGATGGTGGAAGCCTTAGAATGTCTTTTTCAATTGAGGTAAAGTACGCAGTCTTAACTATGTTCCCATCACTGTGCAACCCATCTCCAGAGCTTTTGATCGTGCAGAACTGAAACTCTATAGCCATTAAACCACAACTCCCAGCCCCTGGCAGCTACCTGAGAATATCTTTAGCAAGTGATGATTCACAAAACACACTTTGGAAAGGCTGCTTGATCCCTGATAGTTCACCCCTCATTTTACAGATGACAAAATGGGCCTGGAGATGTGAATGTGTCCCGTGTCCCAAGCTGCGAGTGAGCCAGGTCTAGAGACAGACTGCTGGACTTCCGGTCAGACCTCTTCTCACAGCACCAGGAGCAGACAGCTGAAGTGAGCTACTCGTCATCCAAGTTCTACCCGTACAGGCTCTGAAAAGACCTGGTACCTTCCAGATGGACTTCAAATAAGGACTGTTAGGTGAAAGAATTTTCCCCAGGGTCACACCAAGTCCACAATTCTCCAAACTGGGGTGCACATAACATCAGGAAGCCCAATGTAAACATGCCATATCTTCCGCAAGCATCAATTTTACTTGATGACTAAATGATAAATTAAATATTTTCATATTCAAATAATCATGGATATGCGGCAAGGCAGGCTGCAAGATGAACAGAACTTACAAGGACTTTCAGAGGCTCATCTTTCAGCAGGAGCTCCTGTGGCCTGTGGGCATCCTCTCGCATCCGTCCCTAGGTCTTCAGCGCTGCACGGAGGAGGGCCTAAATGTACAGCAGGACCTGGGCCCAGCTCAGGGGGGCACCCGGGGAACGTATGAACCAAACTACCTCCACGTGTGCCCTGAGGGTTCACGACCACTCTGGCACCTATCTCAGTGACCATCCTCCAGGTTCAGGTTGAGAGCCATCCAGTAATAATAACCAACGAGAAGACCACCAAAAGGAGTAACATTGTCTACTGCTAGACATCAAGTTTAGGATGAAATGGGGAAGTTGGAAGCAGAAGAGAAGGGCTGAATTACATATCGAGCTCCTACTCGGAAGGTCCCTTGTGGGATGGCATTTACATTCCAGTAGCTACTTCTTCTTTCTGCAAATTCTAAATCCATGAAACTTAAAATACTGTGTGCCCATTGAGTTTTGCAATGTGTTTATTAATATTCAATTATATCTAACCACATTGTAAGAGTGAAAATGAAAACCGTTTTCCCTTGTCTTCTGAAAATTATCCAAAGACAGAGGCACAACCTTTTAAAAATAATTCTGCAGAAGCAGGAAGGATTAAGATCTTCTCCTTTTGGATCTTTAAGTCTTTAGCTTTCATCCATTTGCTACTGCCAACATTCTAAGCTTTAGAAATTACTGGCGAAAGTAAAATATGTGGTGATAATTTGCTTGTGTTTAGCTGTGCCTAAACAGCTGGCTTGCAGCAGCTGGCAACCCAAGAGTGAAATGCAGCAGAGGGAAGCCAGACACCTCTGCGACCAGCATCACGAGCCAGGGAAGGAGGCTTCAGTACCACTTGGTGTTTCCTTGTTACCTATCACAAAAGATCCTTGAGACCACTCCTCAGAATATCTGCATCAGTACGTTAATCCTGGCACTGGGTTTTGGGTATCATTCTTCCCCCAGCTGCTCTCTGCTTTACATCCCCTAAAATCATGGATCCCCATGCCAAAATGAAAGGCAAAATGGTACATTACTCAAAGAAACAGAAAGCGAGCGCCACATAAGGTGGGAGGCATGTGCCATGAACACTAACGTAACCTGAGCAATTATAACCACCGCAGTGAGAGCTGGCACACATCAGTTCCTGACACACAGAAGACGCTGCTGTTCGCCTTGCTGAAGGGGAGGGAGCACCGCGGGAGTCGCCCAGTGGACGCCTGCATTTTTCTAAGTGACTGGGTAAAAGCTCTGGATCCCCAGTGCCCCAGGACAGGCAGTTATTTCCAAGAGCATTGCTAAATTCTCGAGACAAATTTGAATTCACATTAATTGAAGATACATGACATACTGCAGATGTGTGGTGGTAAAGCAGGAAAACAGAGGATGAAACAGTTTGTGAGAAAGTTAAACTCATACTCAGCAGTTGCTGGTTAATTTATACACAACCTACTCTAACAATGTATCACGAAGTGGGATAAAATAGTAACACTAATGAAAACAATCCAGCACTGGATTAGAGCCGCCATCCACCCTGAAACACAGAAAGAAAATGCTTTTTATAAAAGGAAGAAGAAGAAAGGAAAGGTATTCACTATGCTTAAACAGTACATTTATGGTGGAAATAGTAATTTACTTAAATGAGACCAGTGTCCTAAACTGTGAACCCTACAATAATATTGCCTTTCACTTTTTACAGCATAAATGAGATTTCCAAAGGGGCTTAAACCATCAGACTTGCTGAATGTTTCTATACAGATCTAAAAACAAAAGAAAACTACTAATCGTAAGCATGAAATTGAAAATAAAGCAGCTTTACCAGCTTAAAAAAAAATACAACATACAAGATGTGATCACAAAATACAGTGAATGTTTAAATAAAAAAAATTATTACAGTAAAAGACACATTGCCATTAATCCCCCTCAAAATACTTGCTAACACAGTTGAGGAAAAGCACCAGAAAGGTAATACCTGAATTACTGGTCACGGGACTGACAGCTGCTCTAGGACCAGACTTTAATGAGGTGCCTCTGAATCCTCTTTCCAACTAGCTCTCCCCTTCTAGACTCGTTCAGTTTTAGCAATAATCCTGCTAAATAGGTTTAGCCCGAATCCCTCACCCTCAATATCTGGCCAAGTGACAGCTGACCACCGTGGTCTGCCTTCAGCAAGAATCCTGTTAGGTCAGTATAGCAAAACATTGCGCTACCCTCTTAGGAATTTTCCACCTGCTGATTTCCTCCCCCAACTCTCACTCTGCTCCTTGGCTACAAACCCCACTTTTCTTTGTACTCAGAATTGAGCCCAGTTCTATACTGAGGTCTCTTTCTCCCTGTTGCAACAGTCCTGAATAAAACCTATTTTACTGCTCTAACAACTGGCCAGCTCTGGTTTTAGTCATTGCGCCACTCTGGAAAACAGTCTGGCATTTCTTCATGTTAAACATAGTTACCACAAGCCTCCTGTGAGAATTGAAAAACATATGTCCTCATAAAAACTTATATACAAATGTTCATAGCAGTATCACTCCATAAGGCCAGAAGGAAGGAACAACCCAAATCCTCATCAAATGATGAGTGGATAATAAACTGTGCTATATCCATGCAACAGAACTACACTCAGCAATAGAAAGGAATGCAGCACTGACATATTCCCAGACATACAGGTACCTTGAAAATAAAATACTGTGCGAAATGAAAGAAGCCAGTCACAAAAGTCTAAAGTCCGTATGTTGCATGATTCCATTTACGTGAAATTTCCAGAATAAGAGAATCCATAGAAGCAGAAAGTAGATTAGTGGTTTCCAGGGCTGGGGAGAGGTGGAAATGAGAAGTGCCTGCTAATGGGTACAGTTTCTTCTGGGGGTGATGTAAACGTTCTAAAATTAGATAATGATGATGGTTGCAAAACTCTAAAAGCCACTGAATTGTATACTCTAAAAGGGTAGACTTTACTGTATGTGAATTATATTTTAGTAAAGCTATTATGAAAAAACAAGTCATTGCCACCAGTGCATTTGTTCAATGTATATTTGTTGAGGGCCTACTATGTGCCAGGCACTGGGAATAAAACAATACAGAGACATGGTTCCTACCCTCCCAGAGTTTTCAGTCTTGTGGAGGAAGCTTGTGTTTAAATCCTCATTCATGGTTTACTGTAATCTGTGAAAGTATCTTTCTCACCTACAAACAGGATTACAGGTGGTACTCAGTGAATGGCAGATAGGAAGGACTCCCTAATTGTTAGTTATTGTTATTAATTGAATGTAAAGGCAAATTATAAATTCCAGGAGAGAGAAAGAATGCAAATAAAACAGGAAAGCTTAGACTGGGAGGTTGGAGAAGGTATCAGGAAACAACATTTGGACTGAAACCTAAAAGATCGATCCATTGAAGGTAGTCAGAAAATTTAAAGAACTGCAGACAAAGGAAAGTGCAAGTGCAAAGGTCTGGAGGCAAGGAAGGGTGTGAAGTGAGCTAGGAACTATGTCACATGGTCAGGGGACACTGAACAGTGAGGGAAAGATAAGCAGGAGCCAGACGTGCTGGGCCCTGTAGTCCAAAATAAGCATTTCGGATTTTAAGTACAATGGAAAATCACTGAAGGCTTTTAAGCAGGATGACATGATCCAAACTATATTTCAGAGCTCACTGGCTGCTGTGAGGGGGAGAACATGCAGTGAGAGACCGCTGCTGTGCTCCGGGGAGAGATAAAGGAAGCTGGATTCCACTGTGGTTGACACCCCATCATTTCGACTGGGCTGAGGCAGAATCCTTCCTTTCTGTTCTACAAACGCAGCCTACACTGCACAGAACACAGAAGGGAGAGTGACAGGATGCAGAAGGGAGTGCACCGCGACAGGCCTGCGTCAAAAGCCCTGAGATTCCTAGCTCCACCCCCAACAGGC
Organism: Rhinolophus ferrumequinum; assembly: GCF_004115265.2. Lineage (NCBI taxonomy): Eukaryota > Metazoa > Chordata > Mammalia > Chiroptera > Rhinolophidae > Rhinolophus > Rhinolophus ferrumequinum. The sequence continues at coordinate 25,893,606 of NC_046309.1, forward strand.
ATGAAATCTTGGCCAATGCTTCCTCCCGGAGCCTGGGCTCCATATCAGTATAATCAGAGTAAGAGCTCTATCTCACAGGATGCCTCCAGGATGAACATGCAAGTGAAAGTGCCTGCAGAGGATCAAGCAGTGTGCTCTGGGTTTTTGCTAGTTAGTTTGAGAGCTACGCATCCACAACGAAAACAAAATACAGACTGTGATTAGTTATTTGTTCCTCTTTAAAGCCGAGTTGTTTTTTGTGTTGTTTTGTGTTAATGACCATGTAGTAAGCTTCTTAAATAAATTCCAGTCTGCAGAGCACACAGCGGGATCCACTGACTTCTGTTCCAGGGCACTGACTTGCTGGGAAACCCTTACAGCTGTTGCTCTCCAAGTCCTCTCCCAGAGACCCCTCCCTGGGAAGCAAGTGTTATTTAAAGGAAGCTTTCCCCAACATAATGATCAGCACTTACACCGCTCACAAAGTGATAACCCCCCAGGTCTACTACCCCTCAGACTCTACACAGCTGTTCCACTACCATTCATGCTTCACATGCCGTGATATATACGTATGAATTATAGCTGACATTCGATATTATTTTATATCGGTTTCAGGTGTACAGCATTTATTGGTTAGGCATTTATATAATCTGTGAAGTGATCCCCCCGATAAATCCAGTGCCCAACTAGCACCCTACATAGTCTTCACAACATTATTGATTACATTCTCCGTACTGTCTTTCCCATCCCTGTGACTATTTTGTTTTGTAACTACCAATTTGTACTTTCTAATCCCCTCACCTTCTCCTCCATCTATCCTCCCATCTAGCAACCATCAGTTTGTTCTCTGTGTCTATGAATCTGTTTTGTTTGCTCATTTTTTCTGTTCTTTAGATTCCACATGTAAGTGAGATAATGTGGTATTTGTCTTTCTCAGTCTGACTTATTTCACTTAGCGTAATATCCTCTAGGTCCATCCATGTTGTTGTAAATGGTAAGATTTTAATTTTTTATGGCAGAGTAATATTCCATTGTGTAAATGTACCACAATGTCTTTATCCAGTCGTATATTCATGGGCATTTTGGTTTTTTCTGTATGTTGGCTATTGGGAATAGCGCTGCAAAAATAAATTATTCAAAAAAAAAAGTTGAAACTATAAACATCTTAGAAGAAAACAAAAAGGAAAAGCTTCATGATGTTGAATTTGGCAATGATTTCATGGATGATACCAAAGCACAGGCAACAAAAGAAAATATAGATCGATTGGACTTCATCAAAATCAATAACCTTTGTGCATCAAAGGACACTATCAAGAAAGCAAAAAGATATCTTGCAGAATGGGAGAAAATATCTGCAAATCACATGTCTGATAAGGGGTTAATATCCAATATATATAAAGAACTCTTACAACTCAACAAACAACAAAAACAAACAACCCAATTCAAAAATGGGCAAAGGGGGTGGCCAGATGGCTCAGTTGGTTAGAGCGCGAGCTCTATGCAACAGGGCTGCTGGTTCGATTCCCACATGGGCCAGCGAGCTGCGCCCTCCACAGCTAGAATGAAGTCAATGAGCTGCCGCTGCTTGCACACTTTCATATGTTTCCCAGATGGCTCAGTTGGTTGGACCGCGAGTTCTCAACCATAAGGTTGCCGGTTCGACTCCTGCAAGGGATGGTGGGCTGCGCCCCCTGCAACTAACAACTGGAGCTGAGCTGTGACCTCCACAACTAAAATTGAAAGGACAACTTGACTTGCATGGAGCTGGTGAGTCCTGGGAAAAACACACTATACTGTTCCCCAATAAAAAGTCCTGGAAATACAAATACATACTGTTCCCCAATAAAGTCCTGTTCCCCTTCCCCAATAAAATCTTTTATAAAAAAAAAAAAGTGAATAGACATTCACTTTTAGATTTGAATAGACATTTTTGAATAGACTTGAATAGACATTTCTCCAAAGAGGATATACATAGATGGCTAATAAGCATAGGAAAAGATGCTCAACAATCATTAGTTATTAGGGAAATTCAAATCAAAACCGCAATGAGATAACACTTCACACCTGCTATACTTACTAGGATGGTTATAATAATTTGTTTTAAACAGAAAAAAATGTTGGTGAAGATACAGAGAAATTGGAACCCTCACCCTTTGCTGGGGGGAATGTAAAATGATGCAACTGTTTTGGAAAACAGTTTGGTGGTTCCTCAAAAAGTTACTTAGAATTATCATATGATCTAGCAATTTCACTCCTAGGTATATATCCAGAATAAATAAAAGCAGGGATTTTAACAGATATTTGTACACCAATGTTCATAGCAGCATTACTCACAATAGCCAAAAAGATGGAAGCAACCCAAGTGTCCACTGATAGATAAATGGACAAACAAAATGTGCTACATACATCTAATGAACTATTATTCAACGATAAAAAGAAATGAAAATTTATCTATGCTATAACTTGAATGGACCTTGAAAACATGCTAAGTGAAATAAGCCAAACACAGAAGGACAAATATTAGATGATCCCACTTATATGATGTACCTAGAATAGTCAAATTCATAGAGACGGAAAGTAGGATAGATACACCAGGGCTGGGGGGCAAATCACTGTTTAATGGGTTACAGAATTCTGTTGGAGATGATGGAAAAGCTGTGGGTATATATAGTGTAATGGTTACACAACATTGGGAATATATGTAATGCCGCTGAATTGTACATTTGCAGGTGGTTAAAATGGTAAATTTTATGTCATATATATTTGCCACAATTTAAAAAATTAGGTTGTGCCAATGTTTGCACTACCCTGAGTAGACTACAACTATTGAATTGTACAATTCATATAGGTAAATCATATGGTGTGAACATTATATCTAAATAAAGCTGTTAACAATAAAAAATAAAAAAAAAATTCAAGGAAAGCTTTTCCCTAAAGAAGCCCGGACCAGGAAATGTACTGACCTAGAGAAATGCAGTAAACATTTTGCTATAAAACAGGTTTATGAAGCAACCAATATGAAGATTGATTTTTAGAAGGTATTCTGACAAAGTTCATGACAAAATTATCCTGTTTATATGTTTAAACTTCTGCAGAAACTTATAAATTAAACCCAGCTTCCACCTGCAAAACACATTGGTCTTGCACTGGTGACGACCCCGCACACGTCAGAGGCACCACCTTTTCTGAAGAGTTTTTGTCGGAAGGGGTCACTTGGGACCTTTCTCAAGTTAATTAAATGGTTGTGAAAAAAACAAATTCTTCGGAGACTCTTCTGCAAGCCCCTGACAGAAGCCTATAGGGAAGCATTTTTTTAATTACCTTGATATTTCATTAATGTTTTTGCTGACTTTTTATATTACATCACACTTCTTAACATTTTTCTAAGAAAGCATTAACTAAAGGAAAAGCAAAGGGATAAGTGTTTATTTAGCCGTACGCTGAGTCAGATAAGGAGAAAGCAAATAAAACTTTGCCATGTATATTGTCCTATAAATTTTTATCTTCAACAGAAAAAGGCAGATTTTGTTTTATGCCTTAATGAAATACATTAAAAAGTCAAAGGTAGCAAAACATCTTTAAATAAATGCCATATTATGTTGTCATAGCTATATTAATTATTGAATATAAGGAAATCTATTTCCTTGAATAAGATTTAATGTTCTGAAAATTACTGTATTTCAAATCTTATACAGACACTGATACAGATTAATATAATTAATACCTGTTGGAAATTGCTATAAATGGCACACATTGGCATAAAATTATGTCCCCTGGGTAAAGGGGATACGAGAGAATAAGTACCACGGTATTTTCCAAATTAGTTTGTGGTTTTCAAACTGAACTTCCTTTAAAGAAGCAAATACACTGTGCTTCTATAGAAAAAAAGAAGATACCAATTAAGCAGCATGTGGAATTATTTTATACAAATACAAACATAAAAATGTTTTTGAAAGAAAAATGCTTTTCCAAGGCCTCTCAACTGATAGAAAGTCAATGAATGAAAACAAATTTTTATCACACTGTCCTGGACTTAAAGCAGAAAAAAAGAAAGAGAGAGAGAAAGAAAGAAAGGGAATTGAAACTGTATTTTGTCAATTACATAAAATCATCAGAATATTATAAAAAGAACCTTATCACCTTAATTTTCTTTCTCATTTAATTCTGCCTAGGACCTCAAAAAAGAACTGACATTTAAAAACAAACAGAAAAAGCAAACACTTAAGGTTCTATTTCCAGTTATTTTTTATGTTGATTGTGATATTTTTCCATGTGCAGGATAATGCCCTTATTATAGCTAAAAAAAATCAGTACCGTAAAATATCATTAGATATAGATTAATGAGAGTCTCAGCAAAAATCAAAACCAAGGATTTCTTAACTTTCTCCATTCTATCTGCCTATGTGGGGGATTCAGGCACCAATAATTCTAACTGAACGAAGTGATAGAACTAACGCATTATTTTGGCTAGGACAGACAGACTAGGACAGTCCCAAGGAGCTGAGGATGCACCGTTTCCTCTTTTGTCTCTCGTCTTGAAGTCTATCCAATGTTTGATGTACGGAGTACATAAACATTAACTTTTTTCCTACAAAGAACCTAAATTTAATTTAATTTACCTATGATTAACTAATGTAATTATATACTTTGAGGAGATCTCACAAATTTATTGTATCCTACAAAACTCAGCATATGTAAAATATGTTCAAGTTCTAGAAAAGGAAAGAGAATCATTAAACACATGAACTGAACTGCTATTGTTGTTTAGCATTCTAACAGAAGGCTAAGTCAGTGAAATAAATTCCACAGATTACTATGACAGTATGACTGAATTTCATACCACAAGGAGGACAAGATTAACAAACTGTCACCTTAACTAACCAATACCGAGTTCTGGTCTCCATGGCAGCACATGCGCGACCAGAACGAGCTCTGTGCGTGGAGGTTCCAGGAATAGGAGAGGGTCCTTGTTGGCAGGATTACCCACCACCTGCCACAGGCTGCCCTGCATCTGCCTAAAACCCACATGCTGCAGCCCTCGCCCCGCTGTTATGGTATCTGGAGACGGAGCTTTTGGGAGTGAATTCGGTTTAGCTGAGGTCGTGAGTGGAGCCTTCCTGACGAGATTAGCGCCCTTATCAGGAGAGACATCAGACAGCGTTCTCTCTCTCCTTCTGCCACGTGAGGATACAGCTAGAAGGCAACTGGCTCCAAGCCAGGAAGTGAGCCATCACCAGGGAAGCAAACAGCCGGCACTTTGATCTGGTATTCCAGCCTCCAGAACTGTGAGAAATAATTGTCTGTAGTTTAAGCCACCAGTCCATGGTATTTTGCTATGGCAGCTGAGATGACTAATACTCTGTCAAATCAGTGACAAACAAGGCACCATTTTGATTGGAGGACAAACCAGAAATATGATAGGCAAATGTGCTTGGACTCTTAAGCTTTATCCTACATGTTAGTTTTCCAAGTGACAATTAGTACAACTATTATTTCTTTTTCTAGCATAGCAACGACTGCGTACTTCCTTTTAATGTCAGTGTCACTCTTCAGGACCCTCTGATGCATAATCCTCCACTTCTGCTTTGCCTGGAGTCCAGGCTGCCATTTACAGCATGACTTCAACTTATATTCTTCCTCTGTACCAGTACAGAACTAAAATTGAAACTCCGATTAATGTTGTCTGGAAAGCAGAGCATTTACATCTGTTTTTTCTTATCACTAAATCTGGGATTCAGATCATTTACATAAGTTGTTCTTTGGAAATCTAAGTATTTTACATGATAAATGATTTGCATAAAATTACTTGTAAAAAGCATCGTAAGTTATTTCTACTACCCCCACTCCCTCTCCACACACACACACACACACACACACACACACACACACACGTAGAGAATAAAGTTCAAATAAATTTTAGCAAGCTGGCCAGTGAACGGCCAGGCTAAGGGGCTTGAATCTTGTGAAAGCTGCCTTCCCTGCTTCCCCTGTTGGTGAAGGAGTCTTTAGGGCCAGGTTGCGTACCTTGGACACTTAGGAAAGGTGACAAATGGCCAGTCTGTCTGATTCCCTACCACCCATTCACCTCAGGGACCTGAAAGTCCATGTTCTGGAATTTCAATTCCATGATGCGTACAACTAACTTTACAAGGGCAAGAATTAGATTTCTTTTCCTATTTATTTATGGGAAATTACATTACATTAAGCATTACCTTAATTATTTTAAAATATCCTGTAAACTGTTGTTGACATAAGAACATCCAAACCTGTAGAAAAATTTTGTAAGAGTTTATTATAGTTTATTTGAGCTAAACAGGACAAATCTGGAAGCAAGATCTCAACAGAGTAAAAAAATGCTTCCCAGAATGAGTTTGCAGTTTCTTTTATACATTTGGAAGTAGGAGGGAACGTAAGGAAGAGTACAAGAAAGCAAGAGAAAGCAAGGTGGAGAAATCTCCATGATTGGATTACAGGATAGTTGAAAAGATTATGTGCTTTACTCAGGGTAGTTAGCTTCTGAGAGGTCTGAAAAAGAAGCATTTCAAAGGTGTGTCAACCTAGATGCACAAAAACAATGGACGGGCTTGCTTAAGGCAAAGATAAAGCTATCGTGGCCCTGGGCCCACCAAGATCTGCCCAGTTAGAGACTTAGGATCAGATCACCCTGCGAGGTTACTTTCGGTTATATTTACTACAGAGCCTCTTTTTCGTCCACACTATCATTTTAATAGAATTACTTTCACCATTGCCTATTAGCTTTCACACACACACTTACTATCCTTGAAACCGTATTGTGGGTTCTATTCTATTTAACGTTACACCTTACATGTACTGCCCAAGTATTTATTCTTCATACTTTCCATTGTAACGACTTGAGGAGATTCTGTCATGTTGATGTAGCATCGATAATATATCAGCTCCCCTTTGATAAACATTGAGTTTATTTCCTACTACGGAAAACAACAGGGTCTGATCATGGTATGCACGCACATTTCCTTGGGATAGGCTCCTTAGGGATGGAATTTCTAGGCCAAAGGGTTTCAGCAATTTTTTTTCTTTTTCCTATGGTTTGCTTTTTCCCCCCCCAGAGGCTGCAAATTTTACTGCAAATTTGCCAACATGAGATGTTCTCCTTTGTGATAAAAGGGGGATTACTTCAATAATTATAAAATGATATCTATGTGCTATAAATTTGAACAAGACCTTTGATCATGAATTCTGATCAACGTTTTTTCATGTTCACTTACTAATTGTATTTCCCTTTGTGTAAATTATCTGTTTTGTCCGCTTGCCTATGAAAGTCTCACTGTTTGGGGGATAAACATGAACAAGCACTTTATACATAATTCTTTTTCAGTCATGTTGGTGCAAGTCTATTTCCCCACCTCCGTGTTTCCCCAAAAATAAGACCTAGCCGAACCATCAGCCCTAATGCATCTTTTGGAGCAAAAATTAATATAAGACTTGGTATTATATTATATTACATTATACCTGGCCTTATATTATATTAAAATAAGACCAAGTCTTACATTAATTTTTGCTCCAAAAAACGCATTAGAGCCGATGGTCTAGCTAGGTCTTATTTTTGGGGAAACACTGTTGCTACTGTCCTTTTACTAACTCTTATCGAGCATACATTTTAAATATTTTTCAAATCTATCTTTTTATTTTTTTCTTAATCCTTTAAAACTGAAAAAGCTATCCTTTCACGGTACTATTATATATTCCATTCTATTTTCTTTTGGTCTTTCTAGAACATGATTTTTTTTTCATTAATTTCATTATTTCGTCAAGTTCACTCATTTATTTCAAATTTATATTGACAGATAATAAAAGATATTGATGTAACTATTTTGTTAAAAACTGCTACATGGCTTCCAACACCACTGTAATCCCTCCTTTTTTGGAGAAAACATATTTTATTATATTGTTTATATATTGCTGAATCTATTTCTAGTCTCAAATATTGTTCCATAGATCTGTGTTTATACTTTTTAATCATTAGTACTCATTGCTCTGCTCTTTGGAAAGTTCCTTGGCAAACTCTCATGTTTATTTTTCCATTAGATTACCCTTCAAGTACCCCACAAAATCCCAGAACGGTTTTGGCTGAAATGGTATTACGTGCATAAAGTAACTTTGAAAGGTAAGAGGTTGATTTATAAATTAAAATGCTGCACACACATAGAAAAAATGCTTTGGCTTTCTAATACTTGTTTTTAGTTCCTGTCAGGATGAAGAAGCATCTCGCCCGTTTCTGAAGACTGTAGTTGTATAACAAGTTCCCTGTAATTCTCTTCCCATGTCCAGCCATTATTTAGTTCATAACATACTTGATGGCTCACCGTCTCTTCTAGCTACAGAACACCTGGAAAGAAGCAAGGTTTTCTACTCAGCTGAAATCATGAAAGAGGTAAAGGGAAATTAGTTCCAGTACCGTGATGGATGTGAAATTTCAAAACTAAATTTAAATACTTAAACAAATCCTGAAGATTAGTGGAAGGCTAAGGCCCAAGATCAGAAATAAATTAAAATATAACAAATAGTTGGTACATAAGAATTTGATTCAATATCAGGAGTACAATCCACAGTACTTCTGACCAGAGGTAACACTTCCATGAAATGAAGTATCTGAGAGATGACATCATTTGCAATTCCTGTCTACATCTATACGTCTAAAATTGACAGGAATTTCATATATATACATATATATGCCAGGAATACCACATACACACACACACACACACACACAAAATTTTGTCATGATTTGTGTTCAATCTACTAGCATGCGTTAAACAGGCAAAGAAACATTTCTTGTCTTGAACCCTCTTTTTCTTATCCCTTTAAATAATAATCTATTCAAAAGAAGAAATTATATTTGCTATTTCTTTGATATCATCACACAGCAGTTGTACAAATATGGCCAAAGAACTGACTTAAAAGCTGAGTTAAAATTTTTCTGTATTGTAATTTCTTATAAAATATGGGATAGATATAAAAATAGAATTTATAATTCTAAAGCATTTCTCTTTTTTGATACTTCACTTCCTCTTAGGAATTATGATACTAAATTTCAACACAATTAACCAAGAAACCAAATTTAGCCTTTGAGTAAAGAAGCACAACGTGTGTTTATCAAAAAGCAGTGTGCATTAACAACCAATAGAAAAGATGTGCAACAACTGGTATTAAATAGAACATATTCTAAGTTTTCCACATTAACTGCTTTTTATGCAAATTGACCATTACTTTCTGAAGGCAGATAAAGCTAAATAAAGTCGAATGTTTATGTTTTACTGGGGAATAAAAACAAAAAATACCATCTGCAAACTTTCTGGGAAATAACTGCTCTCCTGCAAAAAAAAAAAAAGATAGAAAATGTGTTACTGATTCCCCCACCTTATTTAGATAGATGATAACCTGACTGGCTAAAGAATGATCATTCTTAAAAAGCAAAGCAGATAGATGTGTTTCCAACCATTCAATATTCTTGATACTCTTGACACCCACTTGCAAATACAAGTACAATGATAAAATATTTAAAAATAAAAACTTACGAAAAACAAGCTTGCTTTCCAATGGCAGCTTGTATAAACCCTGGACTCTGTGGCCCACACACAAGAAACAGCTGTTATCCCTAAGTCAGAGGAGTCAGGGGCACTGCCTCAAACCAACAGGGTTCTGCAAACCATCCCACTCTGACGGGATTACTGCAGCCTCCAGACTCAACTCGAGAGATGATAACAGGACTGGAAAAAGAATCAGAAGAGATCTTGAGTTTTAACCCTCTTCCTTTAGAGCACAAATTGTTGGTCCCAACAAGTGAAGTGACAGGTCTATATTCACATATACTGCATGGTCACAAAACTCTTGACTCTTTCTACTACACCACTGTCTTCTTTTCAAAAGTATTGTTAAGAGGAAAAATAAATCCCACTAAAGAAGTTCCTTGTACTACGTATGTTCAAATTGACGATATAGTATGGGTCTAAAATAACACAATCACTAGTTGCTGTTACAGGTCTCCGACGGGGCCAGTATTCGCTGGGTTTAGGCATTTGAAGCCAAGTCATCGCGCACAGACATGTTAGCACATACCTCAGTCAATTTCCTATTAGGAGAAGTCCTGACTCAAAATATTACAACTCCCTGAGGCTTACTTCTTACTTTTTAAAAATTCATATCAAATCAACACTATGGAAACAGTATCAGTTTCATCTAAGACATAATGTTGAGCACTGTATGAAAAACAAAGAAGTAAAAGAAACAGTCCCTGACCTAACATATTTAAAATTCCAGTTTTAATTTTCTCCTGGGCCATCCATCATTCACGGGTACACTCACAAGAAAAGCACATTCAGACAGAATATGAAGAATGAATGTACATATGTCAAATCCTTATGCTGTACACCTAAAACTCATACAATGTTATATGTCAATTATATATCAATTTAAAAATGAAAACATAACTATAATGAGGTAAACTAGATAGTGAAATACATGTTTCTGAAAAGCTTTAAATTGGCCACAATTTAAAATCATTATATTTTAAATAGTCTACCTTTCAAATCATTACAGAAAATAAAATATAAGCAATCAATGAAAACGAAATCTACAGCTTTAGCTCATCCACAAGTAGAACATAAGCATCCCCTCCATTTTCTACATCCCAGACCCTGGCACATGGCTGAAATAGGCAGGTAACCTAGGACCTAGGACCCTGTAATACACCACCAGAATCCTCCCTCAGAGTGACTCTGAGGTAAAAGAATCTCTTATACATGCAAATCTCTTTCCAATTTACACTTTCTCCTATTTTATCTCATTTAATCTCATGTAACTCTGAGCAAGAAATATACTCTTCAGTAATGCACTGAAACCCGTTTTCACCTGGCACAAATCAACATTCCATCTCACCTGGCTGGTTAAGCAGGAACAGACAGTCCTACCGCCAATCTGAACAGAAAGAAGAGTACCAGAAAGGCGGGGACTGGAATGGACCGCATTGTGGACATCAACAGCCCGATGTTTTATCCGATAAACAAACTCCCGCCAGCCCACTGAGCCCATGGGGACGTAGGTAGGTAGGTAGGTAGGTAGGTAGGTAGGTAGGTAGGTAGAGCATCACGTTTGGTGCCTGGGCAGCCTCAGTCACAATGACTTGAGTGCAAATCCTAGATCCAGCAACCGCGAGCTGCGTGATCTGTGACTCCTCATCCAATTTCTCTGCATCTTAGTTTCTTCACATACAAATTGGGGAATATTATGTACCTACATCTCGTGGGGGATTAAATCAATCAAACTGACTCTTTAATATAGTGAAGTCCTTTTTAGTAATTGAGCAATTAGTGGGTAAATGTCAACCACTATTATACATAATTATGATTATCACTATTAAACTGTCCAAAGCCACATGACTAATAAGAGGTGGCATAAAAGTGTCACCTCAGGACCAGCGAATGTGTGTCTAGGGTTCCTTTTATCACATCATCACTAAAAACAATACCTACCATTCCTAATTCATCTGCTTCTCCTTGTACCTAGCCCACATTTCTTCATCTTTTAAAGGAGTATCATGAGATGGATATGGTGCTAAAATCCAACGTTACTTATGTGCTGCATTTCCCTGATATGTCCAGCAGTGAATTCCAGAGCAGTTAACATCTGTTCTAAATACTGGTTGTTTTAAAAACAGTAATTAATGTCTCAGGAAAACGCTCAAATAGAACTTCGCAGGTGAAAGCATCTTGCTCCTCACCCATGAAGGCATTTTTGCCAAATTAGCAATAAACCAAACCCAAAGCACAACATGGTACCCTGGCCTCAGCCACAGCACACTTATGGCGGGCCGACTGGGATGAGGGAATGACCACAGGCAAAATTCACATACATTCTGTGTCTGTGGTGTCCTTGTAGGGAGGAGAGAAGGGAAACACCCAAGAATAAATGCCACCTCCCAGGCACACTCCAAGCCGAGCTCTGCCCACCTCCACGTTGAACATGGAGCCCGCATCCTGTCACATCACAGGCACAGTGGGAAGGTCAGTTCCTGAAGCCCAAGGGTTAGGACAGACTTGGACTGTGGCACCGTGGACTCAGGATCCAGCCGATAATTCCAGGAACGCACCAAGGCCAGCAGAAGAGATGCATGCCTCTGCTTCTCTGACTGCATTCTTTTGCTCATTTTATAAAAGTTTTGACAGATGCAGCTCACACCTAAAGGTGTGTGTGTGTGCACAGGTCCTAAAGTACAATATGTGGAGAGTGCTCAGTGTGGGGGGAAAGCTAGCTACAGTCCAAACTATGTAGAACACTGTTTTAGTACATCCTTCTCCCAAACCCTACAGAACAATCTATACTCCCTCCCAGGTAGTCACTTCCCACCAAGACTAAACGAGGGAGAGCTGTACCTGTCTTACCATGATAGCCCCAATATCTAGACCAGTTCCTAGAACCCGGTAGGTAAACAGCTATTCAGTGGATGGACAGCTGGAAGGCCTGCGGAGACTTGAGGGACTGTCGCAGACGAGGGCTGGGCTGAGGACAGACCAATGCCAATCTGGCGGCCCAAAGGAGGGCTGTACTTGCCTTTCCCTAGTTCCATCAGGTGTGGCAAGGCGAGATCCCAAGTGCCAGCTACAAATGGAAACGCAGAGAAGCTTCAAAGGACCGGGCATAGGACCAGTGTAAACGGAGCTGGGGAGCTGAGCAAAGGGTGTCCACATTTAGCCTCGGTATCTCCCAGGGCACAGGAAACCCTGTGGGAGCACAGCCCAGGAGACAAGGCTTTTGCTGCTGTTACGCTGCATGTGCCCCAGTCATTCTTCCAAAGCTGCCTGGAGAGGACACATCTTTCACAAACTCTTCGGTTTGGGTAGAAGATTGCTGCTCTGGTTAAAACACTGTGTTCTGTAAAAATTATCTGACGCTTCTTAAGTGAAAAATTCTCTACAAAAAACAGCAAATAATTTAAATGCTAAACAACAGGAAAATGATGAAATGCTCCACGCCCGAAAATAGTACATACCATATAAAATGTCATCTTGAATAATAGTTAATAAGATAGAGAAGAGTCGCATCAGAATGTTAAGTGGAAAAAATGGGAGAACACAAAACTGCATATAGGGTGAAGCATTACATTAATTAGATTTTTAAAAGGTGAAGAAAATATTACTTTTCATTATTAGGATTACACGTGATTGTATAACTTTCTGCACTTTCCAAGTTATCTACAATAAAGATATTTTATTTTATAACAAGAAAGGTCATTTATTATTAAAAGAATTAAGAACATATGAGGAAAATTACCATATTTTGCCGTGTATAATGCACACTTTTTTGCCCAAATTTGTGAGGGAAGAATAAGGATGCGCATCATACATCCTTATTTTTCCCTCCCAAATTTGGGCAAAAAAGTACATCTATATAAATGTTTTTAATTATTTTATGTATGCTTATGAGTTAAAAGTGTAACTCTAGAAATCAATAACAATATCCATATGTAAAATAATACCCTGGAATACGATAATCCGTTTTGTTGAACTTATGATGCACTTGCAACGAATGCGATTTCGGCCAACGATTCAAGGAAATGAAACAAAGAGCAACGCATTGTTGTCCACCGAGTAGGTGACTCTGACTTGATAAGACAGGCAATGCCAACTTTGTTACCACAGGATGAACAGCGCGACATTTCTCTTCCTACACTTTAGGCGGTAGCTAGCAATCTAGCTGATATTTTTACAAACATTAGTGGAAAATAACAATGAAAGATTTGGTCCCTGAAAGTTTGGGCCAAAACGTGGGTGCACATTATACATGGCAAAATACGGTACTTTCCTGAAGAAGTAACTATTACTGTCAGACCAAAGGTTACAGAGCTCTACCTCCAAAGGCCTTTCTGGTGGTATGCATAGAAAAGAATCAGCTGAAAGCAAAACATACCAATCAACCTGTTAGTTTCCTATAAGTAGGGTGCAGGTATTAGTACAACAGGTGCTGGAAGAAAGGTAACATTTATAGTTAAATTACACACCTACAAACAGGAGAGTGATCCTGGGTAAAATTTCATTATGGCCCTTTCAATTGTGCCATACTAATCAGTGATGGCATCTTTTTTGTTTTAAACCTTCCCTTTTGTATCTGCCCTGTGAAATATTCTGGAAACCAGATCAGAATCACAAGACCTTGGACACTAGCACTTTGACTTGAGAACACTGCATAAATCATTGATGACACAGAGGCAACACTGTGTTCAAAGAGTCCACAGCAGATAAAAAGCTTTAATTTTGGTAAAAAGCAAGAGAATGGGAAGAAACAAATGGGAGTGGCTAGACTCTGCTAAGGGTTGCCAACCTCCCTATTTCCTCTGGCCTTTGCGTCCGTCCCTCTCTTTTTCCTTCAGATCCTCTCCTACGCGGGTTAACGGCACTCCCATCCACTCAGTGCCTCAAACTAGAAACTAGGGAGGCCGTCTGGACTTCTCCATCCCTCACGCTCCACACCTCTCCAACAGTCCCACTAGTTCTACCCTCCACGTACGTCCTGAAGATCTCTCCACCAGCGGCCACCGTCACCTCTCACCTTCCACAGCAGCCTCCTACTGGTCCCACTTCCACACGTGCTGCATCCACCATGGCAGCCATTGTGGCCTCTTTGCTGAACTGGCAGGCCCAGCTCTTCCCATCAGGCCTCAGCCCCTCCCAGCCTGCAACGCTCTTCTTTCCACAGCTGACAGCCCGGAGTCCTGTACGGGACCTCAAGTCCTCAGAAAGCCTTTCTCTGACACGGTGTCTGCTGGAAAAGTCCCGTTATCCTCCATCTCTGCACCCTGTTGGGTAAATACTGATGTGCTACATATTTATTTGATGCCAGCTTTATTCATTAAACTATAAACTACACGAGGGCAGGAACCGTTTCCATCTTGTTCACTGTTGGATCTCTAGCAGCTAAACCCACAGTGTTTCAATGATTGAAGAATACTTTCTTTCATCTGTAATTTGTGGTATTTCTACAGGGATGCAAAAGCGCCAGGGGAACGGGGAAAATAAATCTGACTTCCTGGCTGACTGCTTAAGGTATTGTTTACTTCTGTATTTGTTTTCTCAGCATGCCCTCAAAGGCCACTTTCAAGAATAAACATTTGGCATGGAGACTTATAAGCATGGAAAACATCCCCAGCTTCCAAAC
Source organism: Rhinolophus ferrumequinum (assembly GCF_004115265.2). NCBI lineage: Eukaryota > Metazoa > Chordata > Mammalia > Chiroptera > Rhinolophidae > Rhinolophus > Rhinolophus ferrumequinum. Next base: position 25,908,774 of record NC_046309.1, read on the forward strand.
ACCTGGTAGTAAGCTGGCTAACCTACCCTCAGACGTCACAGACTTCACATTACATCCTTTTAATCTAAATACTTTAATTACTGCCAGCCCATGAAGTTTTCTGACAATGCAGAGTATAAAATGCCAACAGTAAATCAATGTAAAATCATATTGCCGCTGGCATGCACATTTGCATGGTTTTAAAATTTTCATAGAGGACACTTTAAACATCATTCTACCACATGGACCCCATATGACAGGGTCCATCACAGACTCTGGGCAAGCTTTACTTCTTGCGACCCAATGCTCTCCTCGGCACAACCTCTCCCTAACACATCTCATAAACAACAGTAGGACTGTCGCATGCTGTAATTATATTGTTCTGATGAAACACACAATTCTCAGGTCCCAACTGTTTCCCCTGCAATAATGGCTATTTCTCAACCTTCTACACTTAAGTGCTTAAAAAATTCAACTTATCATTTTAAGTGATGGCTTTATGTAGAAAATAAAAGATAAGTGTCAGAAATAAATCAGAAAAAAGATAAGTGTCAGAAATAAATGAAGGTATGTAAAGATCAAGTGGCTTACTTTTTTTAATGACCAAAGTCCTTAGTTCAGTGTTTTGCTCAATCTATTGAATGTAATTTAAATTTATGACAATGTAATAAAAATATTAACTCCTCCACAAAGCTTTGTTGTAACTATATTTATTTATTTAGTGCTTAATCTATGGCAATCTCGTTTTAGTCAGTGTCATTAAATCCTCCCAGCAGCACTTAGGCAGGCACCACCGTCACCTCCCATTCGGTAGATCAGGGAGGTTCAGAGAGATAAGTGACGTGGCAGGTTAAGCTTGAAGAAAGAGGCAGAGCTGGATGTGACACCTATACTCCATGCACCTAATAAGTGCCCTACAGCGATGAATATAGGAATAAATGCTTCAGCCACAGAGCATTTCTGAGGTGCCTTCTAGACTTAGATTATAACTGCCGTTCTTTTGTTTTTAAATTCAAAATCTCCAGGTGTTTCCATTACCGATTATAGCTCATGTCTCTATTAAGTGACTGAAGACAAACATTTTCTTACTGTATGGTACATTCTAGGCCATGTCTAGATTTTGGTAAAACAAGAACAGAAGAGAGCTCCATTCCTGGGGGCGCTAACTAGAACGTAGTGGAATGGACAGGTAGTTACCACCTGAGAGGTGGCATTCTGGGGAGCAGTGTACGGTGATCAACTACCTCCCCAAGAGAAGTCAGAAAGGCTTCATGGAGGAAGGCACACACGATTCCAAGAATAAGCAGAGATTCCCCAGACAGAAAAGAGAAGAAAAAGTGTTTCCATTAATGGAAAAACATTTTGCAGAGGTGCCAAACTACCAGCATATGGCAGTTAGGTAAAAAGCAAGACTTGAAGGAGAAGCGGAAGGTTGCAGTGCCGCAGAGGAAAGAGGAAGAGGAAGGCTCACCTCACAGGTAATGGGGACCTGCTAGGGAGGCAGTGCGCCATGGGAAAAGCACAGACAGATGGACACGGCTTTGACTCTTCCTTGTGTCGCTTATTGGGGAGCTGGTTTTCAGTACGGCGGATAACATCCCTGAACCACAGTTTCCTGCAAAACCCAGATAACACCCCTCATGGGGTTGTTGTGAGGTGTAAATGAATGCGTTCTATCCATCCGGCTGAGACAGCTGAGACAGAGCAACTGCTGCACACACGCTGGCTCCTTTCACCACGGGGAATTCAACTGCTCTAGCTCTTGATTTCCCTTTAACTAAAAGGTAAAAGTCCTGAAAGAGTAGTATAAATTAAAAGCTTGAGAACCAAGGACCCCTCACTGTATCCCTCACTCTTAGCAGAGCTTGACATGGGTTCGTGAATAAATTCCTTCATCCCACAGATTTTATTGATCACCCAAAATGTGCCAGGTCTTGACATCATTAATAGACATACAAAACAAACCCAGAAACCAACCAAGAAAAAAGAAATCCCTGCCTTTATGGAGCTTTCAGTCGGGGGTGGAAACTCACTGGTGGGTGAAGTAGACAATACGCATTAATAAGTAAATTGTGTAATCTATTAGCAGGCAATAAGTGGAATGGAGGAAATTTAAACAGGGCAAAGGGAGATGGAAATGCGCCAGCAAGTGGGGGGGCTGGGCCAGGCCTCACTGACAAGGCACCGTGTGCTCAGACTGCAGGAGGTGAGGGAGTGAGCCACGCACAGACCTGTGGGAGACCCTTCCAAGAGGGAACATGAAGTGCAGAGACCCTACAGCAGCTGTGTACCTAGTGTGGCAAAGGAACAGCAAGAAGGCCCAGAGTGGGTCAGCCAGGGAACGGGACCACGGCGGCTCAGGGAGGGAACGGGGCCAGGTCCTGTCAACACTTAACATTGAGGGTGAAAGAAAGCTCCTGGAGGGTGTGAGCATGAGAGTGTGGCATCGTACTGAAGTCTGCAAAGGCTCTCCCTAGCCAACGTGTGTAGACGAGGCTTATCTGGAAGCAAATGAAAGCAGGGTCACCAGTCAGGAGACCTCTGAGTACTCCAGGCAGAAAATGTTTCCTTGGATCAAGATAATGGTGGATATAGTCTGAAAGTGAAGCCCACAAGATGTCTTGACAGAGAGCATGTGGAGTCAATGACGACGTCAAGGAATCTGTGCCCTGTGCACCGGGCAGGATGGGCCAGCCCTGACCTGTGAAATTGGTGAGTGGGTGAGTTGGAGGTGGAAGAGGCGCCTGGAAATCAGGCGTGTGGGGCGGCAGGTAGGTCCCAGGGGAGATGCTGGCTCGGCACTGGACGAACAGGTCTGCAGTTCAGAGGGGAGGGCTCTTCTAGAGAGCTCCACACCAGGGTCAGAGGTCAGAGACATAAATTTGGGAGATGTCTGCATATAACCGGCATTTAGAGATGTAAGAAACAGATGAATAAACATTAACTTTACAGTCAGAGAGTTCTGGGTTTGTTTGTTGGCTTTGACACTATCTCACCTAAGACGAGCTCTTTAAAACTTTTCTGGATTCATTTCCTCTTGGGAGGTTATCAAGTTCTCAAACGGTATTGGGTTTATCAGATTTTTCAGCAAATGAGTGATGTTATCCAATTTGTTCTGTTAGAAAGATAAGGTTTCTCTTTCCCTGTTTCCCTTTTTCCCATCTCCTTCATGCCTACTTATCCCTTCCCCTAAAAATAGAAGTCCTATCAGAAACACGGATCAGAACTGCAACAATCCCCTTTGCTTTCTTTATAAAGCCAAGGGAAGAAGGCATCTGAGAGAGAAGAAAGTGAAAAGGGAAGCATTAAACACCCATCCCAGGGCTGTGTACTGTGAAAGAATAGTATATATTGAAACCTAAATAATGATAACAGGCAGGGGTAGTCCAAGAAAGAGAGTATTATGAACTATTTTCTTCAGAGTTGCTGCTATCACTGAAAAGAGTATGTTTTCTATTATACTCTCAAAACCTCTTTGACCCTGAGGAAGGCGGACCCTGAGAAATGTAAATGTAATTAAGGAAAACTGGCTAGAAAGTAGAGAAACACAGACTGGCATCTCCATCGTCAGGCAAAGCAGGCATTAAAACTCAACTGGAATCTCTGCAACTAGGAACAGCAATAATAATATTTACTCTCTTCCATGGATGTGGTGGTGCTACTTTGCAAGTTTGGACTTAAAAAATAATAGCACTAATTATAAAATCTGAAGAACTGAATGAGATTTATGGAATATTCAGAGGAAATTCACTGAACATCTATGTAATATGATGGTGTAGACGATCACTTCCTCATGTGGGGTGTGAGGTCAGGACCCCTTCTGCCCCACTTATGACAAGCTTTCATTGGCTAAAGGCAATTAAATACAGGAAACTCCCTGGCGTCCAGAGAAGTCCTGCTGATCTGGAAATACGAAGCAGTTATCAGAAGTAATATATGTTTAATCAAGAAAATATTTCTTGACCTAAAATTTAACTTGTCTCAAACACATGACTTCTTCATGTAGAACGAAATTTTGTTAGGTCACAGTGGAAAAAGTGAAAAGGAATAGTCTCAAACACCCCAGCAATGGTCACTATTTTTATCAATATCAATTTCAAACAACAACTCTAAGACTATAAAGTATAAATAATTCATCTTTATTTCCCTGCTGGAAAGCTCAACTCAAAATAAAAAATTACTAAGACTGAATATATCTTCCAGTCCCAAACTGCTGTAATCAGACATGAGAAAGCAGAGCCAGATAACAGCAAGGCGTTCCAAAGATTGATTATTAATAGCAAGTATTATGTGATGCTTCAGTGATAACTCATTCTTGACAGTCTAGTTCTTTACGGATTACTATGATAATTCTAAAACAAAAAGGTGAGTTGCTTTGTGTGTTGCAATGATAGTACAACACATTCCTTATCCCACCCCTAAACAGTTAGTTATACTGAAAATGTCAAAAGTAGGAAAAAATACTTAACTCCCATCATTCATGAAAGAATATATAGTGAATGGTACCACTCTGCTAAAGTATATATTTAACATAAAGACCCTATAGATTATGCCAAATCTCATATTTAATCGCATGATTTTTTTTCCTTGAAAAGAGAAAAAAAAAATCCACCAGTGAATCTAAGATTCAAAAGTAAAGAAGAAAAGTGTAAAAGTCCTAGAAGGAAATATGGGAGGTTTTAATAATTTTTTTAAATATTGAAGAAGGGAAGGCCTTTGAAGGCAAACCACAAAAGACATAAATAAAACATATATGTGTGTGTATGTGTGTATGTTTATATATGTATATATGTGTGTATATATGTATATATTATAAATCTGACTATATAAGTGTTTAAAATATATGCATGGGAGAAGAATTCCCTAAATAAAGACAAACGACAAAATGAAAAAATTTATTTGCAAAATACATGGTAGGCAAAAGATTAACCTTCTTAATATAAAACAAGCAATTACACATCAATAAAAAACAAATTTGTATACATATTTAACAATGTTTAACCTCATAATTAAACACAGTTAAATGAGATATTCTTTGCACCCATCAGACTGACAAAGATTTATAGTAACAATAATAGTAAAAATTATCATGCTTCCTATACACTATTATCCTCATTTTATAGGTAAGAAAAGTATGTAATCTTGCTAACATCACAGAGCTAGGAAGTGGTAGAACTGTCATTTTTTAAAGTATGTTCACAGCATTGGTGAAAGTGAGGAGAGCACGTATTTTTATACATTATTGCTGATAATGTCTCACACAAAACTCTTGGAGGAAAATGTCCTATATCCCCTGTCCATGGCCTCTGAAAGTGCTACATGATTTTTCCTGCTTAGGAGACAAACATCTTCTCTGTCCTTGAAATATTAAGATATGCCAGAGCCCCTTCTAGAAACAGGCTACATACGTGGGTTTCCATAGCAGAAGAACTATTATACATGCGGGAATCACATGCACTAGACAAATACTGTGTTTCTATAACATGTCCGTCAGTCTCCCAAATAAGGGACAAGACAAGGGTGGACGTCACGCCACCTTCCCTTCCCTGTTCGAGCTCCCCCATCATCCCACAGGAGCTAGGCTGCAGGCCACGGGCACCCCAATGCTGCGTCCGGCTCAGCACTGACAAAGGAACCAACCACACTGGCTCCAAGACTCAGATCACCGTGAATCAGAAGACAATGTTTGGCGTTGTATTTAACAGGAAATAGAGAGAGTGACAAGCAGCACTCTGTCTGGTCTGTCTCTCACTGTCTTGCACTTACCACTTCATTGTGACTAAACATCAAAGTACAGTCGAGCCCAGACAGAGGCTCTGAAACAGAGTAAACATCAGATGGCCTCTCTGGAGAGTACTTTGGCAATAACCATCAAAAGTTGAAATTCATGAACTTACCCATCTACACAACTTCTACTGAAGGTAACTGACTCAATGAATTTATACTGCAAATATGCTTGTCACTGAGACTTGTGCCATCGACTGAACGTTTGTGTCCCCACAACATTCATATGTTGAACCCTAAGCCCCGAGATGGTGTTTGGGGGTGAGGCCTTTGCGAGGTGATTAGGTCAAGAGGGAGGGGCCCTGCGGAATGAGGTTAGTGCCCTTATACAGAGACCCCGGAGAGCTGCCTGCACCGTTAGCACCGTGAGGATGGAAGGAGACAGGTCTGTGAACAGAAGTGCCCCCTGCCCGTCCCAAGCCAGAGCATGCCAGTGCCTTCATCTTGGATTTCCCAGCCTCCAGAACTGTGAGAAAGAAATGTCTATCATTTGTAAGCCACCCAGTCTATGGTAGTTTGTTATAGCAGCTTGAATGAAGTAAGACAACTTGTAATAGCCAAAACTGAAAACAACCTAATAGTCCATCAATAGAGGACTATTTAAGCAAATTGTGGTAGTCATAGAAAGGAATACTATGAAGCTGTTTTTTAAAAAAGAATACAATCAGTCTAATTGATGGTCTCTACATCTCTTTTCAACACTTGATTAAGAAGTAAAACAAAAAACTCAAAGAATATTAAAGTATTGGATAAAAAGTTCCCACCTGTGTAAAATAAAAGTAGGTGAATTTATTATACAAGACTATTTCTGGAAGGTTGCATATGGCCACCCACATTCTTCGGCTCGTGGCCCTCCTCCTCCATCTTCAAAGCCAGCAACAGAAGGTTGAGTTCTTGTCACATCATATTACTTTGGACCCTTCTTCTGCCTCCTCTTCCACCTTTAAAGACCCTTGTGATTACACTGGGCCCATCTAGATAATTCAGGATAATCTCTGTCTTTTAAAGTCAACTCATCAGCGACCTTAATTCCATCCGATACCTTAATTTCCCATCACCATTAAATGTAACATATCCACAGGTTCCAGGGATTCGGATGTAGACATATTTAGAGGCCATTATTCTGCTTATGACAAATGTGGGCAGGCAGTTTAGAGGAAAAGACTTTCTGATTTTTCTTTAAGGCAAAATATACTTTGCTGTAATCACCTATACAGCTATTTTAGGAGAAATCGGAACATACACGTGCAGACGGAAGGGGCTTTTATGTGTGAGAAAAGTGATCTTTTTAAAAGAAGACATATATGAATATATGGGAATAATGCAATGAGAAACAACATACAGGAAAATGTACTGAAAAGAGGGGAACCTTCAAGTTAGCACCAAGCATTAATCAAATTCTCCCGGTAGCAACTGCTTTGTGACCTTCATTCTTTGCTAATATCAATTCTTCAAAAGTGTCCATACCACTGAATCACAGTTCTGGCTAATTTAGTGATTAACATGAATGCTTGGCGCATACACATCTCTGGGCTTCAGTGGAGGAGATAAGAACACTCCAGCAACCGAATTTGCAATGAAAAACCCATCTGGTTAATCACCTACTAAAATTACATTCATTCTCAGTGTAGAAAAACATCAATATACAGTAAAAATTGAATCCTGCATTTCAGGACGAGACATTTCCAAGTCCCTGAAATGGCAATCAGCCCACACTTGCACACACATCACCAAGGCTTCCTCGCTCATGTACAAAACCTTCCCCAAAACAACGCATATACAGCCCTGAAGAAGGTTCCCCAGAGAAATCCTTGAACATTTAAAAAAAAGTCTTCTCCTGAAGGTAACTGACTCAATCCACAGAAAAGGGGAGGGGTAGATATAGTGGAGGGCAGAGGGAAGAAGGAAGGCAAAAAGAAAGGTGAATAGTGTGTGTGTGTGTGTGTGTGTGTGTGTGTGTGTGTTTCCATGAACTAAGTTCTATGCAATGAAACTAAAGAAAAATACTTTCAAGACACTAGATTAATTCAGAATTAATTTTAGATCCCTTTGGCAATCATATTATTACATAGACTATATTAAATACAAATATGAAAGTCTAAATATGTTAGCAAGTTTGGCTACCAATAATGGTTTCCCAAAAGAAACTGGCACCTATCAGCACCCCATGGTGACCAGCAGGTACACCCAGGTCTATTGGTAAAGAAATGAACTGAATCAGCAGATTAAGCCTCCAATTTTTAAAGTTTACCTAAGAACATTCCCTAGAGACATATTAGGAAGTGGCCTGCTCTGTTTAAATGTGCTGTCCAGGGGCGGGGGTGGGGGGAGTTAATTTACAAGACACAGAGTAAATACACAGTTACTCGCAAATTGACAGTCTCTGAATTTCTTGTGACTGTTTTTCATGTGCACGGATGCCGTTGATGAAACTTCTTGGGCTCTTCTGGCTCCCATAACATTATTTGGGACCCCTGTGCCCATGATTTGCAAGATGTTGGCTGGGCTGGGCAGTGAGGTCTGACTATAAAGAGGGGGGCCAACCGGCCCAAACTCAGCTCAAGCCAAAGTCACCAGCAACCAAAGGTCCCAACCACCCTGAGACCTGCTCCGGTGCAGAGGGGGTGAGGGCGGGGGCGGGGGGGGGATGAATTTTGGCCACGACGATGCCTTTACACAGAACATAAATTTAAAAAACTAATCTCCCGAGGCCGGCCCGGTGGCTCAGGCGGTTGGAGCTCCATGCTCCTAAGTCCGAAGGCTGCCAGTTCAATTCCCACATGGGCCAGTGGGCTCTCAACCACAAGGTTGCCGGTTCAACTCCTCGAGTCCCGCAAGGGATGGTGGGCTCCGCCCCCGGCAGCTGGACCTGGGGCTGAGCTGCGCCCTCCGCAGCTAGGACTGAAAGGACAACAACTTGAAGCTGAATGGCACCCTCCACAACTAGGATTGAAGGGACAGCAACTTGACTTGGAAAAGAGTCCTGGAAGTACACACTGTTTCCCAATAAAGTCCTGTTCCCCTGCCCCAATAAAATCTTAAAAAAAAAAAAAAGAAAGAAAGAGCTTTAAAGAAAGAGCTGAAGATGTTCACTAGATTTTGCACACACATGCACGCACATGCACACACACACACACACACACACACACACACATACACTGGGGATGCCAAAAACATGTATACACATTTTGAGAGATGTTCTCTTAAAATGTGCACACATTTTTTTGGCACCCTCTCTATATACACACTTTGCATAGTACACTGCCCTACAAGTGCTCAAAATGCATGTTTATTAGTATTTATCCCTGTGTAACTACACAGTCAACACCTACTATGTGTGCAGCGCTGTGCTGAGCCATTACACACACTATTCATCACCCCTTTCAGCATGGGCTGGGTGTTGTCCTCAGCTGAAAATTATAACATCACCAAAGATCATAGCCCACTAAGGGCAGACCCAACACGCAGTCCCGATCTGTCTGGCTGCAAAGCACGGACCCTTCTATTTCTTCTCCCTCCATGTTTTCATTAGTTGCATTATTTAAGATTTCTACAATGAAAATCAACTCTGGTGGGTTAAGGAAACAGTACATTATTTTAATATACACCAAAGGATTAAAATAGTTTCATGTTTTAAAAATAGCTGTCACCCTAGCCTTGAGAAATAAAAATGTCATCAGGTATCAATTAAAACTCACTGGAGGGAAGTCTTCTCGACAAGGAAGACTAAACTGCAGAGGCTGATGCAGGAACCGAGTGAACGAGCTTTCCCAGCAAACAGAACCCCTCAACCCTGCCACTGGCTGTGGTCCCCTTTAGTTAGCACACGGGGACCCCTGCAATTCGCTTAGAATGATGCTTAGCAATGCAAAGGACTCCAGACAAATGATAGAAATTAGAAATGCTACCCCATTAGACTACCTCTAGCATCTAGCATCAGACAGTTTTTATTTAAGGCTGCAGTAAGAGAAAGTCTAGCGTCCTTCCCCACTCATCCCCGTCCCCTTCCTAAAGAACATGGGCACTAAGAGTTTTTATCAGAAAAATCTCCCCCTCAATGTCTGCACACACTGAGCACGAGTATCAGAAACAACTATTTCCACGCGGTCTGGAGTCGCTCTGGGTCCTGTGCAGACTGACACTACGTTCCCGGAAGTTTCCTGCAGGACATTACTCTCCACAGCATACATTCACCATTAACTAGACAGCCTAACTGTTGGGAACAACAACCTAAACTCTGATAGCAGATATTGGATTCAACCCTATCTAGAAATAATTTTATGACATTCAAGATTATGCTGTTTGCCATGTAATTAAAAGTCTCACTTGATTTGTCCCCCACGCATTCAGAAGCACAGGCTAGCATTGAAAGCCCATAGGGAACATAAGAACAATAAAAAAAAATCTTTAATTAAGTGCCACACGATGTGCTGAACATGTAATTGATAATACTTTCATGGCAACTGAATAAAATATTCTCTCCATCTCCAACAGGACAACTTGAAGAGATCACAGCACTCAATTATTTTGATACTGAAAGAAATAAAAAAAAAAGCAAAAACAGTGTACTGGTAGCTCAGGTCCAATCCATGCAAGAGGTAGGTGACGGTCAGAGGCTGGGTTCAGCCTTCCTGGATCAGGCTTTTACCACGAGCTTATCTGTTTTCCACCTCATCCGAACCCACTACGTGGAGTGCCTGGCTCAGTTTAAACAGCACCATAGAATCTTTTCCTCTTCAGCTTGAAGGTTTGGTGGCAGAACTGTACATTAAGGGTATAACACAAAAATGCAATGTTGTATATGTTTATACAAGATGTGAGGTCACAGGACCTTGTTCCCAAACACCAAATTCTTCTAATCAGCAACATAAAATAGTAACGTTTAGGGGAGGCTGCCTCTCCACCCCCGGTACAGGCTCCCGCTCTGGCTCCGTCCTCGGTCGGCCCCTGAGGCTCCCTAGCAGCTGGCTGCTCTGGGCGGAGCTGAGCCTTCCATTTGCATTGCCCCGTTCCTAGAGCCAGAAAGCTGGGTCCCACCAACAGCTTTTAAATCTCTTAGAAGGAGGAGGAAACTTACTGTGAAGTGACCTGCTGGACTTTGTAAGACTATGTATAACAAACAGGCCTTTAGGCTGAAGCGCTAAACAATGGCTTGAAAAAAAAACCTCTGATACTGTTACTAAGCCTGCTCCTGCAGCCACGAAAGGATTTTAAACTGAGATCCGTTGGAGATTCAAGCAATTGGGGTTTTTCTACCAAATGTAGGGCATTTTATTATGACGCAGCTACTTTTTCAAAATACATAATGGGCAGCCAAACCCTACAGTAGATGAATGTGATATAGGGTCGCCCCAAGGAAAGACATCGTTACCCCCTGAATGCTGCTGCCTGGTTTCCTTTCTCTGCTGCACAGCGTTCTCTGAAAAGGCATCTTACATGATCAGGTCTCATTTTCACAGCGGCTGGGAAGGAAACTAAGAGTACAAAACCTAGGACAGCTGCTGGTGAGCCTTCTTTCTATTAATTTTCAAAAGCAAAACTGAGGAAATAAAAGTCCAGGGACCTAAATGTCACCTAGAATACCAAGTGATTTCCTACGCAGATCCCACTGCTTCACGCGTGACACGTGTCATGCTGTCCCTTATTCCAGATGTGATCTGGGGCCCCACACAGTACAAATGAGACAATGAAACAGCTGCATCAATTGGGCTGACGTCCATTCTCTGACAACAGTGACTGGTGCCAAGGACTGCTCACTCTTAGGGACTTGGCTCCCCTACAGGACAGGCAAAGCGACAAGTTCAGAGCTTCAGAAGAAGCGCTAATAAAACACAGGAAAGGCAAGTCTCAGCGCACAGAATGAGCTTCCCAAACAGTAATAAACAATTCCCAGGGAGATTTATTAAACAAGTAACGATTCTACTCCTCAGCCTGGGACCTCCCACAAATGCAGTCCTGGTCAGAAAAAGAAAAATCAGTATCTCAGGCTTAAGATGCTAAGATCCTAAGAAACCTTTGGAATGATTCGAGAAATAAGCATGAAGCTATACATTTCTTTGTATGCTTCTCAAGAATTCCCAATCATCTGGTTTTTTATATTAGCTATCAGAAAATATTGATTCATATTACCGTGTTTCCCCCAAAATAAGACCTAACCAGAAAATAAGCCCTAGCATCATTTTTCAGGATGCCATCCCCTGAACACAAGCCCTAATGCATCTTTTGGAGCAAAAATTAATATAAGACCCGGTCTTATTTTCGGGGAAACACGGTAGATCCTGAACTAACAAATTCTTTGAGACTGTCTATTCTATAAAGAATTGACTCAGAAAAAAAATAAGTAACAGGACTAATACTATTTTTTTGAAGCTACAAATTACAGTACCTCATTCAATGTCAAAGGAAAGGAGAAATTAACTCTATAAACATAATTCAGTTTTATTGCCTTAAAAATGTCAGGCAGAGAAAATCCTGAAAATATTCATAAATAAAACTATTCTCGTGCTGGCAGCAGTATTTAGAATGAGCGTATTTCCTTTATTAAAAATGAAAAAGCCTAAAAATTAATAATCAATAAATAACCAGTTGCTGTGAAGTCTGACAACTATGAAACTGAAAGACTCCATTAAAATTTCTACCATATATGTGTTTTACTTTAAGCAAATTAGATGTGATCAATAAAATTTGAATTTGCAGAGGAATTATTTGTTTTTAAAGACATCAACCATCCCCACAAAAAAAACCCTAAAAATAGAAAATGTTGCTTTCATTCATTTGAAAGACTCCACTGGCAGAGGAAATCAATGCACAAGTTCAGGAAGCAAAGGCAGGCATACTCCGTGTCCGTGGATTGTTGTGCCAGCCTGACACCACACACAGCTGCTGCTATGCAGGCTCCCACTTCCTCAACAAGAGAGCATGGACAAGGTCAGCTTAACATTAAAAACAAACAGACCACAGTCAGGTGTGCAGCTGGTGATTACCCAGCAGATGAAGGCACTAGGACTCGGGACCTGGGTATTTTATATCTAAAAAAGTCTAACTCCAATCCTCAGCATGGAATCAAATGTAAACACACACTGTCTGCTTAGTGACAGCTTGAAGGGAAACTAGCATGTTGCAACACCATAGTAAAAGCTTTCACAATACGCACAGATCCTGGATAGAATAGCAATACCGCTGCCCGCTGCCTGTTAACCTTTACCTAGCCAAACAAAAGCATCTCTGATACAGACTAGTAAAAACCTTAAAAAGAACAAACTAAATGGTAAACACATCGGTCTTTTCTTTCCCTACCATTCATTCCTCCTTCAATCGTGCTAATCCCGTGCATCCCAATTAAGAATCAAGAAGAGTTTATCAAACTCCTTAGAGGACAAAATGCCACTTAATCCATTTAAACAATGCAAAGCATGCCGCATCTATATCAAAATATCATAGAACTTTAAGAAATTACAGATGTGCACGACTTTAAGAAAATCTAACAAACAAAAATACAAACATATAAGCCAGATAAATTAGGGAATGGTTATTTGTATTTAAAAGAGTCTCCTTAAATATCAGGCTTGAGGAAGTTAAATATGGTACCACTACAATGGTATGAACTCCATTCACATTTTCCTTAATAAAGAGAAGGAAACTGACATGAGTGTTTCCTTTAATAAGCACCGCACTCAGAGTTGAGATTAACTAAGTACCGGTGATATGTGAAGTAAACATAAAATTCCATAACCACTAAGGTTATTCATTAAATGTGTCCCAACATCCTACAGAAAACTACCAAATGGACAAATTACATGCAATATTTAGTTTGGTAGGCACTAACATGAGTAAACCCAAGTCCTATGAAAAATGCAATGCAATTGGAAAGATAAGGTGATAACATAAAATACTCTAATGTAGTAATACCTAATAATAATAGGTAACATTCATTAAGCCTCTACCAGGTCATAAGCATTTTATGACATTTAACTCATAACAGCATCATGGCATAGTCTTACATTTTACAGAGGAAGAAAATGAGGTGCGGAGAAGTGAGTGAAGCTACCCAAGGCCACACAGCTGGTGGAATGAGGATTCCAGCCCAGGACGTGAACTGAGAGCATGCAAACCGGGAAGCATGCACCCCTCCCCCACACACACACACTATAAAGGGCAGTAGGATATTTTAAAATGCGGGATGCTTTTTAGTAGAGGGCAGTGATTGGGGTGTTCGGGGTACAGAGGGAGGATGATGTTGGAGAAGGAGCTGAGAATAATTGCTCTGTGCATAAAAGACGTGTTTATGATGATGATCATGGGATGGAGGGTTAAAAAAAAAAAGTTCAGAATCACATGAGAACCAGGAAAATTCACGGAGTAAGTGGTACCTGAGATGAACATCAAAAGTGAAAGCGTAGTTAAGATTTAAATAGCTGGAAATAGGGGTAGAGCCAACTGGAAGGCCTTGCATGAGAAAAGGCACTCAGGAAAAAGCAAATAATATATACAGAGCAGTAGCAGGAGTGGGAGGCAAGCCAGGGGAGGAAAGCTGGAATCACATGGTGTCTAGCTTTGAACACTCAGGGGAAAAGTTTATATTTAGTTCAGAAAGCAATGGAGATGTTGTATGTCAACTATACTTGAATAAAACATAAATAAATCGGGGGGAGATCAATACAAAGTCACTGAGACTGTTTTGAACAGTTGTTGGGATTAATGAAAAACATAATGAGCAAGCTCGATGACATAAAAGAATACAAACTGTATAATTCTATATATATTAAGTCCAAGGTAAAACTAATCTTAAATTACAAATATCAGAAAATCATTGCCACGTAAGAAGGAAAGCTGTTTGGAACGATAGATCTTTCTGAAGTGATTGAAGTGCTCTATATTTTAATTGGATGGCGCTTACATGAGTGTGTATAATTACTAAAACTCATAGAATTGAACACTTAATAACTGCGTTTTACTGTATGTTAGTTATAACTCAATTTTTCTTGAAAGGCAAAAAATTCACCTGTAGAATGGTCTAGGTGTGAAGGAAAGGGTGCTAGGAAGACAAGTTCAGGTGACGAATACAGAAACCCAGGAGGATAATAACTACAGTGAGGATACTGGGTGTAAAGAGAAGCAAGAAGATCATATGTAAATGTAAAAACATTTAGACCAACAATATCAATATAAATAAAGTATTTCTGCATGAATTATAATGTTGTTCATCTTGTCCCTTTAGAATGCAGGCTGCCAATTTAACAAAATCAACTAAAGTTACAGACTGACAATATCAAGTGTGGACAAGGATATGAAAACTCGAACTCTTACATTGCTGGTAGGAATGGAAAATCATTTAACCATTTTGGAAAACAGTTTGGCAGTTTCTCAACAATTGCATTTCTAGGTTTTTACCCAAGAGAAATGAAAACATACAAGTATGTCCACACAGAGAATTATACCTAAATTATTATAGCAGCTTTATTCATAGAACTGAAAACAGGAAACAACTTGGCATCAATGGGCAACAAAAATAAATAATAACATTTGGAGCCAAATATGTTATTTCTACTACTCAGTAATAAAAAGGATTACCAATAGCCCCAATAACATGCTGAAAACATTATGCTGAACAAAAGAAGTCAACTGAAATGATCCCATTTATATGAAATTTTAGAGACATGAAGCTTGACTGCAAAATAGTACAAGGGAAATTTTGGGGGGATGATGGAAATGTTCTATCTATATCTTGAATGTAATGACAATAATGGTGACACGGATGTATACATTTGCCAGAATTCATCAAACTGTATATTTTAAATGGATACATTTTATATGTAAATTGTTCTTTAATAAAATTATTTAAAGAAAAAACTGGTTTGCTTGCCATGTTATGCATATTATGCATGCATAACACCAATTCCAATGAAAGCCAATTTTCTCTTGAGTAATGGACACTGGTGTCAAAAATAATTTCACCTGTGCTGCCTTCACTGAATGAGAAACTAGTGGTGCTGTTACTATGCTCTATTCTCTCTCGCTCACTACCACACTCCCATATCTAGTTGAACCTTAAATTTAATGAGAGGAGAGCGTTTTCCTCTCTTATTTTTTATCACATGCTACTCCTCTGCATTCAAACAATATTTCCAAAATTGAATCAAACAGGTCTCCATATCCTGCCTTACTTTTCTTACCTAGTGTTACTCTGAGAACAGACTAGAATTAAAGCCTTCAGATGTCCGAGGATTTTATTTTTCTCTTTCATTCATTGAAAACAACCTTTTTGCGAAACAAATATTATGCAAGAGCCCAATATGTAAAGCAGACATACATTTATAAGTTCAAATTTATAATATTTAATAATAAAGTCAACCACTGAGAACATAAGTTCACATATCAGTAGTACCCAGTATATCAAAGTTAGTTATTTTTAACATGTGAATGTATCTGTTGTTCTTTTAGTTTCTTAGTAATTCAAAATGCAATTGAAATCAAATATTAAGAGCAGAGGTCAGCAAACTAAGGCCCACTGGCCAAAGAATGCCTACCACCTGGTTTTTTATGGTCCTTGATCTAAGAACTTTTTTTTACATTTTTAAATGGTTGGGGGAAAAAGTATTTTGTGATCTGTGAAAATTATATGAAATGCAAGTTTTATTGGAACACAGACACACACATTTGTCTATGGCTGCTTTTGTGCTAAAATGGCATAGTTGAGTAGTTGCAAAAGTGACTGTATGGTCCACAAGCCTAAAATATTCACTACCTGGCTCTTTCCAGAAAAAGTTGCAGACCGCTGATTTCGAAAATCCCCACAGTCCCAAATTCATGAAGTAGAGTCTGGAAATGACTTATAGCAAACAGTATTTTTCAAATATGGCCACTCTGGCATTTCCCTTCCTACTTATTCTTCTGCAATGTGACTAGGCCACTCCCTCATCAAAAGAAGGACTCGAATTCTCTTCCCTTTGAATCTGGGCTCATTTTAGTAACTTGCTTGTCCAATATAATATGGTGGAAGTAATTTCTGAGACTTCCAGGACCAGGTCATAAGAAACCTTGCAGCTTCCTCCTAAGTTTCCTGTAAAGCTGTGTGGTGGGATGCTTTCTCTGAAAACCCAGCACGATGCTGTGAGAATCCCGAACCTAATGGAGTAGCCAAATGCGGCCATTCCTGCCTGCAACTCCAGCAGGCCCCCGCAGCCAGCCTCATGATGGCCACGTGCCAGAGCTGTCCTGGGCCTGCAGCTCAGCTGAGTCTGGGCAACTGCAGCCCCAACAGACATTTGACTGCAACTACCACGTTTCTCCGAAAATAAGACCTAGCCGGACCATCAGTTCTAATGCATCTTTTGGTGCAAAAATTAATATAAGACCCGGTCTTATTTTACTATAATATAAGACCAGGTCTTGTATAATATAAGACTGGATCTTTTATTAATTTTTGCTCCAAAACACGCATTAGAGCTGATGGTCCGGCTAGGTTTTATTTTTGGGGAAAAACGGTAACTGCATTGAAGATCCTACCTGAGAACCTCTAGCGGGTCCAGTCAACCCACAGAACTGTGAAATACAAATAATAAATACTTATTTTAAGCTTCTGTGTTTGGGGGTGGATTGTTACGTAGCAACAGGCAACTGAAAAGCCATTATACTAAAATAAATCTAGGAATGTTTCAGATGAGAAATTCCAGACTTCCGAGTCAAATCCAGGTTTGGACTATCCATGCATATTACCAGGCCAAACCCTACCAAAGCCTCCTGCTAACACTAGTTATTCTAGAAGTAGCCGACGATGACGGAAGTTGTAAATAATACCCTAATGGAATCACTGTGATATTCTAATCTACATTCATTCCAGTCAGGCTCACTGCTCCCCCAAGATATGCTAATAAACCTGAATCTTAACAGCCTGAAATTCTCAAAGAGAAATGGAAAATTATTTTTCTAATTCCTAATATTACATCAGAATTGGTAAAGAAACAATTCTGGGGTTTTTTTTGTATTTTTTTAATTTTTAATTTTTATTAAATTTATTGCTTAATAAAATTATGTAGGTTTCAAGTGTACAATTCTATATCACTTATATATTGCACTGTGCGTTCACCACTCAAAGTTAAATCTCCTTCTGTCACCAAATATTTGACTCCTTCTAACCTCTTCTACCTCCCCCTCTACCATTACCCTCTTGTAACCACTAAACTGGCATCTGTGTCTATGAGTTTTTGTTTATTTGCCTTGTTCATTTGTTGCTTTCAGTTTTATATCCCACATATGCGTGAGTGAAGTCATATGGTTCTTGACTTTTTCTGACTTATTTCACTTAGCATATTAATCTCAAGATCTATCCATGTTGTCGCAAATGGCAGTATTTCCTTTTTTTCTTATGATCAAGTAGTATTCCACTGTGTATATATATCTTCCAAAGAAGATGTGGACCACATCTTCTTTATCCTAATCATCTATTGATGGGCATTTTGGTTGTTTCCATGTCTTGGCCACTGTGAAATATGCTGCAATGAATTTAGGGTACATATATCTTTACAAATGTTTTCAGATATTGGAGGGTAGATAACCCAGAAGAGGGAATGCTGGGTCATATGGTAATTCTAGTCTTAATTTTTTTAGGAATCTCCATACTATTTTCTATAGTGGCTGTACCAATTTACTCTATTTTCCTACCAGCAGTATATGAGGGTTCCTTTTTCTCTACAATCTCTCCATCACTTATAGGTGTGAGGTGGTATCTCACTGTAATTTTGATTTGCATTTCCCTAATAGCTAATGAAGTTGGGCATCTTTTCAATATCTATTAGCTGTTTGTATGTCTTGTTGGGAGAAGTGTCTGTTCAGGTCCTCTGACCATTTTTTAATTGGATTGTTTATTTTTTTGTTGTTGAGTTATATGAGATCATTATATATTTTGGATATTAGCCCCTTACTGGAGGTGTTGTTTGCAAATATTTTTTCCCATTTGGTTCGTTGCCCCTTTGTTTTGTTGACGGTTTCTTTTGCTGTGCAGGAGCTTTTTAGTTTGATATAGTCCCATTCATTTATTTTTGCTTTTACTTCCCTTGCCTTTGAGGTCAAATACATAAATTCCTCTATAAGCCCAGTATACGTAAGTTTAGTACCTATGTTTTCTTCTATGCTATTTATTGTTTCAGGTCTTATGTTTAGGTCTTTGATCCATTTTAAGTTAATTTTGGTACATGGTGACAGATAGCGGTCTAGTTACATGGTGACAGACAGCAGTTTAGTTTCTTTCTTTTGCATGTGGCTTTCCAGTTTTCCCAACAGCATTAATTGAAGAGGCTTTCTTTTCTCGTGTGCTTTTTGCTCCTTTGTCAAAAATTATCTGCCCATATGTACATATAGATTTCTGGGTTTTCAAATCTTTTCCATTCGTCTGTGTGTCTGTTTTTCTGTCAATACCATGCTGTTTTGATTATTGTTGCTTGTCGTATAATTTGAAGCCAGTGGGTGTGAAATCTTCAGCCTTGCTCATTTTTCTTAGAAATGCTTTGGCTATTGGGGTCTTTTGTGATTCCATATAAATCTGATGATTGTTTGTTGTATTTGTTTTTAAAATATGCCATTGGGATTTTGATGGGGATTGCATTAAATCTGTATATTGCTTTGGGTAATACGGCCATTTTAACTATGTTGATTCTTTCAGTCCATGAACACAGAATATCTTTCCATTTCTTTGTGTCTTCTTCAACTTCTTTTAATAATGTCTTGTAGTTTTCAGTGTATAGGTCCTTCACATCCTTTGTTAAGTTTGTCTGTAGGTATTTTATTCTTTTTGTTGCAATTGCAAAAGGAACTTTTTTCATTCCTTTTTTTGAAATTTCATTGTTAATATATAGGAATGCAACGGACTTTTGTACATTGATTTTGTATCCTGCAACTTTACTGTATTTTTTTGTTGTTGTTTCTAATAGTTTTTTGGTGGAGTCTTTAGGACTTTCTATATAAAGAATCAGTTGTCTGCAAAAAGTAACAATTTGACTTCTTCATTCCCAATTTGGATTCCTTTTATTTCTTTCTTTTGCCTGAATTCTCAGTTTTAATGCTGTAAATAAACTGGTGATTATAATACCTCATTATTTTTATTTAATAATCTTAAAAAATGATAAGTGGACTTAGATGAGATGTAGTCAAGTTATCAGAATACATGAAGTATCAATATATAGCAGTTTACCTCTAACACATTTAGACAATAATAAAAGTCTATATGCTATTTTGTTTGTGTCACCTGCTCCTGCTCCAAATGATGACAAATAAGACTTGTTTACTGACATGTTTCTGACATGTATCAGTTATGTGTGAGAAACTCCTTAGCCTAGGAAATTTAATTACACTCAATATTAACCCCATATTAAGCCCACACATCATTCTACCTTAAGCCATAGTAGATTCAAATTTTAAAGAATGAGTGGTTAGTATATGTTAGGTTCCCTACCACACTCTGGGCATGTATCTTCAATTGTTTTCAATTTCATTCAAAAGAGATCAGTGGTGTCTTGAATTATTAAACCATCGACTTTATTGAGAACCACAATGTAACATAGAATAGTGTGTTTCAGATCTGAACAGATATTATTGAAACACTTATGATTTCCTATTTTCTTAATTGAGTAACTGTTTCCAAGTTTAGTTAAATATTTATTTATGTGACTATTATTCTCACTAATGTGGAAAACACTTGCACAAATAGTGTTTTAAGCGGAAAACATTCCAGCTTCCAGCTGTCAATGGCTTAAGCCAACTGGTCACTAGAGTGCTGTGACCAATCAGTGACTCCTGCCACTGAGGTTACCAGTACTGAGAAGTACACTGGGCACCCGCCGACTCTGGCCCATTGCTCTAGTTTCATGCACTCTCCTCCCTTCAGATCTCCTAGTGGGCCCCGTCAAAGATCCCCACGATGGACCTTCTCCCTGGTCTTAGGGAGTGACATTTCCCTTTCTTTAGCCAATCTTTCCCACTGCTGGGGTCTACTTTCCACTCTGGTACAGATGTGTTGGCCCAAAAAGGCATCTTCCCCTGCCACCAAGAGTTCGTTGGATAAGCAACAATTTGGGCCTGGAGAGCTTAGATGGTAGATTGCCAAACCCTGGTAGAATGTGGTCGAGTTGTGATGTGAATCCAGACAATCGAGCACCTGCGTCTGTACTTAGTCACAGCATCCGTTATGTGGTTGCTGCCAATTCTACAACGTGTATTAAACTGCATCTTTGTCTTTCGGTTCATAATTATCTGAATCCATTATTAATACAAGTAAAATCTCTACAGAGACATATTACAAGTTATTATTTTAGTACATAAATGTGACTACATTACAGGACTTTTAAATAATTCAAAATATGCATGTTTTCTAATTGAAAACACATTAATGGGTGTGTTAATGAATGCTTTATACTTATTAGAAAAATACGAGATATGAATACTCTTCAAAAAACAATTTTAAAAAATGACCATACATTTTATATTCTTGCATTCCATATGGCCTAATATTAAAAGTTTAATATTATTTGAACATAACTTATTGCAATGAATATCATTAATGTTAAAAATATGCATTATCAGTGACTTTTCTGACTCAGAATCCATAACAACAATGAATCCTATTCACATCCTGTGAAACTCCATAGGGATTCTATGGGGAAAGTTCCATATATGGTAATTTTTCTCCATACACGGTCCACAGTTTATACAGGATATGAATTTGCTCCACTGTAACAATGAAAACAACAGATCACTGAAATCTCATGTGTAATTTCTGCTGAACAAACTACATACTGACAATCAGGGAAACCAATACTCAAGTGAAAATAACTAACCACTTGATATTTTTATTCTATTTCTGGACTAACAGAATAAGTATATAAATATCCAAAAGAAAATAAATTTCCTATCTTATTTAGTTTAACATATTCCCTTGATACTAAAAACTATGATGTCAACTATTCATAGGCAAAGGAAATTTCACATAAAAACTTATGTTGTCAAAAGGAGAGAAAAGATTAGACAGTAAGACAAGCGGAAAATGTTATGAGCTTTAACTTCCCAGGCTCTTGTATCACCACGTCCCAACATAAATCTCTATGATCTATAATTATTTTTCCATATTTGTGACTTTAGCAATCTATGTTATTCTACTTATCTAAAGTCATGTAATATTTTTTTTATATATTCAGTGCTCTGAGTATAGACTTAGAGGTAAATTTTTGTGTGTACACTTAAGTATTTATATTTTTGCTTTAAGTAACATGAAAGCATTTTAAATCCAATACAGCTAAATACTAACAGCCAGATTAAAGTTGTAGAGGGGGAAAAAAATGGCTGAACTACGTAATGAATTCCTAAACTATGTAGTTTCATACGATAAAAATTAATAAAGGGCGAAAGAAAATATAGTACTAAAATGTCATGCTAAGTACTAAATGTCAAACATACTAAGCGAAAACATCATACAATTATTTAATAATAACTAGGGCTTATATTCAAAAGTTGTCTAGTTGTGAATAGCCATTTTGGAATGACCATAGTTACTATTAACATCTGAGACGATTCACAGAAATTATAGCAACACAACAGATTAACCGAGGTTAATCTCACACATGATTAGTTGTCAACAATGGCCCCAAAATACACATAAAAAGGAGGCTGATTCATTTGCTTCTCTCTGAAAGAGATGCCTGTTTAATTATTAAGTTTCTTGGTGACCTACTATTGCTAGAGTATATTCATTTGACTATCTCCCACACAGTAGCTCAAAATTTGAGATCACTCTTTTGTCCTCGGAAACATGGTACCACACTCAATACTAAAACTGAAAAACGGTCACTTTTAATGCATTCATCAGTAATGAAAATAAAAGGCAACAGTTGACCTTGTGGTGTACACCAAAGACAAATCATACATACCCCAAATCCTTTTTGGCATCTGGCTACCTACCCAAGGTGACGTGGGAATCCGGAGAATGGCAGGGAGGACTTGTGGGCCACACACCAGAGCTGAAGAGAACTGACAGCCTACCACATGCGGCCACCATTTCCCCTTCACCACTAAGCAACTAAGCATTACCGCTTTCCTGGTAGTTTGGTGATTTCTTTTTCCCCTTTCATAGATGCACTAGATATTCTTTTTAATCTATTACTACTATAACAAAATTTTAGGGGAAGGAATTAAACGACACTATTTGCCCCAGAAGCACCCTGTTTCTCAAAAGGTAAGTAAGGTATTGCTCTCTTCACTGGACTAATAAAGCAGGTGCTTTAGAAGACACATTAATGTGTCAAACCAGGGCAAAATTCCCAACACAGCACATCTTGAGCCCTGAAAAATTAAACATGTGAGGGGAGAAAGGAGGAGGATTGGGCCGGATAAATGATAATTGAACAACAGTTCATCGAACTTGAAGTATTGACTCTTCAGAGAACAACCGGTTTTATCAGGAAGGATGTAACCAAAGGGCAGCAATGCAAAACCACTTTTTCTTATGCCACGAAAAATTAAATTGTTCTCCCCCTTTATAAAATTTTAAGAGGAAACTAAATTTTTGAAATCGTGTGGAATTCAATTGATCAATTTGAAAATATCATTAAATCAAATTAAGCCCAAAATATGGATTTTAATGACCACTCCCCTCGACAAAGCTTTACTGATAGTACTTTCTTCTTAAACCTAATTTATTCTCACCACAGAAATTAAAATTTTATTTCCTCAAAGCAGATAAAAAACAAACATACTGATCCCATTTTTAGACATGGGAAATTTCAGCAGAGGAAAAACTCAGTGAAATACATCAAGATGGTAAAAAAGTTACAGAAGCCACACTTCCTGTTTTGTAACGATTAATCTACACATAACATAGAACACTTCCATTTCAAAGTGGGCCAAAATAGATTGTGGCCAAACTACACAACTATGGGAGATTCAGATCCACTTAGTGAGAAAAAATAAGACTGGCACTTTGGAGACATTCACTAAAACGATATCATAAGATATTCACTAAAACAATGTCAGACAGAATTTATTAATTCTGTTGCCATTATTATGTAAATCTTTAACTAGAGGAACAAGGGTCTACTCTTTCAGGTGAATTTTGTGGTCATTTCCAAGGCTCTTTGTGTGGCAGGGTGGTGGGGAGTGGGACTTTTTGGTATTTAAACCAAGCAATACTATTTCAGTGTGACAGAACATGTTATCATGTGATACCCAGGCTTGGTTATCACTGCAAATTCCCGACCTCCAAGTTCTGAAACATAAAGTCAACTGAATCAATCCAGTACTTGAAAATGAAGACACTGACATTTCCTTCTCTTACAGGCAAAGAGCAAGG
This sequence comes from Rhinolophus ferrumequinum, assembly GCF_004115265.2. Lineage (NCBI taxonomy): Eukaryota > Metazoa > Chordata > Mammalia > Chiroptera > Rhinolophidae > Rhinolophus > Rhinolophus ferrumequinum. The sequence goes on from NC_046309.1 coordinate 25,932,868, forward strand.
AGGAGAGAAACAAAATTTGGAAGAGCCATTTACACAAGACTCTATGGAAATGATGTCAGAACAGTGACTACCTTCTGATGAGGAGCAGTAATATTGACTGGGAAGGGTGGTCACAAGTGTACTTTCTGGAGTAGCAGAAATGCTGTTTCTTTATCTGGGTAGTAGTTCTACGAGTGTAAACATAGGTGAAAGTTCACTGAGCTGCACACCTTGGATTATGCATTTTATTGTATGTAAACCGTACCTCAATTTAAAGAATGAAAGCATCCAGTACAAGGAAAGTACTGCAACCAGAATCAAGGGTAAGAATCATGAAATCAGAACGTTAGGAAAAAACTGACCTTTCCAAGTTCCAGCACAGCATTGTACACAGGGCATATTTATTATAAAAATTTAATAAGAATATCCCAGGGGATTTGGAAGATCCCTTCTGAACTAATTAGAGCTTCAAATGTGACTATTTTTCTAAATATTCTAAATATAGATAATTTCAGCCTACATAATAGCTTTTAAAAGGTGGACATTAAAGGCCTAGAAAGCTATGCTCAAAACACAAAGAAAATCTACTTGTCGTAACTCTGAGTACAGATTTAAGGCATCTCCTTATGTGAAGAAGGAAGTCCAATCTCAACACTTAACCATCACTGACAGTACGAATCTATCCACGGTCTTCTATTGACAAGCAAGAAACAAAACTTAATACTAAGTAAAGTTTAAAAAAAAATAAAGCCAAACACTTGTATGACGGCGTTCTGTCTTCTGAATAGTATTCTGACTGTTCAGTAATCTGGTAGCTATGGAAACCAAAAGCAACCAGCAGTTTTCAAACATACCACATAGCACATGGGTGATATTAATATCAAAAGTCAAGTGTGATGATCAAGAAAGGCTGTTTTTGCTGGCCAGAATAGAGTTCATAGTCCAAGAATCCAAAGACAACCACCCTGAGTTACAGCTTCCATTTTCAGCTACACAAAGTAATAAGACTAATTTCCCTTTGGTAGATAAATTTTCTGTCCATACCTAGGTTCCTACATTAACAAAATTCCATGACTGAAATGAAACTGGTAAGTCTTTGCCTCTTAATAATCTGTTTCCATTTCTAGGATGACAATGAAGGAGATCAAAAGTTTCAGCCTTTGGGGATGTTGATTTTAAGCTGGTTATTAAGAAATAAAAGAATCAGACAGAAGCTTTGACTCAGAAAGCTCCCCACTTTCCCCACCAAGAGATTCAGAGGGAAGGATGTACCCCAGGAAGCAAATCCTGGGCGATTCACCTTAGCAGGCTAAATGGGATTATGTATGAGAGACGGGAGGGCATGGAACAGGGGCCTGTTCACTGGATTACCCCGTGTCCGTCTCATTGCTTCTGGATCGCCTCGCCATAATTGACTTGCCAGGTGTGTTCTGCTCTTCCTCGATTACCTGTAAGTCACCCATTCTCACTTCTGAAATCTACAATTCCATTCCCCTCCTTTTTACTTCTTTGTCCAAAAAGGCATATATACCCAATTTTACCTCACTGTCTTCGGAATTTTCATGCTTATGTGAATTCCCCATGCACATGTATTAAAATTTTATTTTCTCCTATTAATCTGTCTCTGATGATTTGGTTTTAGCCCAGCTAGAGCTTAGAAGGTGAGAGGAAAAATACCACATATACCAGGGATGCCAAAAAAAGTATACACATGACTTGTACTCATCTTTTGTTATCAGTATTATTGAATATTACAATTTTAATACAGCTTTTTCCTTTCTTAAAATGTGTATACATTTTCTTGGCCATATATACATATATATTCCCCCACAAGAATAATTCCAAATGTGCAATTCAGTGAATTAGAAAAATATTTTTAAATTATTGGAAAATAATATTGTCATATGCTGAATAGGACACTGCATTTCACTGTTAATATACCTTGACCTTGATTAGGCAATGTAGTAATTTCAAAAATGGGAAGCTACCAGAAACAGCAAAAGTAATCAACCCTGAAAGAAAGCCAATCAGGAAACAAAAGAACTGAGTATCATAAGATCTCTTGAAATACTAGTATTCTGGGTGATTACTTAGCTGTGTACAAATGTGAAGTCACACTAATCACCTGAGATCAGAAGAAAAGGTCGAATTATAAATTCCTAAGAAATGTATTTCTTAAATTTCTGCCCTAGCCCTCCACTCCTCTCAAAGATAGCAGCCTGCCAGTTTTTAATGTTCTAGGCCAGCAGGTTGCGTCTCTTCAGAAATTCGTAACTGTCACCTTTGCTCATAGACAGTGACCAAATATCTGGCAGAGCCTGTACAGCTGCATCGACAAGTCATATTATTCTACGTCCAACATTAAATAATCCTCAAATTCCCCAGGCTGGTCGTCATTTTATAAATCCCAGTTTTAGCTGCCTGCAAGTGCTGTCCAGCCCAGCCCACTGTGCAGGCCTGTCTGCACCAAAGCAATTTCGTCGTATAAGTTTTAAGACAGATATGATGCTGCTGGATGGGACGCTGGCCAGCATATCAAAATTGAAGGCATTGTGCAAAAAAAAAAAATCTATCTTCAAAAATAAAGCATATTTCTTACTCTTTTATAATCCACATAAAACGTTTACTATATTTTTATAAAAATATGGAGGAAGAGGTTATGATGATACTTTCATCCTTTTAGATTAAAAAATGTAAGCTCTTCTTTCCTTTCTAATAAGCACTATCATCTCAGGTGCTCCCAGGATCTATTTTAGGGTTTAAGGATCATTCGAGAACCCACAACAATAGATCCGTGACAGACATGATCCCATCAATTAACACTTTCTGGGAGGCAGCCTGGATTCCCGGGTCCCTCCCTCCTCCTGGAGGCCTGGCTGTGACCACAGTGACATCTCTGGCCTTAAGGATGAATGACCCATCTAAGGGGGAAATCCCTTCCCTAGACCAATTCCTTTGTAATTAGAGTCAAATACAAAGCCCGTTAATGACCTAAGGCAAAGTGATATGAACTCCAAGCCAATGAAACCATGACAGGAAGCAGATTTCTCAACAGCAAAGAAGTGGGATCCATTTACTTACATGAAGATTCAGTGCCAAACATGGCTGGCTCCAGAGGCTGCTTTAAAAAAATTAGAAGAAAGGAAAAAAAAGGAAGGAGGAAAAGGCGAGTATGAGCTGGAGAGATGAGCCTCTGCACAGCAGGGGTCACGAGGACAGACAATGCAGTCCAGGCTGAGTCCAGCTGCCAGATTCTCCTCTTACAGGCTTCAGTGTTCTCCCGAGTGATTGCAAAGCAAGGTCTCCTCCAGCACCAAAAACCAAAACCAAAGAGCTGCTTCTGGAAATCCAATAGGGAAAGAGGCGACGTGGCTCTGCAGAGATGCAATGAGGCAGGTCTGGCAGCAGCAGCCACAGAGGATACTGCAACCCCAGCCCTGCCGTAGCAGTAAGACAATAGCAGGGCTCATGCAGACACGGCTGACGTCAGAGCCCTGCACGGACGGACTGCCTGCGAGTCAGAGGCTCAGGGCCTGGGGGAAGCAGCGAGCAAAGGGGAATGCCTTTGTCACAAAAACGCAGGAGATCAAGAGGCACGTATGTAGTCCCCTCCTGACAGGTCTTTATCCTGTAATACACCAAGCACTAAAAAGAGACCTCAACGAAATTTAAATAGTGGCTATATAGCAACTAACCACAAAGATACGCAGATCAGGGTTCTTGGTTTTAGGTGGCAAGTAGAATTTTTCAAGGGAATTAAGAATATCAGAAATTAGAAGAATAAATAATTTACCTTTAAAAATAACTGCAGAACTCATTGTTTTTTCTCTAGGCTTATGGCAGACTGACAGATCAAGGGTGTACACTCAATTTCAAATATGTGAAAACATGCATACTATTGCACATACCTTTTGGGCAGATAAACACACAGCTGTAACAGGCACACAGTGAGCACTCAAATTATTAGGTATTTTGCAACTATTTTTTAAAGGTGAAAACCACTGCTCTAGGAACCTACCCTATTCCTTTTGCCTTATTTTTCTTCATTTTTCCTAATGAGAATTCCCACCATTTTCCAGAGTAACTCAATCATTTTAAGGCTGTGTGCACACACCTGTGTCCACCTATGTGCAAGGGGGCACTTATGACCAACAAACACAATTCCTTTTAACCTAGCCATGCAAAGAAATAATTGAAGACATGAATATTTTGTCTCTTGACTCACTTGACAAATAAGTCTTCCTGCATTACCTTCACTCTTGCAAATTTGGTTTAAAAAAATGAAAAGCTAGAAGTATACAGACTTCCATTAAAACGTCTATTAGTACAAGCAATGAAAGGAGTCTTGTTTTAATGCTTTAAAAGTACTGAAATGTAGAAAGTGTGTGTGTATGTGTACTCCCATAATCCCACACTTTTTAAATCATATAAAGTAGGAAGTTTAAGAGCTCGTTACTTCTCCATTCATTCATCCAAAGTGTCTATTTTTCCAAATATTTTCTTATGTTTACAAAGACATGTCTTTATATAATAATACAGCTTTAAATATTAAATTTTGATATGAAAATGGAACTGAAAAATTACCATCTAAAATATCATTAATAGCTTTTCTGGTCAGTATATGTAGATCCATCTCATCCTTTTAATGGTTGAGTAATATTCCATTGTGTGGATGTAGCATAATTTATTCAAGATAATCTGACCTTCAGGTAACTGAAGATAAGAAAATGCAATGATGCCACAGAAGATAAAGAACAAATATTTTGTTGTAGAAAAGAATAACCATAACTAATATTTACTGAGTGTTTACTATATTCCAGATAATATTTGAGAACTTTACATGTATTAACTTACTTAATCTTCATAACAGCCCTACGAGGTAGACACCGCTATTATCCACACTTGACAGAGGGTGAAATAATTTGCCAAGGCCACGAAGGTAATAAATGAGAAGCTAGGATTCAAACCTAGCCAGTCTGTTTCCAAAGCATATATTCTTAACTACTCTTCCATAATGCCTCTTGAGAAATGAATACATAATTACCAAAATTATATTATAAGAATTCAACTAAAATAAAGGAAAACAGAAGTCAATTAAAAATGGGGAGGGAGAAAAAATACCTTCAAAGAGAAAGGTCACCAGAGAAATCTAAAAATGACAGGAAGGACTGAACTAAAAATCGCAGGAATTAAGAAAAATGTGTATCTCCCAAAATAATCAGTCAGGTCACCAACCAGGGGAGAATGTCAATAATGGTGCTGAGATATACCTGTAGAACTTGGAAAGGGCAATATACTTCTAAAGGGTGGAAACCAGAATATTATCTTACGTAAGATCTAGTTTAAATAGCAGACCAGATACTGCAGAGGAACAGACACACAAATGGTAGATGGATGTGGCCATCAGAAAGGCAAGAAGTAGAATGAGAAAATATCCCTGGGTAAGAGACATTTCCCACCAGAAGCCACACAGTCTAGATGCAGTAACTGCTTTGCCAACTCACTGATAAAGCTCCTTTGTTCAGCTCAGACGTGAGGGCGTATATACGCATACACACGTACATTTTTCTGAGCGCCTATATTTATTTCTTGGCACAGACTTCTAAGAGTAAGTAAAAGGCTGCGACATTTTTCAAGAAGTCTACTTTTTAGATAACTATGATAAAAACATCATGTATTTCACTTGCCAGCAAAACTGGACACAAATGACAACCTCTGACTCCTCGTACGGTTTCTATAACCTCTGGAGGCCTGAAGTATTTCTAAACACTTTTGATGGTTGGGATCCATATCACTGAAACTCCATATGTGACAAAACGGATTCCAAAAATTCGGTTCACTCCAATTTCTTCCTCTAGTTAGCTGGCACGATCTCAAAGAATGAAGACAAATTTTAGTGTGTGGCCTGAGGAGAATGTAATAAACAAAGAATAAAACTGATCTGACGTCACCCATGACACACCACAAAATCACATAATACGTTCCAAAACCAAAGTGATCCTGGGTTGTCAATTCTAATTATGCCTGCCTGCCTGTGACTGTGGCCTTCCACTAGTAAAGAGAACACTATTAATTTCAGGATAAAATTAGCAATAAAAGAAAAGATAAATATATTCAAAATAATTAGTGGTCAAAATAATTATTGTTAAACTAGAATGCTGCTGATAAAGAAAAATAATAATGAAAATCATAAAGTAAGTCACTAGTCACTATTAGAGGAAATCCCATTTATAAATTCACTCAACAACTACTTCCACGGAGCCTGGCATTCTGCACTCTGGGGGTCCAGCATGAACAAACTCCCTCCTCTATGAGCTTACAGTCCTAGTGGGTGAGACAGACAAACAAATAGGCAATATGTCAACAGGTGGTATGTGTTATAAAGAAAGAGGAGTTAGAGGATGACGAGTGATTGAATGGAAGGTTAAATTGTTAGGTAATACCACCATTTTAAAAAGATGACATTTCAACAGAGGCCTGAAAAAACTAAGGGGACCCACCATGGATAATATGGAAACCACATGGGAGAAAAAGCATTCCAGAAAAAAAAATTAAATAAATCTACTCTTGAATCATCAAGGATCAGTTTTCCATTGGAAGATGTCCTCCTCGGTGTTGTGATGATGACATTTAGTACAAAAGCAGTTGTGCTAATTGTGCTGATAGCAAAATAAATGCTCTTTTCTAATCCAAAAGACTTCACTCTCCCATGAACTGAAAACATATGTGTTCTTTTCCTTAAAGTTTAATAGACTATATATGACTGTATTTGCAAACATGTAAGTGTTTATAAAAATCACCTTAGAAGACAACATTCAAAACAGCTTCCTAGCACATCAGACAACTAATTTAGTTAATGTATCTATGAATGTGGTAAGAACTTAAACTACATATTCTCTCCAGAGTACACACAATAATTTTGAAAGTGTCATATCTGGAATTTCTCTGGAGCCACTTCCTCTGTTCACATTAAAATTTTATTTTCTGGGCCACCCCGGTGGCTCAGGTGGTTGGAGTGCCACGCTCCTAATGCCACAGGCCACGGGTTCGATTCCCACATGGGCCAGTGAGCTGCGCCCTCTACAGCTAAGATTGTGAACAACAGCTCTCCATGGAGCTGGGCTGCCCTGAGCAGCCGGAGGTCAGTGTGAGCTGCCGTGGGCTGCTGTGTGCTGACGTGTGCTACCGTGAGTGGCCAGCAGCTAATAAGAGCTGCCGTGAGCTGCTGTGAACAGCCGACCAACAACCAGCGACTGGAGCTGCGCCCTACAACTAGACTGAGAAACAATGGCTTAAAAACCAGGGTGCAGGAGCAAAAAAAAAAAAAAGAGAGAGAGAGAGAGACAGAGAGAGACAGAGAGAGGGAGGGAGGGAGGGAGAGAGAGAGAAAGAAAGAAAGAAATTCAAAACATACACACATATGAGAGAGAGAGAGAGGGGTGGGCGTGGGTACTAGGTCCATTGGCTTTAAAGCAACTCTAAAATAGAAAAATATGGGCAATACGGGCTTATAAAGAAAACATATTTCAGGTAATTAATTAGATGTTTTATCTTCAAAAAAAATATTCACCACATAAGTCCTACACATAGCAAGCTCCTAAAAGTTGTATTTTAAATTCTCAATTACACGAAAAATTTGATTTGCACACCATAGTTAGCTGTCTTGCCAAAGGTCCATCCACTGGGATTTTGTCATTATACTGGGTCTGGCAAGTGGGTCTTTGCCCTAGTGAAAAATCTTCCACAAGACTTGTTCTTTAGTTGAAAAGGAATCTGTCAGAAAACTGTGTCACCATTACCCCAAAATTCAAATTTAAGGTACTATAATTTTGAATTAGTTGCACAAATTTGGGGCAAAGACTCATGTCCTTACCTCCGTAGCAGCACTTCACATCCCAACTCTACCTTCACCCCATCCAATCTAAGGGAATCCCCCACTTTCTCATCAAGCAAGTGCCACCCATGGTTAGATTAATCTTAACTTCATTCCAGAACCTGTACCAATTTGCCATTCAGTGAAACTAGAAATTGAAAACAAGGCTATGCAGTTGTATGGTTTTTTTTGTTTTTGTTTTGTTTTGTTTTAATGTTGAATACTTTTTTTTTTGGATAATTTTTATTTTTTTTTAAGGAGGGTGCAGCTCACAGTGGCCCATGCAGGGATCGAACTGGCAACCTTGGTGTTATTCACACCATGCTTTAACCAACTGAGTTAACTGGCCACCCCAAGACTGTGCAGTTTTTAAGAGGCTAGTTATCCATGAGAAAAATCTGGACATATTAACACTCAGAAAATTTCGGATAAAAACTAAAATTCTCCAATTCATTTCATTAACTCCATCTAAAAGATAGGGCTACACACATCACAAAACAAACACCACAATGCAAAAAATGTTTTACAGAAACCACAAGCTCTCTGTAGACAGTGTATATATTTTATTCTCTATGTGGCATAATCCGAACTCAGATGTTTATACTCTTAAACCTTCTGGCCAGAGGGGACAAATGTGGATTAATCACAGGTTGCAGTTTATCTTAAGTCTGCTTGAGTATGACCTAAATGGCAATAGGAAAAACGAGAAGGGTATGTCGGAGAAATTCCCTTCAGTACTTATCCTAAATTATCACAGTTTATACACAACAAATGCATACATATTCAGGAATAAATTCATGCATAATATATTTAAAATTACAAACACAACCAACATAATTTCTTAAATATATAAATTCAAAATATTATATTTTTAAGTAATTCCAGAATATATTTCAAATTTAATTTTACCTGTATAATCCATAGTGAAGCAATAGGCAGGAAAGCAGGTATTTCCAAGGTATAACACTATCAGACACAAAGTGAAACAGCTCTCTGAACAGGCAGAGCGCTGTGGGGAAAGCCTCCTGCATGTGACAGAAAGCACACACACACTTCTGCTTATCTCAACTCAGGCTGCAACAGTCGTGGCTCTGCTCTCTCTGCCTGTTCTTTTAAAGTCATCCTTAGAATAGTCTCTCTAGAAAAGAACCATTATTTCTTCCCATTTGATTCCTGTAGTATCAGTTTAAAACGAGGAAAAAACTAAATCTTCTTTCTCTAAGTGAAAACACAAGATAGCTATACTTTACCTTGATCCTCAATGTTACAAACCTACATAACCTGAAAGGTGTCAGCGCCCAAAGTTTTAGAAAGAATATAATTTTGTCATTACAGAAATTAAGTATCACAATAAAGAGAGTCACATGAATTTTTTGGCTTCCCAGTGCATATAAATGTTATGTTTATACTATATAAAGTGTGTAATAGCAATATGTCTAAAAACACCAATGTACATACCTTAATTAAAAATACTTTATTGCTAAAATATGCTAACCCTCATCTAAACCTTCAGCAAATCGTAATTGTATTGCTGGTGGAGGGTCTTGCTTCAGTGCTGATAGCTGCTGACTGATATGGGTGGTGGTTGCTGAAGGCTGGGGTGGCTGTGGCAATCTCATAAAATAAGACAATGAAGCTTGCCTCATCAACTGACGCTTCCTTTCACGGACAATTTCCCTGCAGCATGCAATGATGTCTGATAGCATTTCACCCCCACTGACATTACCTCTCAAACTCTGCTGCTGCTCTATCAACTAAGTTTATGTTGTCTTTTCAATGTTCTTCACAGCATCTTCACCAGGAGTAGACTCCATCTCAAGAAACTATTTTCTTTGCTCATCCATAAGAAGCAGCTCCTCATCCGTTCAAGTTTTGTTATGAGATTCCAGCAATTCAGTCATGTCTCCAGGCTCCACTTCTAATTCTAGTCCTCCTGCTGTTTCCACCACATCTTCAGTTACTTCCTCCACTGAGGCTTGAACCCCTCAAAGCCATCCATGAGGGATGGAATGAAGTTCTTCCAAACTCCTGTTAATGTTGATATTTTTACCTATTCCCATGAATCACTAATGTTAATGGCGTTTAAAATGGTGAATCCTTTCCAGAAGGTTTTCAATTGACTTTGCCCAGACCCATCAAAGGAATCACTATCTCTGGCAGCTGCATAGCCTTATAAAATGTATTTCTTAACAATACTTGGAAGTCTAAATTACTCCTTGGTCCATGGGCTGCAGAATGGCTGTTATGTTAGCAGGCATGAAAACAACATTAATTTCATTGTAAATCTCCTTCAGAGCTCATGTGTGACCAGGTGCACTGTCAATGAGTTGTAATATTTTGAAAAGAATTTTTTTTTTTTCTGAGCAGTAAGTCTCAACAATGGGTTTAAATTTTCAGTAAACCATGTTCTAAACAAATGTGCTATCATTCAAGCTTTGTTATTCCATTTATAAAGCACAGCAGAGTAGATTTAGCATAATTCTTAAGTGACCGATGATTTTCAGATGGCAAATGAGCACTGGCTTCAACATAAAGTCCCCAGCTGCATAAGCCCCTAACAAGAGAGTCAGCCTGTCCTTTGAAGATTTGAAGCCCGGCACTGACTTCTCCTTTCCATTTATGCAATTCCTAGATGGCATCTTCTTCCAAATAAAGCTGTGAAAATCTGTTGTTTAATGCAGCCATCTTCATGAATTACCTTAACTA